>NC_044550.1:192189533-192500280 GCF_007565055.1 Rhinopithecus roxellana
CTGGGCTTGGATCCCAGCTACTCAGGAGGCTGAGGTGGGAGAATCGTTTGAACCCGGAGGCGGAGGTTGCAGTGAGCCCAGATCGTGCCACTGCACTCTGGCTTGGGCGACAGGGTGAGCTGTCTCAAAAAAAAAAAAACAATAGAAAAACATACAGTCATGGTCCTGCTGGGCTGTTCTAGCCATAGTAATACAAATCAATTAAAGGAAAAACCTGAATGGACAGCTGTCGGGTAAAAATCAAATTCATTTCCATTTTCAGTACATATTAAACAGGAAGCAGATAATTGTCTTGTGGTTTTGAAGGTAAAATAAAGAGGACACATTATAAAATAGATTGTTGAAGTATTTTAATCTAGGTGTTTCAGTCTCGGGCTGTGAATACATTTCTATAAAGAGGTAGATGTCTGTTTGGTCTCTAATGCAAACACTTGACTATGTGAAATGTTCACATCCATTTTTTATTTTTCTTAAAAGGCACTTTCTCTTCCCAGCCACTTGGCTGCAGACTTCTTGCTCTCAAGTTGTCCTGACATGCTCTGAGAGCACACACAACATACATACAACACCTGGATCTGTGAATTAATTACTGCCTAGGCTACCAACAAGAAGCTTTCTAAGTGGCCAAGTGCAAGGACCTTCTGTTTCTTATCCAAGTACATTCTTTCATCACAGCCTTGGTCCAAGAATTGACCCTTAGCTATGAATTCCTGCTTCATTTCCATTTCAGTCAGCCATTTTAGAGCAGGAAAAAGCCAGAAGCAGGTGTCAGCCAGCAGGTGTGGCTCATAACTCATATTTTTCACAGAAGCATCATTTAGAGGGGAAAAAAATCTGTCTAAGCTGGTTTCAAAGTTAACTTATTCGTATAAATTTTTTTTTTTTTTTTTTTTTTTTGAGACAGAGTCTCGCTCTGTCGCCCAGGCTGGGGTGCAGTGGCCGGATCTCAGCTCACTGCAAGCTCCGCCTCCCGGGTTCCCGCCATTCTCCTGCCTCAGCCTCCCGAGTAGCTGGGACTACAGGTGCCCGCCACCTCGCGCGGCTAGTTTTTTGTATTTTTAGTAGAGACGGGGTTTCACCGTGTTAGCCAGGATGGTCTCGATCTCCTGACCTCGTGATCTGCCCGTCTCGGCCTCCCAAAGTGCTAGGATTACAGGCTTGAGCCACCGCGCCCGGCCTTAAGTGTTTTTTCTTATAATACGTGTTTAAGCATTGCTCGGTGAACAATTTGCTTAGAAATCCAAATGTTAAACTAAGACAGCTTTGCTTGCAGTTTTAAAATGTTACAGATTTTTCCTTCTGAATAGTGAAAAATGGAATACAATATTATTATTCCATGGACAGGTGTGAGCTTGAGCATATTATGTTCCTTGACTTTCTTTTGATTTTATATAATGTGTCTTTTGTTGGACTTCATTACAGTGATGGCCTCCCCCTCTGTTTCTGATTAAACCATGAAACCTCACACACTCACTGATATTTTTAACTTTGTTTTGGTTAGTAAGCAAGTTTTGGTGATGAGACTATGAAGCCACAAATTCCCTAAAGCACTGGAATTCAGTTAAAAGGAAACTCCATCCAGCAAAGAGTTTTGGTTTTAGTTGAACCCGGAGCTTCATGTTCGTTCCTAGTTAATAAATGATGCTCATTCATCTAGCCCAAGGGCACGAGATTGGGGATGCTCACATTCTATTGGGTGAAGAATTCCTAGAGTGCCTAAAACCAGTGTGTTATGTGGGACCTTGATTAAAGGTCAGAGAATGAGACTATATTAGCAACTGACTCTACTTATGAGAGAGGGTTCGGCCAGCTGGGACATGAATTCAAAGGCTTTAGTTATGAATCAGTTCCTATAAGACTATTATGTCTGGGGTGAAGGTGTTCAAATTGAACTGTAAATTTTAGTTTCTGCATTGCTTGCTTGGGTTTGAAATGGAAATAATTATGGTGATCCTCCATACCAGAAAGAAGATTACTTACGAGTGCACACCGAAATTTGCATTCAGGTGTGGAATTAGTTTAGGAAAGCTCTCCAAGTCAGAATCTGTTTCCCCAAAGTCAGCACAGAGCCCCAGTTGCCGCCTCTGAAAGATTTCTGTCGCATCTTATCTGCTATCTGTGGTAGTTGCCAGTATCGACTGCGCCCTCTTTGGAAAGCTACTCCCTTGTCTGTGGTGACAGGACACACTCCTCTTTTTCTCCTACCTCCATGGCCTGTCCTTCTTAGTGTTCTGTTTTGGCTTTTCCCCTTTGCCCATCCCTTACTTGTGCTCTCTGAGAAGTTCTCTCACTGGGAGAGAACTCTTTCCTGCATTCTCCCTTGGTGAGCTTTCTGGGAAATAGTTCTTGAACACACTGTCTACTCTCCTGCCTCAGGGCCTTTGCACATATGAGTTTGTCTGCTTTGAATGTTCTTTCCTCACATATGGGGATATGTGGCTTGCTTCGTTGTTTAGTTCGCCAGCGTCACCTTTAGATGAAGGCTTTCGTAGTTATCCATAGAAAATAGCAGGTATCTAGTCAGGGCTGGGACTAGGAGGAGGCAAGCAAGATCCCCAGGGTGCAGAATTTAAGGAGGCACCCACTCTCATGCAATGGCAGGGTGAGCACCCGAGAATGAGTGCCTCTTTACATTTAGTGTCCTGAGCACCTCACTTGCCTAAGCCATCTGGCCCTGTACGCAGTCACTCTCTAGTCTCCTTATTTTTCTTCACAGATGTTATCACCCACTAACATATGTACATAATTGATTACTGTCTGTTTCCCCACCCTTGCCCCACCCATGCTATGACAGTGTGAGCCCTGTGGGAGCAGGCCCTTGTCTGTTTTAGTTTTTGCTGTATCCCTGGAGCCTAGAACAGCTCAGGACATAGTCAGTATTCAGTGTATGTTTATATTTAATTAAATAAAATGTATAAATGGCTACCATTCATATTATTGATGGCTCTCAAATTTGCAAAAACAAGGTTTGTAAATGGAACTCTCCCCTTGATGCCCCACAAGCTTTTTAAAACTCAGCATATCCAAAATTGCATTTAATACCTTCTGCTGCCAAACCTACCTCCCATTTGAATTCTCTTTTCAGATGAATAGCACCTACATGCAGCTCAGATCAAAATGGTACAGATGTGGTAACTCAGGCTTGTCAAGTTTGCTCCGGAAATAACTCCTGGCCTGGTCATCTCCATCCCGAGGGCCCTGCCCTCTCATTCAGGCCCTCCTCCCTGCCTCCAGGGAAAACTGCCTTTACCTTCCAACTGATCTTGCAAATACTTTGCTTTTTTCTGTTGGAAACCTCCACCACATTGCTGTGAAGGGAGCTCTCTAAACCACACATCTGATAATGCTACTTCTTTACCTTATTCTCCTTCCACATAGCCCCATAGGTTTGAAGATCCAATGCAAATTTTGTAGATGAGAAAGCCCTTGTGATCTGCTGCTGAGTCTCCTGTGTCTACTTCCTCTCTTTTTCTGCCCCTGTGTCCTACCCTGCCTCCCTACCCAACACACAGTCTTTGTGCTCTCTTATAGAATACTTGGAAGTGCTAGAAACATCTGTCTTGTTAAATGCAGCTGTACCTTACCATTGCCTGCCAAATTCTCCTTATCTGTTCAACCTCAGTGGAAGGAGCAATTTGAACTTTCTTGCCTATCAAGCTCTTTTGTAATTTTCTGTTTCCCTTTCTCCCCCATGCTACTGTGAGCACCTCTGAGGACAAAAACTGAGTCTTTCATTTTGCATACCCAGTATAGAGTTGGCGCTCCATGTTGTTTGTTGAATGAGTGTGTAAACTCATCTAAAGATTCTTTTGTTATATAGGATATAGATCTTAAATGACTTTCTCTTTACTTGCCAACTATTTATTCCAAGATCATTTAAGAAAAAAAATCCTAACTGGGCAAGGTGGTTCATATTGGTAATCCCAGCACTTTGGGAGGCTGAGGTGGGAGGATTGCTTGAACCCAGGAGGTTGAGCTGCAGTGAGCTGTGACTGTGGGCCACCGCACTCCAGCCTGGGTGACAGAGTGAGACTATATCTCTGGGTTATAGTCCAGGGAGGGAGGGAGGGAGGGAAGGAAGGAAGGAAGGAAGGAAGGAAGGAAGGAAGGAAGGAAGGAAGGAAGGAAGGAAGGAAGGAAAGAAACAAACAAGAGAAAGAAAGAAAGAAGGAAGGGAAGGAAGGGAAGGAAGGGAAGGAAAGGAAGGAAAGGAAGAAGTCCTTTCTACACCCTTATGTGAAAGGTTTACTTTATCATATAGTAAATTTTAACAAATATTTGGATATAGTTCCTGTTTTCTATTTTGTTCTCTTGATTTACATATCCATTCCTGCACCAGTAATTCCCTCAGTTACATTCCCCCTCACCTCCCGCCCGCCCACCCCCTCCCAGAATGTTCTCTGAACTTTGTCCATGATTATTTTCCTAAATACATTTTGGTATTGAATGTTATGTTGATTTTTAATATTAATAGAAAAATCCCTTTAAAAGTTTTAATTGGAGTAATTATGCAGTACTGAACATTATCTTCAAAAAAGCAGAACTTTTTAAATTATAATGTTCACATCTTGAAGTTGGTTAGTTGCTAGTTTAAGAGAAACCAGATAATGGAGAAACCACATCAAAAGCTGATGTCAAGTGACAGTCACGTTTTTACAAGTGACAGTCAGTTTGAAATCACTCTAGTTTCTCAGGACAGAATTCACAGACTCATGTTTCTCACACCTGATAAGTTCTTCCCTTCCTATGCATAGATAATCCATCTAGCAAGTCAACATATTGTCTTTTAAAACTCTCTCATGGAGATAGACGACATCTTTCATTCATGTGCCATTTTAGCAGTAGATGGAATATTATGGGTGGAAAGTTCTTTCTTTTGTCCAACCCTAGTATTTAAACACAAATTCAACCTATTCTCTTGGTGGAGAAGAAAAGCAGCTGGCCACCATCCCTTTCCCACAAGTTTTTCTTATACTTTCAAGTGGTAATAGTGAAATACATCTTCAGCTCAGTTTGACTAGTATTTTGTGCCGGGCGCGGTGGCTCAAGCCTGTAATCCCAGATCTTTGGGAGGCCGAGGTGGGCGGATCACGAGGTCAGGAGATCGAGACCATCCTGGCTAACACGATGAAACCCCATCTCTACTAAAAATACAAAAAATTGGCCAAGCGAGGTGGCGGGCGCCTGTAGTCCCAGCTACTCGGGAGGCTGAGGCAGGAGAATGGCGTGAACCCGGGAGGCGGAGCTTGCAGTGAGCCGACACTGCGCCACTGCACTCCAGCCTGGGCCACAGAACAAGACTCCGTCTCAAAAAAAAAAAAAAAAGTATTTTAGGGGCCTTCTAAACATCCTAAGTTTTGCACAAACCTTTCAAGCATTTTACTTGATTATTCCCCTATGATTATCTAATACAAGATGCTGCACACTGCCTGAAGCTCAGATTGTGAAGAGAGGGCTGTAACCTTGGGGGCCTCTGCATCGTGTTCACTGCATTATCAGCCTTTCCTATCCTTTGTTTGTATTATGGGATCAAAAACACAGTTATTTTGTTTTTTACCTTGTTTATTTTTTTTTTTTTATTTTTATTTTTTGAGACGGAGTCTTGCTCTGTCGCCCGGGCTGGAGTGCAGTGGCCGGATGCCAGCTCACCGCAAGCTCCGCCTCCCGGGTTCACGCCATTCTCCTGCCTCAGCCTCCGGAGTAGCTGGGACTACAGGCGCCCGCCACCTCGCCCGGCTAGTTTTTTTTTTTTTGTATTTTTTTAGTAGAGACGGGGTTTCACCATGTTAGCCAGGTCTCGATCTGCTGACCTCGTGATCCGCCCGTCTCGGCCTCCCAAAGTGCTGGGATTACAGGCTTGAGCCACCGCGCCCGGCCTACCTTGTTTATTTTAAACCCCTGGTGTTTTTTGCCTGGGAATAGAGTCTAAACTTTCTAATTTAAGCAAAGGAGTTTATGAGCCACTGGGGCAAAGATTTCATTCCATAGCCCAGCGGTTGAAAGGAGGGAGATGATTTGGTTCATTGATTTCTCTTCTGACTCCATTTATTTCCAGTTCTAGCCCCTGATCCCTATCTGCCAGGGGAGTAGTTAATCATTTTTCTCATATCCTCTGGCTCTCAATAAGTGCTCAGGTGATCTGATTTAAGGTATGACTTCAGTTTGTACAAGCCACTTACATGAGCTCATAGTTACAATTTATTTCATGTAAAGTTATTGGTAGTATATAAGGATGATACAACTTGGTTTACATTATTATGAAATTTAAAAATCTGATTAATTTTACACAAATAGATAGTTAAAACAATTTTTTTTTTAATTGCCTAGAACCATAGCAATGGAAGTTCACTCCCACTCATACTTGTAGGAAAGATTTTTGTAAACTACTTGAGACAGCTGAGTTTTAGGCCACATTGTCAATCAAACAAAACAAAACAACACTAACAAACTTATCCACTTGGGCCACTGTTTACCTGCTTTTCCTCCATTTCTTTGACAAGAGCCTATTGCAAAAACATGAACAATACAGGTCAGCCTTTAAAAACAAACAACTTTGTGAGAAGTGAGCACAGTTAGGGAGTACGTCTCTGGGCTGCAGAGGTTCAGCCGAACACATGTGGTGCAGAGTTTGTAGAAGACATAAGGGAATGGAATGTGTTCTTCCACAGGAGTGACTCTGGGAAGCTCTATACTTATTTCAGTGATGCTGCCAGTACTGAAGATTCTTTTTGGACCTTCTCTTTAAGAAACACCTTCAGACTTTCTATCCCAAAATATTTCCTAAGTCTATCAGTTCTTTTTTTTTGTCATCCCTATGGCCAATGCCCTAATTCAGATACTTAACGTCTCTTAACCCTGAATATGGAAACATTTTCTCACTTTTTTTTTTCTTTTTGAGAGGGAGTCTCGCTCTCTCACCAGACTGGAGTGCAGTGGCGCAATCTTGGCTCACTGCAACCTCCGCCTCCTGCGTTCAAGTGATTCTCCTGGCTCAGCCTCCAGAGTAGCTGGGATTATAGGCACGTGTCACCACACCCAGCTAATTTTTGTATTTTTAGTAGAGACGGGGTTTCGCCATGTTGGTCAGGATGGTCTCAATCCCTTGACCTTGTGATCCGCCTGCCTCGGCCTCCCACAGTGCTGGGATTACAGGCGTGTCTGGCCTTCTCACTGGTTTTATGCCCAGTCTACACCCCTTCAGTTAATTTTTCTCGTTATTGCTAGAGGGATCTTTTTCCTGTGACCATATCCCTTAATGTGACGGTCAGCACTTTCTACCATCTGGTTTTATTCTATTTTCCAGGCTTTTCTTCTCCCTATCCCCTCCATATGAATAATGCTGCTATGAACATTAGTGTGCAAGTCTTCGTGGGGCTGTATGTTTTTGTTTCTCTTGGGTATATACCTAGGAGTGGAATTGCTTGGTCATATGTGGTAACTGTGTATAACATTTTGAGGAACTGCCAAGCTGTTTTCCAGTGCAGCTGCCTCATTTTACATTCCCACCAGTAATGCATGCGGGTTCCAATTTCTCCACATCCTTATTAACACTTGTTATTGTTGCTCTTTTTGATTATAGCCATCTCAGTGTGTGAAGTAGTATCTCACTGTGGTTTTGATTTGCATTTTCCTAATAACCAGTGATGTTGAGCATCTTTTCATATGTTCATTAGCCATTTACATATTTTTGAAGAGAGACGTTTATTTCAATCATTTGCCTATTTTTAAATTAGGCCGTTTGTCCTTTCATTATTGAGTTTTAAAACATCTTTACATATTGTGAGTAAAAATCCTTATTGGATATATGATTTGCAAACGTTTGATCACACTCTGTGGGTTCTTTTCATTTTCTCAATAGTGTGATTTGAAGCATAAGTATTTTTAATTTTGATTTAGGCTGACTTACCAGTCTCTTGGTAGCTTGTACTTTTGGTGTCATATATAAAAAATCATTGCCTAACTCAAGGTCATAAGGATTTAATCCTAAATTTTCTTCTAAGAGTTTTATAGTTTTAGATTTTTTATTTAGGTCTCTGATCCACTTGGAGTTAATGTTGTGTGTGGTGTGAAGTTAGGGGTCCAAATTCACATTTGTCATGTGGATTTCCAGTTGTCTTAGCACCATTTGTTGAAAAGACTATCCTTCCCCCATTAAATTGTCTTGTCCCTCTATCCCTATGTATTTTTATAGTTTAAAATACATAGTTTAATGTCCTTATTTATGTTATTTCTTTGACTTAGAATTATTTTCTTTTCTATCATTCTTCTCTTCCTATTGACATTTAAGTATAACCTTCATCTGACTATATCAAGGTTATTTTTAGATTTATCATCTCAATAAAACTTCTCTAACCACCCAAGCTAAATTTTTGCTCCCTCCTTTGTGTTCCCATAAATAGTATTTATTTTATATCTTGATTATGGCATGTGTCTTCTTGTACTCTAATTAGCTGTGTGCACTTCTATCTCTTCTACTGCACTGCATGTTCCTTTTGGAAGGACTTACTCGTGAATGTGTGCCAGGTACAATGTGTGGCAACTGGTAAGTATTCAGTAAATAATTGCTGATTAGGTGAATGAAGAAATGTATAAATGAACAAATAAATGAATGCCCTAAATAAGAATACATTTCTATACTATGGCAGTAGGCTCTGTTTTTTAAAACAACCAAGAGTCTTAGGTGAATGAGGAAAATACTACAATGAATGGTGATGCGTATTACCATTTCAGACCAAAGGCAAACTCTGAAGGTGGTTCCAAAGGACAAGACGCTCATTACTTAGTGCTAACATTTCCTCTCAAAGGTAGCTATCTTTCACCAGTGTAATATGAAGTATAACACCAGGATTGGGATTATGATCTGGGGGATGGTACAAACCTCTGCTTAACCGACACCTCTCACATTCATTTAATGATTTGTCACAGTGCTTCCTTCTCCCACTCTATAGCCCCTAAGCACACGCTTAGTGTCAGTATTCCATATTTTACTCCAGAAGCTGGACACCATTCTAGAAGGTCACATTTGGAAAGCCAAGCCACACCACCCACTCTGGGAAAGCACATTCTGTTCAGGCTCTTCTGTGGCTTTTAGTAAAGCCTAGTTGACTTTACTTGGCTATCATGAAGTAGGTTATACTGGAGGATAGGAGATGGGTTGGCAGAGGCAAGAGCTGGTGGTGACAGAATCGAAGGTACTGCTAACAGATGTTGTGTCCTATTTGAATATTATAGAAAAATACATTGCTCTTTTGAGGGCATATAAAGTCTTCTAGTCTATAGCTATGAAGGCAAACCTAAAGAGCTAGAGGTCAGGAAAATCAGGCCCAGCTCTAAGCCTGTGCTTAACCAGAACTTCTGGTGTAAAACAACTAGTGCTGAGATAGTGGAATCCCATTGTAACCCGTTGTCCAGAGATGAGAAAACACCCACATTATTGGCTTCCTGTGTCACAATGAGAGGGCTCACTTTACACCACCATGTACTTGGGGATATGATTTGATTTGCAACATAACTGAATCCATGAGAAAGCCAGGTGTGGGACTCATGAATTCTTACTGTATTTCTTCTATGTCAAAGCAAGAAAAATTCATAAGAATCTTTTGTGCATCATCAAAAAAAAGTCCAAGTGTCAGCCTTGTATAAGCACGATCTTCCCAACGTATACATGTAGCCTCTGAACATCTGCAAAGCAGCATTGCCATTAAGGAGTTTGCTGGTGTTTTGGAACAAGTGAATAGCAGCCAGACAGCATAAAGAGCAAGGAAAACTTTCAGCTTGTAGATTCACAGATGGGCTTTCTGCTGAAATGATTAACAACTATTGTCAGATCTGCAAGTAGTGACCACAAAACACCTGCTTTCGTTTCATGTGTTTAAATTCACATTTATTAAAATGGGCTGGGTGCAGAGGTGCCTGCCTATAGTCCCAGCTACTTGGGGGGCTGAGGTGGGAGGATCACTTGAGCCAAGGAGGTCGAGGATGCAGTGAGCCGAGATTGTGTCACTGCACTCCAGCCTAGATGACAAAGTGAGACCTTCCTCAAAAAAAAATTTATTAAAATAAACAATAGTTCATTTGTGTAACAAAAATGTAATTGTCAAAATAGTTTTCAGAATTCATACAAGGTTTAACATGGTCAAGAACTATATTCAGTTACTTAATGTAAATCTGTGTTAGAATTAAAGACCAAATACTAACGGTTATTCACAGGTGAGATGAATAACTGAAAAAGTTCCCAATTTTTTAGATTTCTATTAGCCTAATTTACATAAGTCAGAATATCTACATTGATTAGAAGTGTGTGGTAAATGAAAGCTTGGATGATTTTCATGGATCTTGCTGTTTATCCAAGTATGGCATGCTTAGCAAACCCTAATAACAGATTTGCTTTGAAAATCAAGATAAAGGCCAGGCACGGTAGCTCACACATATAATCCCAGCACTTTGGGAGGCTGAGGCGGGTGGATCACCTGAGGTCAGGAGTTCGAGACCAGTCTAGTCAATATGGTGAAACCCCCGTCTCTACTAAAAATCCAAAAATTAGCCAGGTATGGTGTTGTCACCTGTAATCCCAGCTACTTGGGAGGCTGAGGCAGGAGAATTGCTTGAACCCGGGAGGTGGGGGTTGCAGTGAGCTGAAGATTGTGCCATTGTACTCCAGCCTGGGTGACAGAGCAAGACTCTGACTCAAAAAAAAAAAAAAAAAAAAAAAAAAGAAAAGAAAATCAAGATAAAACTGAAAGGAACTTATTTATTTCCTACTTATTTAATACTTTTCTATTTGTTTAGTCATAGAAAAAAGGTATATACAACCATTAGGCATATACATACATAGCAGGAAAGGCATACTCTGCAAATTACTTTGTGACTCTCTATTATTTACCAGCAGCCCAGTATTATTTCACATTTGAAGCTGTCTGCCTGAGCCAATGGAGAATGGTGTATCAGTAACTGTATGAGGTGCCTATGTAAGATAGAAACTTAGACTAGATGAGTGAGTCTCAAATGTTAGGATATCACAGAATCACCTGGGGAGCTTGTTAAAAATACAGATATCTTGGCTCAAGAGTATCTGTATTTGGACCAAGCTCACCTAGGTGGCTGGTGTGTACCAATATTTGTAAAATATTGAGTTTGGTGACCTATAAAATCTTTTTAAACTCTAAGATTATATGAGCCTACAAAACAGGTATATATGTGTCTTGAAAGACCTCATGATATCAAAGCTTAATCAATTAAAAGAAAACTTCTTTTGAAAGTCTCTTATAAAGGAAACCAATGTTTTAGCCATTCTTCTTTGTTCCTAGTTGTCCCTCCAGTGAGTTTGTATCACTCTTCACAGTCTATATTTCTCCTCCTTACATGTGATTCCCACATGTTCTACAGAGTCTAAAGGCATATGAGGTAAGCTTTATAAAACAGCTCAGTGTGTTAGGGCTAAACGTACCTCCTTTCCATTGTGTCAACTCACCACCTGAAAAGGGATGAGGCAGATCCACTGACAACTAATCAGAAGGTTTTTGTGAAACAAAGAGAAAGTGCTCCTTGCTTTAGAAAGTATTGGTTTTCTCTTGCTTAGTTCTAGTTACACCCAATAGCAATGGCAGAGGATTCGATTTGGAGACCCTAGGAGGCTGCGGGGCTAAGCCTGAGCAATTCCAGACTGTTCTGCCAAAGCCCATGTGGAAAGAGATATAGTTCCTCTATTTGCTCCTTCCCAGAAGGCTAGGACCTCTTTTCTGTATTAGTGGAAATTAAATCCATAAGACATGGCAATGTAAAATAAAACTGAAGAAGGGAGGGTCAAATGCTACTTAAGAAAATACTTTTTTTTTTCTAATTTAACCTTTTACTGCCCCGGCAATAAGAATATAACCCCAATGAAGCTAATAATGGCTCTGGAATGACATTTCTTTCGTGAACCTTGAAGAAGAGAATATTCTATTTTATAACGTTGAATGTAAAGATTTGTGTCTTTGCCACACGAATAAGAATTACACAGCCTCATTAGTGAGGAAGAGTTCTGTTGCTAGTTTTTTAATTATTGGCCTACAGTAACTTATGAGAACTTGCTGGCACAGGAAGAGAAACAGTTGATTCTGAACAGGCTATGGCTTTAGCATCAAATTGCTCACATACTGTAAAACAATTATTTCACTAGTAGAACCAGAATATTATGCCTGTGTTTCTCCCCATCTCCATCACAGTTTATCGTTCACCTCTTATTGCATTTCTCTTAAGGCATTAGGGAATCTTTTATGGCAGAAACATTTTATGCAGAAAGGCAAGTTCCCAGAAAACAAAATCCTGTGTGTATATACTTGAGTACATGCAATTCCGAAAGGGAGAAAAACACCACTGAAGTTTGCTAAAAGAGGATTATACTAGCTAAGTTTATCATCTTAATTACTGCAGCTGACTATGTAATCAACAACTTGGACTGATGAACGTTATAAGAACATTCATTATGGAAAGGAAATAAGTCTAGCCTGTGGCTGCTCAACTAATGAATAGTGAAAACAGGATAATTTCAAACTGGTGAAAGAAGAATGTATGTAACAAGTATGCTAGACTATAGAAAAGATTCAAAGCCCCTACCACAGTCACCCCATGTGACTGAAACATTACACTATTCTTTAATGGACTTGAATTGTAGGACATGAAGGTTTGAAATGAATGTGTGAGCATGTTAAACCAAGCAAAATTTCATAGATTTAAATTAAGAAAGAACAACTTTGGCATGGAATAGTAAAACCTAACTTTTTTTTTTTTTTAAAGCTGACTGTAAAAAAAAAAGCTTTAATTATTCTTAACCAGACATGAGAGGGAACACATCAGACTGACTTTGGGGTCTTTTTTGAGTCTACCGTCCTCCACCCTCCACACCTGGTTTAAAATCACTGCCAGATGAGCTGCTGGTGATGGAGCGTGTCAAATCTGCTTTAGGGTGGGGCAGGAAACAAGATTGGAAACTACTGGCCTAAACTGTGAGATTTTAAAACATCTTCCAGATAATTTTATTTTTATCATTCAACTACTTATATGTAGTATAAAAGTAAGCTTCAGTCAGCTGCTGAACTAAAATGGTTATACATAATTGAATTTAAAAGTAATGAGGGTTTATTTATTTATTTATTTGAGATGGAGTCTCACTCTATCACCCAGGCTGGAATGCAGTCATACCATCTTGGCTCTCTGCAACCTCTGTCTCCCAGATTGAAGTGATTCTCCTGCCTCAGTCTCCCAAGTAGCTGGGATTACTAGTGTATACCACCATGCCCAGCTACTTTTTCTAATTTTAGTAGAGATGGGGTTTCACCATGTTGGCCAGGCTGGTCTGGAACTCCTGACCTCAGGTGATCCACCCGCCTCAGCTTCCCAAAGTGCTGAGATTACAGGCAAGCAATGAGGTTTTAGTTAAAAATTTTATTTTGTTTCAGAAGCATACATAGATATAATGTAGAAAATGCAGGTGAATGAAGTAAAAGAAAATATATTTTATCCATAATCCCACGACTTATTGTCAGTGTCATTTTGGGTATACATAGGTGGTGGCTAATCTGAGACTAATGGTCCCATTTGCCCTGGACAGAGTGGGGTTTCCTGGACATGGAAATTTCGGTGCTAAAACCAGGGAAGTTCTCAGAAAAGTGGGAAGAGTTGATCATCCTATGCTAATCTTCAGAAGAAGACTAACACGAGAACTGCTTATCTGAACCCAGTAACTCCAGGCAACTCACAGAAACATGAGTGATAAAATGGTTGTTTTCAGCTACTAAGTTTTGGGGTGGTTTGGTTCCCTCCCTGCCTCCCTTTCGCCCTTCCTCTTTCTTCCTTTCCTCCCTTCCTCCCTCCCTTCCTTCCTCTCTCACTATTAAATTACACACATAGCTTTGTAACCTGATCTAAAAAATAACTATACTATAAAATGTTTGTATGTTTTAAAATATTTCTCTACAACATCAATTTTAATGGTTACATGGAATTCCCTTTTTTTTTTTTTTTTTTTTTCTGAGACGGAGTCTTGTTCTGTTGCCCAGGCTGGAGTTCAGTGGTGTGATGTTTGCTCATTGCAACCTCCGCCTCCCTGGTTCAAGCCATTCGCAGGTCTCAGCCTCCTGAGTAGCTGGGACTACAGGCACGTACCACTACACCTGGCTAATTTTTCTGATCTGTGTATTTTCAGCAGAGACACAGTTTTGCCATATTGGCCAGGCTGTTCTCGAACTTCGGACCTCAGGTGATTCACCCGCCTAGGCCTCCCAAACTGCTGGGATTACAGGCGTGAGCCACTGCGCCCAGCCTGGAATTCTATTGGAGTGTACCACAATCTGTTTAACAAGTCCCATGTTGTCGGATAACTATGTTACTTCCCATTTTTTACTCTTACAAACAATGTCCTTATAGCTAAATCTTTACATACAAACTCCATGATGGCTTCTTTATGATTAATTCTTAGAAGTGAAATTGCTGAGTCAAAAACTATTATTTTGAAGGCTTTTAATGAGTATTGCCAAATTGCCCTTCTTACATGTGCTATTTTACAGATCTACTGACCATATATGAGAATACTCATTTTGCAAACACTGGGTTTGCAACAACAAAACAAATCCCCAAACTCTGTCAACTTGACAAGTTAATGAGACTTCCTTATATTCTACAGTCTGAGGCACACCACAGTGAAATCTCTCTGGTCAATTTACTATTGTGCCATGAGAATATGCTCTGAGCAGCAGCTCTTGATGTTTATATAAACCATTACTTAAACCCTCAACACCATCAAATATTTATTTAACATCCACTGTGGGTTAAGAATCGCAACCCAGGGCCCCAAAGCAACTTAGAAGCTAAAGGAAGGAGTGGAGGCACTGTTCCTTGTCTTTGCCTTGGGAATATTTTTAGTAAGTTGCTTCTTTTCCTTTTCTCTCTAGAGCTTTATAAAACCAAATTATGGGAAAATTATCATGCAATTTTAAAAATTAAACATTTTACATTGTGAAATATAAAATATTCCATAAAAGAACATAATATGTATATATTTACATTAAAGAAGAAAACATTAATGGTCAGGTGTGGTGGCTCACACCTATAATACTAGCACTTTGGGAAGCTGAGGCGGGTGGATCATTTAGGGTCAGGAGTTTGAGACCGGCTTGGCCAACATAGTGAAACCCTGTCTCTACTAAAAATACAAAAATTAGCTGGGCATGGTGGTGGGTGCCTGTAATCCCTGCCACTCAGGAGGCTGAGGGAGAATAATTGCTTGAACGCAGGATGCAGAGGTTGCAGTGAGCTAAGATTGCGCCATTGCGCTCCACCCTGGGTGACAGAGTGAGACACTGTCTCAAAAAAAAAAAAAAAAGAAAAGTCTGAAAAAAAAATTGGACTTTTGTGGGACCACCATCCAACTCAAGAAATAGAACATTGCCAACATTTGAAAATCCCCACCCTTTCCTACCTATCCTTATGGAATTGCAATCTTGTTCCTGCCACATAATGGTAACCATCATTATAACTCTAGGATGATCATTTGCTTCCTTTTCCCTTTTCTTCTACCATTGTTTAGTTTTGCCTGCTTTTAAATTTTATATCAATGAAATCACAATGAATTATTCTTCTGATTTGCTGTTTTTGCTCAGTGTTATGTAAGATTCATCCATTTGGTTGCAGGTAGCTGTATAACATTTCACAATATAAATGTGCCACAAATTTTAATCCTTCTATTGTTGATGGATTTGGGTTATTACCAACTTTTGGCCTGTGAGCCAGTGTAGGATTCATGAAGTAACCATGGTGCAGATGCTTTGAGGTAATAAACTTCAAATTAGATGCATAAATAAATCTAATCTTTTAAAGATATTAGTTCCTTTGTGACAGATATTTCCCCTCCAGTGCTTTCAGCTTTGATGACTGAATGGTAGTTTCATTGTGAGAATCCTATTATCTTGAATCCTTGTCAGTGATAGCTGTTTAATGAGGGTTTTTTCTTTCCCCCTACCTGGCACTGTGTGTGCAAGTCATCTCACTCAGGAAACACCCACGTGGTGGGGATGGCCCCCGTGGCAACTGTCGTGCTCTTTATTTTTGCCACACTTGCTGTTCTCAGTGAAAAACTGAGAGTTCCTGGAAAATGTGTGGGTTCAGAAATGGGATGGACATGAGGTTAAAGGACTTGGCCTGGGAAGGAAAATAAGAAATACCATGTTTTAAAATATCATCTCTAACCAAATTAGAGATGGATTGAGACTATAAGCACTGTGAAGGGAGGTGGGAGAGGACAGGGTACAGATAAAACAATATTGGACATGGGTTGATGGTTTGTGAGAGGTTGGGTACTGGGTAGGGCAGGTACATTACGTCATTATCTTTAGTTTTGTGTATGTTTAAAAATTTCCACAATAAGAAGTAAAAAGGGGGTTAACTAAGATAGTAAATCTAAAATGTTAACCCCATTTCTAGTACAAATGGACTTAATAAGCGTTATCTGCTCACCTTCCCTTCCATCTAGGTGAATAACATTTCCAGCACTGAAGGACAGCGTAGACATGGAAATACATTTTATGGCGTGCCAGTGGGTGTGGTGGGTCTCAGGGATACAAGCGTGGGTGAAACTTCCTGTCTGTTCCTGAGAAGCTCTGGTGAGTGGGAAGGAGAAGGGAACACTTGAAGAGCATGGCAGCCTTAGAGAGGCAGTGGGCTGAGGAGGCTCAGTCTGTGTTCAGAAATTGGAACAGCGTTGTAGAAAGGATGCTATGTGGTTGTTAAAGTAAACTCCATCCATTTTAGAATTTTCCTTGATGTCCAGAAGAGTGGGGAAAATCTTTCCCCTTTTCAAATGTGTTCTTTTTTGAGCCATGCAGCTTTAATTCTAAGGATAAAAAAATTCATGCTTCTAGTCATAGTTTCCTTGGACAGCTAAACTGTGGATTAAATAGGAATTTGGGTGCTAACCCCAAAATCAAAATGCTACTGAAGGGGCTGTTATCTCTGCATGAATTCCTCATAAAACCGAAAAGCTACTCAGTAGGTGTTGAAAACGGGTCAAACACCATATTAGATATAGGTGTGGTGGCACACCACATAGGTGTGGTGGCACACCCCTATAGTCCCAGCTACTTGGGAGGCTGAGACAGGAGAATGGCTTGAACCCGGGAGGCGGAGGTTACAGTGAGTCAAGATCATGCCACCGCACTCCAGCCTGGGTGACGGAGCAAGACTCCGTCTCAAAAAAAGAAAAAAAAAAAGAAATGGATCATACTTTCAAAATGCTAAGCACTAGCCAGATGAGTGGCAAACATGTATGTGAATGTTGTGTCTCTGTGTAGAAGAAACAACAGCAACTGGGAGGGCCAGTGGCATTCATTCAGACCCACAATCTCATGGTGTCAGGTCCCTTTTCAAGGCATGTGAGCAGCTCCAATCGTTTGGTTCTGGAATTCTGTAAGTCTGACCCCTGTGTTTAATTTGGTTTGTTCTGGCTTCCACTCATCATTAGCCATCTGCTAAGGTACCCACTGTGGGGTTAGAGGAGGTAGCCTTTTACATCATATTGTAAATAGTATCGTCACCACATGGGGTACATTTTTGTGGTTAAGCAGTTTTTAACTACCCCTTCTAAAGACAGGGACAACAAAGACCAATGTCTGAATTGTATCTGATTCATTTTCCAATAGGATTCTGGATTTTTGATGGAAAAGTCTGTCACATGGGATCTACGTCCAGTAATGAACTTAGCAGAAAGACTGACATGAAGCACAGGCTGTTCCCATGAGCCTCACTAACCCTACTTCAGATGGCTTCCATTATGTGGGGCGTGCCACTATGAGTCCTTGTAAAATGAGAAGAGCAATGTCTGTCTTACTGGAGCCTCAAAGGGCATGATATATGTAGCAGGTTTAGGACAGTGTCTCACACAAAAAGCAGTTTTGTTGCTAATATATTGGGAACCTAATAATGTTATCTTTTTTTATGTTGTTGCTAAGAAGAGGTATGGCTTATAAATAACTATCAGACAAATCGCTGATAAAACTAAAACCAGCTAGAAGTCTACACAAACGGTATACAGTGGGACAGTCATGCTGCTATACTGCTGACTCTGTTTGGCCTGCATGGGCTCAGTTTTGCCTGTAGGTCTTCCCAAATTGTTGTGCACCAAGAGCTGCGTTTCTTTTCTTTCAGTACTATTGCTGAGTGGTGCTAACGTCCAACAAGACTATTTTATGTTAACTCCAAGTTGTAGATGAATATCCTGTGTGTGTATAGTGTTTCCTATATGCATGTTGGTACATGAACTTGGTCTTTTTAGGTCTATATCCTGTCAGTCCAGAGCAATGTGCTGACTCCAAAAAAAGCTGACACCTGAAATGTGCTTCCACAAAGTATATTTATCTCTGTACACTAAGTCCAAGTTTCTAAATGACAGTTTCATGAATGTTAGACAATGTTTATAGCTGGAATTGCAACAGCTTTACAGTTGGACTTTTCTTATTGTGCCTTAGATTTTCAGGGAGGAGTAAACTTATTTGCTGAAGAACCAGATAATGAATACGTTGGGCTTTGCAGGTCACATATAGTCTCTGTCACATATTCTTCTTCCGTTCTCTAAACAATCATTTGAAAATGTAACAGTAATTCACTGTGGGTGGGATAGGAGAGGTGGAGGGAGAAGGGTAGCTATAAAATTAGGTTGAGGCCAGAGGCCCTCAGCTGTAATTTACCTACCCCTATAGGGCATCATAGTGGGAGATCCTGAAAAAACAATACAAATCAAAACAGTGATCCTGCTACACAAACTTTGGGGAATCAGTTTGGAACTGAGTGATTGGTTTCCCATTCCTGACTCATTCTTTTGGTAATGGGGAGTTGAATCCATCAAGTCACCACCAGTCCTCCTTTGTAGCCACATCATTGTGGAATAAACTTGAGAAGACTGTAAATTTCTCTTCTGGACTGAGTAGTAAGTACTTCATTAGTAAGTGTCATGAGTCCTGTGGTAACAATTTGTAAAGTCCTTTGAGGAGAAAGGCAAAATCATAAATATTAATTATAGCCATTGTTTTGATGAAAGGAGGATTACTGGAGGCACAGAAGCCTCTAAATCTACCTATTAAACCATACTCCAGCTCTTAAGTTCTCAAATGAAGGGGTTAATTATATTAGAAAAATTCCATGGGATTCTTCTGTGGTCTGAGGTCTAATAAAAGGCTCACTTTTCATATGACATTATTTTAGAAGTGCTTTCCAAAGCTCAGAGTCATTTTCATGAGAAAAAAGTTTAATAAAGAAACTTTAAACTATTAGTGTGTTTCATCAGGAATGCAATGCAGTAATAGAGTCAGATTATTGGTGCAAAGCCCCAGACTTTATTGTTAAAATGAACCCCATCTACAGGCTGACATTTTTAAGGAGGTATAAAACACACTTAAGGCTTTTTGAAATAGTTATGAAAGAGAAAAAAACTTGAATAAACATATTTTTTCATATTTTATATGTGTTATATGTGTTACCATGGAGAAAATAATTAGAAAGTTACTTCTAAATGAGTGACTTCATTTAGATGAAAATGTTTCTTTGTGAACTCCGACACTAGCTAAAAAGCCATAAACTCTGCTGACGGAAGGTGTTGATAATTTACTATCCTTATAAATGTCATCTTTTAAAGTGATGATGCCTGAAAAAGGAAAGGGATGATGTGTCACCATGTTAAAGGAAACTTATTTAGAAAGAAAGGGGCATGGTAAAATTCAAATGAATGAGTGGACAATTAAGTTTTAATTTATACATAGGCCTATAAAAAGATTAGGACAAAGGTTTGGTTTTAGTATCGTTTTTCTTATCATAAAAGTAAAAATTATAAAATATAAAAAAATTATGTGTAATTCCAACATCCAGAAAAAAGCCATTAAAATTTTATTGTCTCTAGTTATTAAACTATTTTAAACAAAATTAGATAATACAATGAATATTGTTTTATAATTAGCTTTTCTCACTTAATATATCAGATCATCTTTGCATACTATCTGTTCATGTAACTTTTATTGAAAGCTATACTTTGGTAAGATCATTTTAATGGCCATACAATTTTGACCCTATGACTGTACCATAGCTTGCTTACCAATCCTGTTGGATATATAGGTGTATCGGTCAGAATGCATTCTGATCTCAAATAAGTTTACCCTCAAAGGTGAATTGGGTGGCTGTTATAATAGGAGAGGAAGAGAAGGGCGGGCCTCTGAGTCATTTGGATGCAGAGCTGGAAGTATCAAGACTGTCTTTCCATTTCTCTGCCTTAAATCTTTCTTCTGTTGTTATCATCACTCATTCTCCATCACTTCATATGACTTTGTGAATGGAGATGACCACAGGCACCTCCAAAGTTACAGGGCAATTCCTGGGGGAAGGCTTAGCAATGCCAAAGGAAACAAAGCTCTTTTTTCCAGCTTCATTTGGGAAATCTCCAGAAAAGAAAGGCTCAGAAAGGCTTGCCTTTAGGCAGGTACTCACTCCTGGACCAATTGATAGAGACTTTGGGAGTTACTCCAATTACGTGGGCCTTGGTTATGGGCCTCCCTGTGGTCAAGGGGAGAGACAAAGGGGTAGATATAGACCCATCCAAATGCAGGGAAGCCAGTTTTATTTTTCCTTATAGGAAGTGAGGGAGGCCAATCGCAGAAGACTGGAAAAGACCGTGCTGCGGAGGTAAATATAAGCCTTGTCCATTATGTAGGCTGTGTCCATTTTATGCAATTAAATTTAGCTTGTAGCTAAATCTTGGAGAAAAGTTTAAAAACAGAAGTCAAATTGATGTCAGCAAGATGGTCAACTATCACTCTCCTTCAAAAGATGGATTAAAACAATGAACAAACCACTACATTTCAACCAGAATGACTAAAAGAGAGTGCTGGAGCACAGCAAGGGTGTGGCAGAAACCCTGCTGAGGGCAGAAACTAAAAATGGCCGCATCGAGAAGGGAGAAGAACACTTTGCCTCTGCCACACCATCTCCCTGGTTGGGATCAGCTCAGGACTCCAGCTCCATAGCCACTCTGAGCACTTGTGCCCTGGAACATAGCACTGCTGTGGCTGCCTGTGGCTCATGTCAGACCCAAGGCCAAGAGGGATCCCCTCAGTCAAGTCTCTCCACTATTGGGGAAAATAAGAATGGGAAGATCCCTAAAGCCCTTACCACCAGGAATTCACAAAATCTACCTTGCCATCACTGCTGCCACAAACTCCTGCAGCCTAGGACTCTGAGGCACTCATGGTCATCACTGATGTGGATTACACGTGAGACACTGTCTTTATAAAATCCTAAATTAATTAAAAATTAAAAAGAAGAAAGATACCAAATAGACTAACATTATATCTATCCCTATTTGCAGATGATATTATCCTATAAGTAGAAGGCCTCAAAGATCCACAAAAAACGTTTAGAACCAAAACAATGAATTTGGTAAGGTTGTAGGATACAAAAATCAGTAGCATTGGTGGGGCACGGTGGCTCACACCTGTAATCTCAGCACTTTGGGAGGCCAAGACGGGTGGATCACTTGAGGTCAGGAGTTCGAGACCAGCCTGACCAACAAGGTGAAACCTTGTCTCTACTAAAAATACAAAGATTAGCCAGGCATGGTGGTAGGCACCTGTAGTCCCAGCTACTTGGGAGGCTCAGACAGGAGAATTGCTCTAACCTGGGATGGGGAGATTGCAGTGAGCCAAGATTGCACCAGTGCACCATAGCCTTGGTGATGCAGTGAGACTCCACCTGAAAAAAAATTAAAAAATCAGCAGCATTTTTATATACAAATAATGACCCAACTGAAAAAGTAATTAACAAAACAATCATATTTATAATAGCAAAAAATTAAATATCTAAGAATATGTTTAACTAAGGGAGTGAAAGACTTGTATACTGAAAACTATAAAACAATGATAAAAGAAATGGAAGAAGACACAAATAAATGGAAAATTATCCTGTGTTCATGAGTGGCAAAAATTAATTTATTAAAATGTCCTTATTACCTATAGCAATATACAGATTTAACACAATCCTTATCAAAAGTCTAATGTCATTTTTCACAGAAATAGAAAAAAATTATACTAAAATTCACATGGAATCACAACTCTGAATAGTCAAAGAAATGCTGAGAAAGAAAAATAAAGTTGAAGGCATCACAGTTTCTGAACCAAAATTGTATTAGAAAGCTATAGTAATCAAAACAGTGTGGTACTGGCATAAAAACAGAAACATAGACCAATGGAACAGAATAGAGAGCACAGAAATAAACCCAAGCACATGTGGTCAACTGACTTTTGACAAGAGCACGGAAAGGACATAATGGAGAAAGAGTAATTTCTTCAATTAACAGTGCTGGTAAAACTGGATTTTTTACATCAAAGTATGAAATTGGACCCTTATCTGACACCATACACGAAAATAAATTCAAACTGAATAAAAGATCTAAATGTAAGACCTGAAACCATTAAACTCCTGAAAGAAAACATAGGGGAAAAACTCCTGAACATTGGTATTGGCAATGATTTTTTGGATATCACACCAAAAGCTCAGGCAACAATAACAAAAATAAATAAATGGTACTACATCAAACCAAAAATCTTTTGCATAGCAAAGGAAACAATCAATAAAATGAAAAGGCAATCTATGAAGTAGGAAAAATATTGCAAACCACATATCTGATAAGGTGTTAATATCAGAAATTTGTAAAGTACTCCTATAACTCAATAGCAGAAAAACAACCCAATTAAAAAATAAGCAAAGGACCTGAACAGACATTTCTCTAAAGAAGACATAAAAATGGCCAAGAGGAATATGAAAAGATGTTCAGCATTACTAATCATCAGGGAAATGCAAATTAAAACTGCTATGCGATATCAACCTCACACCTGTAAGGATGGTTATTATAAAAAAGACAAGACATAACAAATGTTGGCAAGGAGGTAGAGAAATGGGAACCCTAGTATACTATTGATGGGAATGTAGACTGGTACAGCCCTTATGCAAAACAGTGTGGAAGTTCCTAAAGATATTAAAAATAGAATTATTATATGGCTCAGCAATCCCTCTTCTGGGTATATACCCAAAGAAGATGAAGTCACTACCTTGTAAAGACATCTGCTCTCCCATATTCATTGCAGCATTATTCACAATAGCTAAGATATGGAAACAACCTAAATGTTCATCAGTGGATAAATGGATAATGAAAACATGGTGTGTGTGTGTGTGTGTGTGTGTGTGTGTGTGTGTGTGTATATATATATGAATATTATTCAACCTTAAAGAAAAGGAGATTCTATCATTAACCACAATATGAATAGACCTGGAGGACATCATGCTAAGTGAAAGAAACCAGACACAGAAAGAAAAATATTGTATAATCTCACCTTTATGTGGAATATATATATTTAAAAAGAGCTCAAATACATAGATACAGAGAACAAAACAGTGGTTACCATGGGTGGGATGGGGGTAGGGATGTGGGGCAGGGTGGGAGGGAAAGGAAATGGGGGCGATGTAGGTCAAACGATCAAAATAGCAGCATATAGCAGTTTAGAGAGCCAATGTACAACATGAGGAATAAACTTAGTAAAATTATACTATATTGGAGATTTTTGTTAAATAAGTAGGTTTTAGCTGTTCCTGTCACAAAAAAGTAACTATGTGAGATGAAAGATATGTTAGTCTGCTTCACTATAGTAACCATTTTACTACTATATATATTCCATAACATTATATTGTAAACCTCAGATATACGTAATCAAATGCATTTAAAAAATAAAAAAAGAGATCAAATTGGTTTCTCTAGATAGCTGTTGTATTTTTGAAAAAAAATAATTCAGAGAATTATAGCAACATATTAGAGTGATAGAACAGTATAAAAACTGAAAAATTATAGCTCCCTAACTATTCTATTCCAAATCTTCTTTAAAATTGATAACACTCTAGCCACTAAGTACTTTGCGCTTTTCCCTTTATTTACTTAACAAATTTGTTTCAATTTCACCAACTTCTATTTCCTGAACAAAGAACTTCCTGCATTAAGAAATTCATTATCTGAATTACAACTTGTTATAATCATTCCACATTCAAGCCAGAAAAACTGTAAATTATCCTGGAGTCTAAGCAAGACTCCTTTAATCTGTTCTGACAGAATTGGGTTTTTGTGTTGATTTCGTATTGCACATTATTGATTTTGTCTCCTCCATATTACTAAGGGAAACATCTTTTAAGATAGTGCAAAAGCCTATGAGGAAACTGGGTGAGTCCGAGAGGTCTAAAAGAGTTGTACCTTAGGAGCAAAGCTTTATGTAATGAAGCACACCTTCTTCACTCTTTCACACCTCCGAAGAGCAACAGGAACCACAGGCTCTGACTTCGGCTTCTTGCCACCAAACCTCATGTAGGCAACTCTTTAAGCAGTAGCCATTCAAAAATACTTGTCTCTGCTTACCCCTCTTTCTGCCTAAAATCAGATCAGAAATTTTCCTTTTGTAAAGAAATTTACATTTGTAAATGAAATTTCTATTTATATAGACAATTTGTAAATCTCTCCTCATCTGGAGATGACTTTTATTACCTAAGAGGACTTCAGCCTGCAAAATAAACCTTACTAAACAAACCTTATTTACTATATATTTTATAATTACCTTCCCCCAACTTATTCCCACCTCAGAGGCCCAACCCCATCCATTTGTCTAGTCTCTTCTCTACATTTCATCACTCTTTGTTAAGATAATACATAAGCTCCTACATCTAACCACTTCTTTGGGGTTGGTAGTTTCAGGTAATATCCCAGATATAGCAGCAAAATACCAAAACTCAATTCATCTGCAGTGTCTGTATTATCTCATTTGACCATTCACTTGCTAAAATTAAGTAAATGAGAATAGTCTGGACATAACTGAGATCAAGATTGACTAAATGAAATAATTTTACCTCCTCAAAAATTATTTAGCATGTACTGTAGGCAGCACACTGTAAGCTATGCATAGAGGAAGGAAAAAAACTTTTCCTCTACCTTCTTAGGTTCAGTGATTGGAGCTTGTGAATTATACTTACAAAGGACAGGTTAACAGGAGGGATAGTTTATTTCACATATGCACGGGGTTGATAAGTGGGGGGCTCCAGGAAAAGAAGTGAAAATCCCATTGATAATTTGATAAGGCAGGGTATTGGCTTTGTTTCAAAATCATGAGGAGATAGAGCGTTACCCCATCCTCAGAGAGTAATAAATGTGATTGGTTTTGGAAATTTATGCTAAGAATGGTACTTGGGAGAGACGTTGGGTTTACAAGAGGTGATAGCCAAAAGTCAGAAAAAAAGTAAGACTAAAACTTTAGATAAGGTTTTAGAGTAGGTTACAGTAGGAAGTTGTATGGGGAGCAGAGCTGGTAGGGGACTTGAAGCTTGACAGACCATGGTGGGTTCGGAGATTGCACAAGGAAGCTATGGAGCAGGGGCGGCTCATGGTGGCAGACCTGGGGCTCTGTGCCCAGGAAGATGAAAAAGGGAGTGGAATCCAGAAAGCGCCAGAGTTTGGATTTGGGTGGCTGGAAGGCATTTGGTTTTACTCAGAATCAAGAGGTAGGCCTGGAATTCAGGCACAAAGAGTTTTCCTTCCCTATCTCCCCTACCCTCACCCTTTGGGGCAATGAGAAGTAAGAGAACTATTAGTCCTTGGGAAGTCAATTTGAAGGTGAACCAGAAATAGGAATTGGACAGATCATTAACATTCTGATCGGTGTCCACCTAGGTCAAGCTCAAAAAGCCCAGGCACCTGGAGATTACTCAATTTGTATCCTCTGATATCACCAGTGTTCAGAGTTACTCTAAGCAGAAACCACATATGCTACGTTTTAGAGGACACAAGACAGGGGTAAATACCCTACAGTAGTAGAAATGTTTAAGGAGCATGGTTTAAAAGAGAAGCCTTGGCTGGGCGCAGTGGCTCACGCCTGTAATCCCAGCACTTTGGGAGGCTGAGGCGGGCGGATCACGAGGTCAGGAGATTCAGACCATTCTGACTAACACGGTGAAACCCGGTCTCTACTAAAAATACAAAAAAATTAGCCGGGCGTGGTAGCGGGCGCCTGTAGTGCCAGCTACTCGAGAGGCTGAGGTAGGAGAATGGCGTGAACCCGGCAGGCGGAGCTTGCAGTGAACCGAGATCGTACCACTGCACTCCAGCCTGGGAGACAGAGCAAGACTCTGCCTTAAAAAAAAAAAAAAAAAAAAAAAAGAGAGAGAGAGAGAAGCCTCAATTCTCCAATGGTAATGGCGTAAAGTTACCTAAAAGGGGACATTCAGATCAGGGCTTCTTCCTCATAGAAGCTTTAAGGATTACACATACTATGGGTTTTGTTGTTCAGATGAACAGACTGTCAATTCTAGGGAAAAAAGGCTAAATTTACGTCGTTGAGCAAGGCAGATTGAATATTGGAACACAGTCTCTTTTAAGATTACTTGAACAGGACTTACATACGTTTATGAGTGAGTGCAGAGGGTTTTGATTAGCTCTAACAGAAAAGAGAAAACTTTTTATTATCTCTTAACAGAAGTAGGGAATATGTTGATTGGCTCTTGGACCAAAGCTACGTTGCTTTAACCTACTCAGCTTAAAGTTGTTTCATTTTGACTTGTAATCCCTGATAAGATTTAAAACGGGCAGGTTTCTCAAGGTCCATGATTTTAAAGAATAAAGTTTCTTAATACTATGTCCTTGATGCTCATCAGTAGAAGCAATTTTACAGTTTTGAGCATATATATTTAGTCAACCCAAGAAGTATAATAATTTAAATTATGAGGTTTAACCATGTTTAGTGATCAAATTAACTGGAAAACAATTTAATCTCTCATTCATTTTGTGTTATGGGGACTCAACTTTTAGCAAATCCTAATACTCTCTTGTGCATTAAGAATGAAGATTGTCAGCCGGGCGCGGTGGCTCAAGCCTGTAATCCCAGCACTTTGGGAGGCCGAGACGGGCGGATCACGAGGTCAGGAGATCGAGACCATCCTGGCTAACACTGTGAAACCCCGTCTCTACTAAAAAATACAAAAAACTAGCCGGGCGAGGTGGCGGGCGCCTGTAGTCCCAGCTACTCGGGAGGCTGAGGCAGGAGAATGGCGTAAACCTGGGAGGCGGAGCTTGCAGTGAGCTGAGATCCGGCCACTGCACTCCAGCCCGAGCGACAGAGCGAGACTCCGTCTCAAAAAAAAAAAAAAAAAAAAAAAAAAAAAAAAAAAGAATGAAGATTGTCGGCTGGGCATGGTGGCTCAGACCTGTAATCCCAGCACTTTGGGAGGCCAAGGTGGGCAGATCATGAGGTCAGGAGTTTGAGACGAGCCTGACCAACATGGTGAAAACCCGTTTTTTTACTAAAAATACAAAAATTAGCCGGGCGTGGTGGTGCGTGCCTGTAATCCCAGCTACTCAGGAGGCTGAGATGGGAGAATCACTTAAACCTGGAAGGGAGAGTTTGCAGTGAGCCAGATCATGCCACTGCACTCCAGCCTGGGCGACAGAGCAAGACTCCCTCTCAAAAAAAAAAAAAAAAAAAAAAAAAAAGAAAGAAAGAATTAAGAGTCTACCATCCAGACTGACACGTTGAAACCCCGTCTTTATTAAAAACACAAAAAATTAGCCGGGCATGGTGGCGGGTGCCTGTAGTCCCAGCTACTCAGGAGGCTGAGGCAGGTGAGTGGCGTGAACCCGGGAGGCCGAGCTTGCAGTGAGCCGAGATCGCACCACTGCACTGCAGTCTGGGCGACAGTGAGAGAGTGAGACCCTGTCTCAAATAATAATAATAATAATAATAATAATAATAATAATAATAATAATAATAAAGAGTCTAAAGTAGGCTGTGTATCCTAGGAGGAAAAACCATGGGCTATGCTGATGGGCTATGCTGTCTTGGTACATTCCATACCATTCCATTTCATGAACATTTATTAAGCACGTGGTAAAAGCATCATACCTACTGTTGTTATATGCCAGTGGCCAGTTGTTTTATGTATGTAATTGCTGATCCAAAACCATCCTGCGAGAAAGTAGGGGTGTTACTATTTTACACATGAGAAATCTGATGGTTAGGTTATCAGCTCAGGGTCATCCAAGTTGTAAAATGACTGAACCAGAAATTTAACAAAAGTCTCTCTGACTCCAGATTCCATGATTAAACCTCCAGAGCTTCTCATGCCTATCTTATGTTCCTTGCGGATCTATTATAGGTTAGTGTCAGAATTGTCCTAAGTTTATTTTGAGTAGTGCATTTTTGTACCAGGTAAGTAATTTACCAAGAAATT
Source organism: Rhinopithecus roxellana (assembly GCF_007565055.1). Classification (NCBI taxonomy): domain Eukaryota; kingdom Metazoa; phylum Chordata; class Mammalia; order Primates; family Cercopithecidae; genus Rhinopithecus; species Rhinopithecus roxellana. The sequence goes on from NC_044550.1 coordinate 192,217,854, forward strand.
ATCACTATCCATTTTAGGCCTCAAGTAGGGTGCATATTATATCTTCAGTATCCTAGTGGTAGATTATGGGACAAACCCATATCAACCAAATCACCAAGCATTATAAGTCGCCTGTCCCCTGGGGTGGGAAAAACTGGAATCGTTTGGGATCAACCTGCAGACAGGGTGAAATATTGGCAGAAAGGTCTCTTCCCATTATTATTTACTCTGACTTTTGTGTCCCTTTCTGATTATAGTCTCAAGTCCACCAGAGTTTTTAATCTGCAAAAGAATCACGAACTATAAAAACTCTTATTAATGTATCAGTGACTAAGTGCATCACTAGTGTTTTGTCTTCTTTTCAAAAGAAAAAAATGATGGCGGGCACGGTGGTTCATGCCTGTAATCTTAGCAATTTGGGAGGCCAAGGTGGGAGGATCACTTGAATTAAGGAGTTCAAGACCACCCTGAGCAGCATACTGAGTAACCTCGGCTCTACAAAAAATTAAAAAATTAGCTGGATATGGTGGTGAGCACCTGTAGTCCCAGCTCCTTGGGAGGCTGAGGTGGGAGGATCTTTTGAACCTTAGATGTTGAGGCTGCAGTGACATGATTACATGTCACTGTACTCTAGCCTGTCACTCAAAAAAAAAAAAAAAAGAGAGAGAGAAATGCTAAGATAATGGTTAACACAGAGAAAGCAATCCTTAGCAGCATAGATCTTGATAAAGATTCTTTGCTTGATCAAATTTTAGTCAGGCTCCTGAAACTTCTCCTAGGTCCATCTGTGTACTTCCTTATAAAATCCAGTTTTAGCACGAAGTCAGCTAACTTTAGCATGAATCTCCCATCCTCCATGTCTGACCACCTTCCATGCCTAGATGGGTTCTTCATCCTCCACCATCTTTCAGGTGATGTCTGATCACCCCGGCCTGTCTTCAGCAAAATCCTGTTAGGTTAGTTTGGTCAGAATCTCCTCTTAGCCCTGATATTCCTCTCAGTGATTTTTTTATCCTCCAACCTCCAGTCTTCTTGGCTATAAATTCCCACTTCCTCATGCTGTATTAAGAATTGAGCATCGTTCTATACTGAGTTCTGTACTTTTTCCAGATTGCAATAGTCCTGAATAAAATCTCTTTTTACCATTTTATTTTCTAGCTGTGGTTTTCTCTGGCAATCTTTATGCATTTATTAGTTATCAGTATCTAACCCTTTAATATACTTGGTATTGAACTCAACCCTGGAAAGTGGTTGAATAAAATCCACTTTCTGCCCTCAGAGAGTTTATACTCCAATGCAGGAGATAGATAAGTCAACACTATCACAATGCCTCAAGAAAGGTGTCACTGTGCTCCCACAAAAGTCTTGTGAGAGCGAAGGGAGGCTGTTGGGAGTGGCCAGGAGTGTTCAGGGAAGAGTAGCTTTTCTTTGCCCGGCCAATCACATTCTGTAAGACTCACATTCGAACTGCAAGATGTGAGGGTAAACAGCTCTCCCAGCTTTCAACTATGTTGGGCCGCCTCAGTTCAAGCAGGTTGGTGAATCAGAATTTCTAAGTAATCTTTAAGGTGTTGTATGTCTTTCAGGGCAGGACTGGGGATGAGGAGAGTTCTTCTAAATGTCCCGAGAATTATCAGTACCATAGTGGAGGTACTTAGAAGTTCCTACTGGTCCCAGAATATGGCGGTAAGGGTAGAGACTTGATCTCTTTCCAAGAACTTTCTCATAAATTAGGATTTGGGGTTAAGGTGAACCTAATTCTGGTTTCTAAATGGCCATGTTAAGGACTTGTATGGGATTTGGGGAAAATGGGAATAGCTTTTGTCATCAGTTCTACCCTTTGTGAGGCACCCATTTCTTGTGGCTCAGGTAATCTACACATTCTGGTAGTGTTTATTTTTAATATTTTAATTATTTTGATGGTGTTTCTCTTGTTTATTTAGTCAATGGCTTTTGATTTCCTTTCCTTTTTTTTTTTTTTTTTTCCAGATGGAATCTCACTCTGTTGCCAGGCTGGAGTACAGTGGCGCAATCTCAGCTCACTGCAAACTCCACCTACCGCGTTCAAGCGAGTCTCCTGCCTCAGCCTCCCAAGTAGCTGGGACTATAGGTGCGTGCCACCACTCCCAGTTAATTTTTGTAGTTTTTTAGTAGAGACAGGGTTTTACCATATTGACCAGGATGGTCTCCATCTCTTGACCTCATGATGATGGCTTTTAATTTCTTTGAATATAGTTAGAAAGTCTTATTAATAGGTAATTCCCTGCATTGTGCATAGTGAATGCAGAGATCCTAAAGATTCAGAATGCCGTCTGGAAGATATTATTTTCAGGACCAGAATTTTAATCTGTCCCAAACATCTTCTTGCTATTCAAGAGTCATTCCTTTGAATCAAGTCACCCACCCACCTAGTTATTTGTCTATTACTTGTGTTATTTGGCCAAAATAATACTAGTCCATTCAGACCCACAGCTAAATAATAGCAGATTATTATTTTTAAAGAAATCAAAGAATTGGAGAGAGAACTCAGAGGGAGCATGTGGTGAAGGGAAAACTGAAAGAAAGAAGTCTACCAAGGGCTTTTAAAAGCACTGGCCAACGCTTCATAAGGAGCACCATGAAAAAATAACCAAGATAAGGGGACAAACTTGGCCCATTTTGTGGGCCTTTTAAGGCTCCTATGGCAGATGATTTTATTCGGCTACTTAGGAAGATGCTCAAGTTACAGAAAATAGCTCTTAATGAAATGATGGTATAGTCAGAAAGTCAGTTGTTTTTGGTATAATATTCAGTTTTAACACTTTTTTAATATTAAAACATGAAACATAAAAAATAATGCACTTAGAATATTTATCTTTCCTAACTGTATAGATAAACTTCTTTCAGAGCAGAAATGAAAATATATTAAATTTCAAGTGCAAAAAAATTACTCTCACTTTCTATCTTTGGTCAAACCAAAAAACTCTACTGCTAATATAATTTAGAGCAACAGTTGCCACACCTGGCTGGTGATGAGAACACCATGGATAATTTAAAGTACACATTCCCAGGCACCTATCCTGGATCTACTGTGTCAATTTCCAGGAGTGGGGCCCCAGAATCTGCATTTTAAAAAGAGCTGTTGAGGTGATGTAGATATGCTGGCAGATTTGAAAACCACTGCCATAAAACAAACAGGGATTTAAAGCCCTCAATTTTATCTTAGCCTCTCACTGAATATGCTCTTGTAATGGTTTAAGGTAATAATGACCTTGTTGTAGGCTATTTCCTGTTGATTAATGACCAGCTGGAAGAAGTTGTCTCTAGGCTCTTTCAATTCAGCCTGCCAATAATTACTCAACTAAATATGCGCCTGCAGTTCAAATGCGTAAAGTTTTCCTCTGTAAGGAACACTGCACTGTTAGGTTGTCTTAATTGCATTCCTTTTCTAATTCATCTCTCAAATGCCACAGTTGCTCCAAAACAGAAAAAAACAAACAGGAGGATCAAAGTGTGTCTGTCTCTGTTGGAACAAACAGAAGCAGAGAGGCAGGGGAGAAGATTTAGCTGTTAGGTGGATTTTGCTGAAATGTTCTATTTGTTGAGCGGTGATTTGTACCAGGTAATGTGAACTAAGTTGCCCTCAGTCTCTTTACAGATTACACCCCATTTCCTTTACTGTGCTGCTAAGTAATTCTTAGGGAATTATTCCCCCTCCAACTTCTCTCTGCTAACAAAATGATCTACCACATATGCTTCCACTTTATGTGCTGCAGGACAGCCATGGGCTTCATAAAGCTGCCTGCATTTCAAACTGTTCAGGCTGGAACTGTAATCTTTCCACCCACCCCTTTCCCGTCAGGTAAAGAAAATGTCCATACCTCAGGTTTTGTTACCAAGCAACAGAGTTCCATTTTCCAATTGCCACCATTTCCTTCTCATAGTATTACAGGCCTTATTATTAACATTTAGTTCAGAGAAATTGCTGTCATTATGTGAAGTAACTTCCTTTAGAGGTTATTCATTAACCTTAGGTATTTTACTGTGTAATTAGAATTGCCAAGTGCCGCGGGCTTGGAAAACGTTTGAACTCCTGAAGGTATTAGGGGACGGCAGAAAGGATATTATCTGATTTTTCTTCCATTTCCAGTTAAGGATTAATCTTGAAGTTCTCCTATTTCCCCTGCAGAGTTCTGCCTTCCCAAAAGGGTAAACTCTTCCCTTGCCTTAGTCCAGACTGTCCACAGTAAACTCAGAAGCAAACCATGGAGGAACTTGCCTGTTAGCGTATGATTTTTCACAAATTCTGTAGGGCAGAGTGCAAACTGTTCCCCCTTTGTCTTAGGAAAAATCGTGGGGATACTGAGAAGACTCAGTGGTTGGTAAATGGTTGGCAGGCGCACTTGTGCATACGTGGGCCTCTGTGAAGAACTTGCACAATGCCTGGAATTGTATATTGTGCACAACCTTGTTCTGACACAACCGAAGACCTTCATCCTATTGCTTACTCGATGGCTCTCTGAAAGTAGTTTTGCACTCCCTAGCGTTGCAGGAGCCAGGTGTGCATTTTATAATACGCCTATTATACAGCCATTCTCCGTAGCCATTGCTTATACAATGACCCTTCTGATTTGTCCCACTACGGTGTGGGTGCCAACGACTTAGGTCCTCACCCAGTACAACTTTAGGTATGCATTTCACATATATTTGTAGGCAAAAAATGCACCTCCCTCCTCTTCTCTCTTTGTTTCAAGACAAACAAAAGTAACTGGCATTTCACCCCGCCCTCCCCTCTCCAGCCCCCAACTACATGTGCCTGCAGCACGGGCGCCCTAGAAAGGGAAACCTGTTTTCCTCCTCCCAGGTTTCTGGTTTCTCCACCTAGTCTCCCCACAGTCCTTCACTGCCCGCACCCAGAGTCCTTCCGGCCTCTACCCAGACTCTGAGAAGTGGCCCGACATTCCAGGTAACCTGATTCCCCAGACGGGATAGGCGGCGGCCTGCTGCTGCGAAGGCGCGACCACGTGACCTTTCCTGCCTGCACCGGGGAAATGCATACCTTGTTCAGAAAACTAGGGGACAGGTGAGCCCAAGGTAGTGTTTTGAATCCGAATTAAAAACATGTATTTATTTAAAAGGTGCTTGCTTCTGCATCAGACAGCTACCACTTTGATCATTCCAAATGAAAAGTCACGATTGGCCATGGGGTTTTATGGCGTGAACTGAGCAGCAAGAGAAAGGCAGGACGATCTCCAGGAGGAAAAGGCGGAGCGGGTTTTATGGGAGCTGCCGCACAAGTCTGAACGCGGAGGCTGCACACGGGGAGGGCAAAGCCGCCCTGGCAGGAGCCCGAGCTGCAGGCCTCGGCTGGGAATCCTGTCCCTCTGTCCATTTCTCTGGCTCTCGCGGTCCCTCGTTTGTTCCTGACAGATTTCTTCTTTGATCCATGAAATGGGGAAAGTGAGGGACACTTTGATATACTTTAAGGGTGCAAGAATTTGCTGCTTTCTGCCCAAATAAAGGGCTTGTAGGGAGTTTCTTTGAGAACTGGAACAGGCTGTCACATGTAATCTAAGGAGCTCAGTCTCCCCTTCCAGTGCCCATTAATCAATCAACCAACATTTTTAAAGCCTCTAGTATGGATTCTGTGAACTGTGGGGAAGGAAGGGCATGGTGTCTGCTTTTAAGGTATTTATGGGTTATCTGGGGAGATGGATATATGAGTGTAAATCATGACAGTAGTTAGCATGTGTTGGGGATGTATTGAGTTCTTCCCGTGTGCCAGGCGCTATTCCTCCTAACACCTCCATCGGGTAGGTACTATCTTATCATCTCCATTTCACAGACATTTTAGAGAGGTCACTCTCCCCAGGTCACACAGTGTGCAGCAGTCAGGCTGTGATGCAGATCCGTCAGACTCCAGAGGAGCTAGCTCCCTGTGCATGCCCCAATCGGGTACCATTGAGTGAAGGTGGGCGGCCCGCTGCATGCCGCCTCTGTTCTCCTTGCCCTCTCTCTGAGAAGCAGGGACGCTACCGAGAGTCACATGTGAGAACTTTCATCAGCCACCATTGCCCCCAAGGACCCTACAGAAGTTCTGTTTTTTTCCCCTTCCTCTGTTCTGTCCTCAACAATGTGTTCCATTTAATTTCTCCTTAGACAATATTTATCTTGTGGCATACACTTTGTCCTCTCCTTTGTGGTTTTATAATCCAAGTGGAGAGAAGAGACCTAATTTGAAACAGATAAATATCAAAGCAGAACTTCACCTTTTGAAGTGGGTCTTGATCTTCTCTGAAATCCTTTCATTAATGATTGACTGAAGAATGTGTCTTCAACGATACATTCATCCTCTGATTTACATAGAGTAGTGACCTTCCTTATATGCAGTCAGGTAGAATCAAGGTTTTCCCAGTACCCTTTGGCAGGTCTGAAGGCACAGGCGTCTTCAGTTCACCTTGCCACATGTGGTTGTTGAACTCCCTCATGATGACTAAAGAACCAAACTTGCCTGGTTTTTCCAGGCAAGCCAGCATTTTGATATTTTTTAATAGTGTGAACACTTGCCAACAGGATTTTATGAGTATCATGGGGAGACGCATCCTCTGACCTGGCATATAATCTCACTTCTCTGGATGCTGGCCTAATTACATCAGCTCCGCTGGGCATGGGTCTAAATTGGAAATGTTCTGGTGTTTGGAAAATTCCAGATTGATAGGACTTAACCCCAGGATGCTTTATGTTGTATCCCTAGTTAGCCTAGTTGGCAGAAATTGAAAAGGCCTGGAAATCCCTGTTTACTGTAAGTCCCTCTTCTCTTAACTGGAAAGATGGGCATTGGAAGACTTGCTACTTAGTTTTACTTTGAGCACCTCTCTTGGCATCACTTATTACTAAAAATAATGGAAAAGACAGAGTAGGTATTGGGAAGCCTGTTTTCTAGTTCTAGGCCTGCTACTAACCAGCCTCTGACCAATTATACACACTTCCACCTATGTGAGCCTCAGTTTCCTCACCTATAAGGAAATAAAATAAGATTTGGACCAGACCCATGGTTTTAAAATCAGAACAGCCTGCTGTTTAAAAATATTTTACATCTGGAGTTTTGTGTAAGGTTTTAGTTTACTGTTCACTGATAAAAACTCTCATAAAGCCCCTGCTCTAGAGACTTGCCGACGTCCTGTTCCTCTTCAGCTCGAAAGATCTGCAATTCTATTAACACAGTTGGTGATAGCCATGTGCCTTGGGAATCACAGTTGTTTCATTTGGCTAGGTTATTAATTGCAGGAGGAAAAGGAGTGGAAGACAAGATTGGAAATGAATTTTAAGTCCAGATTTGGGATTGCTATGGTGCTGAGACCAGAAATCTGGGCATTGTTTCATTGGAATTTGGGAGCTACCAATGATTTTGAGAGCAAAATTTTGTCAGTTATGTTTTACATGCAGCTGTGAGTACAGGGACCTTAGAAATAGTGACCGAAGAACAGATGAGTTCTTTCTCATGTAAAAAGACTCTGGAGTTGGGCAGTTCAGAGCAGGTGTGTCAGCTCCATGCAATCGTGCAGGGATCTAGGCTTCTCCTATTTTTCTGCTTTTCTGTTCTAGTGGAACAGGCTTTCATCTTCAGTTACCTCATGGTCTGAAATGACTGCTGGACCAACCCACCTCGCTTGCATTGCAGGATAGAAGAAGACAGAAGAAGACCAGGCGTGGTGACGCATGCCTGTAGTCCCAGCTACTTGGGAGGCTGAGGCAGGAGAATCACTTGAACCTGGAAGGCGGAGGTTGCAGTGAGCTGAGATTGCACCATTGTACTCCAGCCTGGGCAACAAGAGTGAAACTTTGTCTCAAAATGAAAAAGTTATCATTATTAGTATTTTTACATTTCACTGGCCAGAACGTGAGTTACAATATAGACGTTATTATTTTGTTCATTTAGTTTTAGTTTTTGGGACAGAGTCTCGCTCTGTCACCCAGGCTGGAGTGCAATGGCAAAATCTTGGCTCACTGCAACCTCCGCCTCCCAGGTTCAAGTGATTCTCCTGCCTCAGCCTCCCGAGCAGCTGGGATTACAGTCACGTGCCACCATGCCCAGTTAATTTTTGTATTTTTAGTAGAGACAGGGTTTCACCATGTTGGCCTGGCTGGTCTAGAACTCCTGACCTCAGGTGATCCACCCGCCTCGGCCTTCCAAAGCGCCGCGATTACAGACATAAGCCACCGCGCCCAGCCAGTATAGATTTTATTATGAGCAGCAATGTGACTCAGTTGAAAGTAGGAGTTCTGTTCTGGGGTCTCCCATACAGGTGTGAAGTGATTGGAACTCAGCACTAGAATCATTTATTCAGTGGCAGTAGATGGGAAACTGTGGTCTACCTGGAGGGAATGAGGGCCTGAACTGGAGTGACCATGGGAATGTGGGTAGGTTACAGAAGGGAGAGCCAATGCAGAGGAGGGCCGACAGGATTCTTCAGGTGTGATGGGGTTTTGTCAGCTGGCGTGAGGGAGTGGGAGGATACAAAAATCACACCTAGCCTGGGTACCATGTGAAGGGGATGCTGGTAATGCCACTGACTAAAGTAAGGATGTTGGAGTTTTAGGAAAGAAGGTAATGAATTAGGTTTTGGACATGTTGAGTTTGTCCAACAAACTGCAGTTTATTTGCACCAGGACTGGAGCTTGGGGAAGTTTGTATTGTACATTTCTAAGTAAATATTAAGTTGACCTATTTTTTTTTTATCTTAATGTCTCAGATGCTTTCTTGGGCTTCGTAAGTTGTTCCTTAGGGGACTCTGTTAATCATAATGGAGTAAGGCAATAGGTTTACCTTTTCTCTTCTCTGCTGGACCCAAACTCCACAGAAATTCTTTCCCACCATTGGGCTTAAGGATCCTGAGAATCACGACAAAGATGATGTTCCAGGAAAATGCCTATTTCTTAAAAGGACTTCTGCCCAGAATACCTATGTGTTTTTCCACCTCAATGAGCTCAAATGTGAACAAAGCGGAAAGCTCCTCAATTGTAGTCCAGAGGCATTTATTAGTAGCAGATTCCCTTATGTACTTTTTGCTCTGAGCCTCAACCTGGCTCCATGTGATCTTTCCTGTGTCAGACCCATTGTTTGAGTGCAACAAAGTGAGGGCTGCCCCATGTTTTAAAGAGGGATGTAAGTAGAGAGTCATATTCAGCATCCCTGGGTTCAGGAGAAAAGCTTATAATGGAAATGTGGAAGTGAGGGCCAAATTGGATGGGGCTTGGGGACATGTAGCAAGGTTAATAATAATGGTGGTCAAGAGACTAAGAATTAAGGCAAGGGCTCTTGAGCTCAGGCAGCAGACTTTAAGTCCATGAACATGGGGCATTATGGAGAAAGCTTCTAATGTATCTTGCCTAGGTAAAAGCAGCTCCTTAAGTGAGGCAATCTGGGTCAGATAATCCCAAGGAAAGGCCTCAAAAAAGACATGCTCAGCAAGAGAAGAGAGAGTCATCTCCACCCAGTCTGTGTGTAATGTATAGTGTTAGTAGTATGCCTAGATAATAACACTATAAATCCTAAATCCTAACATTATAGATCCAATATAGGTTGGATAGCCTTTTCCTTCAGATTTCTGAAGGCATTCAAATTTTGCTTTCCTGATGTTGTTCACTTGCCTGATGGCTCCAGGTATTGCAGCTGAGGGGTGGGATAGTAATTTGACTACTTGTCCTTTATTTGTGGCCTTTTTTCTCTTGCAGAAGCTTCAGGACCATCTCAATTTGACATGGAAGTGCTTTGCTGTAAATCTTTTATTATTCAGTATACTTTCCACCTAATGGACCCTCACTCATATCTCTTATGTATGTGGAATTTTCTTTGTGTGTGTGTGTGTGTTTTTTTTTTTTGAGACAGAGTCTTGCTCTGTCGCCCAGGCTGGAATGCAATGGTATGATCTTGGCTCATTGCAACCTCTGTCTCCTGGGTTCAAGCAATTCTTCTGTCTCAACCTCCCAAGTAGCTGGGATTATAGGTGTGTGCCACCACATCCAGCATTTTTGTATTTTTTGTAGAGACAGGGTTCCACCATGTTGGCCAGGCTGGTCTCGAACTCCTGACCTCAGGTGATCTGCCGGCCTCCCAAAGTGCTGGGATTACAGGCATGAGCCACTGTGCCCAGCCTGATGGGGAATTTTCTCACATTATTTCTTTGATAATTTCTTCCATGATATATAGTCTTTTCTCTCTTTCTGGAAATCTGTTAGTCACATGCTGCATCTCCTAGACATTTTTTTTCCTCCAAAATTTCATCCCTTTTCCTTTGATTCTGAGGATCTTAGTATTGCCTTCTCTATAAGGCGATTACTTTTTTTAAAGTTGCCTTATAAATGCAATTTTTCCCCCTGTTGTTATCAGAAGGGTGGCTGTGGTCCCCCATGAGTAGAGATGGGAATTGGAACGTTTGATTTGGAAGCTTTCTGAATTTTCCCCTTACTTGTAGCTAGTCATCACCCACATGGTTCTAGTTTTCCATGTGATTTGACACAACTGAAGTTCATGGCTCCTTGGATTGCTGAAATGAAATGGAGGCCTTCTTTGCAACCTGAGCTCTTCTAGCTTTCTGTGTCTCTGTGTCTTAGAATAGAAGTTCATGTTTTGGGTCAGTAATGTAAGTAAGACATTGAAGAAGCAGATGATTACAAATGAATAACCTGTTGTTAGTAGTGTACATAGGGTGGTTTTAGATCTATGTAGATCATGATGATTTGGTTGTGTGGCTTTGGCAGCCAACCACCTATATTACTTGAATGAAGCTTCTTTCCTGAAAGGAGCTTGGATTCATCTGAATTTCAGAGTACTTTCACTTGAACATCCTGTCAGCATAATTCAAATTTCAAAATGATTGCTTGGGTATTGTATTTTTTAAATAGAATTTTAGCGTTTAACAACATAAACCAAAATAATCTTCTCCTTCCACCTCTCCTCTGAACCCATAGAGAGTCAAGGACTTGTCTGAATCCTGTGTTCTTGCCCTCCCTGTGGCTGCTGGTTCTAACCCAACTCCAGCCCCTTAACAAGCGCTCTCCTCCTTTGAGCCTGTGCTGCTACTACACACCAGGTTCACCCATTTCCTAGGGTGTCTCTTGCTGCCTTCCATCCCCCTCCACTTCACCCTAACCCTCTTTCTCTTCCTCGCACTCTCTCATTTGGTGTTTCTCAGTGGGGTTTGTGGATGTTCCACATCAGAACCACCTGGGGTCTGGCCAGACCAACTGGATCTGAACCTCTGGGGAAGGGGTGGGGGCTGCAGAGGGGTCTTCTTGTTGTTCAAGCCCTCCTGGGGTTCTCTCACTCACCAGAGTTCAAGAGGCACTGCTCTTATTATTATTATTTTGTCTTTTATAGGCTGGGTCTCACTATGTTGCTTAGGCTGGTCTTGAACTCCTGGCCTCAAGCGATTGTCCCGCCTCAGTCTCTGAGTGGTTGTGATTACAGGTAGAGAGCCACTGTGCCTGGCTCACACTGCTCTAATTCCTGATGCCCACCCAGTTAAGTTCCTGACTTTGCTTTACACCATTTGCCCTTTCTCTTAGGGAGTTCATACTCTCCAGCAGACTTTGTTCTTCTGCTACCCAGAGGCCCCACTCCAGTTCCCACCTCTTATCTAGCATCCAGCCTTCTATTTGCAGTTTTTCCCAGGGAATCTCCTGTGTGCTGGGTGTGACCACCCACACTGGTCATCTCTTGGAACAACATCCCCAGGAGGTAGGTATTTTTCTACTGGGTTATTTTGTAAATGAGGACATAGAGACTAAGAGGGATCTATGTATGGTAATACTTGCTTTGTTAGAGGGAATAATAATGAATGTACATCGAATACCTGGATGAGAGAATGATTCACCTTGAATGTACTATCTTTGTAGACTTGATATGAAACCTGGGTTTGTTGTTCTTTCTTACATTACTTCTACGAGAACCACTGGGAGCTGGGAGAGGGGGAAACAGATGATAAATACCAGGCAGGAGTTTTGCCTTAATCAGAATAGAAAACCTGTGGGAAACTCCCTCAAAAATGACAGGGCTAACCAGGAGTGCCCTAACTGCGACTTTACCCAATAGCTTTTTTTTTTTTTTTTGAATTGTGTGGTGTTCATTGACTGTTGATTATTACAGAACTGGGTCAGTTGGAGGTCAGGGAGGCAGGGAAGGGGGAAGCTGTGGGCTAAGAGATGGAACAAGCAGTTCTACCAATCCATGTGAAACCTTTAGGGAGAATGTAGGGCTTTAAAAAACACATTTGGGAAATTTTCTTTATAAAATTATCAGAAGAGTAGATCACTGCCGTGTTTACACTTTGTGTATGCAACAATACAAATGTAGAAAAATAACCCATTATGAGAAAGCAGTGAAAATAATTGCACATTAAGAGAGTTAGGTCACTGCTGGCCAGATCTGGCTGTGATTTGCATCAGTTTTAGTTTTAAAGGAATGTTTGATCCAACAGAAATGGGCTTTGAGTGTGCTGGAGCGCCTCTTTCTCCTCCTGCCCCTCCTCTTCCCAGGTTGACGATGGATCCCCCGGGGCACTTGTTGCTTCCTCCAAAGGAGCTCCCATTGCAGCTGGAAGAGAGGCTTGTTTCTCCAGCTGTCTAACCTTTAGTTTTATCTGCCTCTTGTTGACCTCTTAGTTTTATAATGAGTCAGTTTATTTGCTTGTACAAATGAGTTTTCTTAGAGAGAAATATAACAGTTAGAAAGAGGCCAATGTTTTGTTTCTGCTTATGAAGGAGAAGTAGCTATGGGACCGGGCACGGCTGGGGCTGTTCATTTCGTGACAGTCCCTGTTGTTGGTTTATTTTAGTACCACGTAGTGAAGCCTGGTGGGCAGAGAAATATTGTCTCCCTTGTCGGAGGTAGAAATATCTGCAGGCTTTACAAGCTAATTACTTCTCAATTCCCTGGGAGTTCTAAGAATTTGCTTAGCAACTGGCCTGACCAGTCCCTCCCCCTAGCTGCCCCCCAACATGACTACACTTACTGGTGGGGCTGATGGAGCAGTTTTCGAACTAAACAAGGATTAAGCATTTTGTGAAAATGGTGCCAGTCTTTTCCTCGATGGGACCTGAGCCTGTAACCTAGTCCAACAAAACGAGGGAGAACAAGCCAAAAAAAACCTTTTTAAGAAACAACACAGGCAGTAGGAAATCATACTGGTCAGGGCTTGTTTTCCTGGCGCGGGGCCTCATTCCAACCTGTTGCAATCAGCTCTAGAGTGTCTATAGGGACACCCTGGTGCAGGGGCCCCGCGGAGGAAAGGAACTTTTACATTTCTGTTTGACTGGGCTCCTTGCCAGGGACTAAGTTCAAAGTGCAGTTTCCAGTAATTTGCTGAGACTTCTCTGTGGGTTTGATAGGCCAGGACAGAAGCCTGCAAGCCGAAGTAATATTTCCTGATTTCTGTCATTCCTTAAGAAGAGAAGGAAGGTTGTTGAGGGACTAGGGGTTGGAGACTTTTGTTGGCTCTGAGAGCAGATTGGATCCCCGCCTCCCTCTGTCGACCCCAGCCCTTTCTCCTCAATCCCGTCCAGGGGCATTGGCAGCCTGGCACTAGATAGAATCACACGGGCTCCCTCTCAGAGCAAACGTGAGGTATGCATTCCGTGAGCCAGCGAAAGCCTGCATTGATTTACTGCATGCTAGCATTATTTGGAGCTATAAAGTTGTCGAGTAATGGCAGTATGTTCTTGTTTTCTCATATCTGTAGGATGAAAGTGAACATTTTTATAATCCTTCCCTCCTCACCACATTTAGTTCCTGGTGTTAAACATGTGGGCTTGATTAAAGGGGAAAAAGAACTACAAGAAGTTAGATTTTTACATTCCTCTCTTACAATGCCTCATTCCCTCAACCACCCCCTTCCCAGAAAACTGATGGCAAGGCCCATATTCTTGTCATTTCTTCTTTGTCTCTCCCCTTCTCCTTGCCCCATGTCTATCAGAGGACTCGATGCATAATAATTCAAAATGAATCTTTATTAAATGAAGGAGTAGGTAGTGGTGGAATCTCACTTCAAAGAAGTGTTGGGTAGAATGATATCGTTTCCATGTCTGGTAGAGGCTCACAGGAATGGTGCTTTAATGATTTTGATTACAACTCATTTTCTACAGCAAGAAATTGTGTTGCAAAAATGTTTGCTGTGGTCCCCATATCAGTCACTCTTTACACGGAAAGGATTCAGATGAGCATGAAAGACATTAGGAGCTGGGGAGAGAACAGAGAGGTAGTGGAGCCACAGCTGAACTCTCTAAGATTCTTTAGTCCTGTCATCAAGGTGCAATCACCTTCTATTATGATCACTCACTACCTCAAACATCCCTCTACCCAAACCAAAGCAAACCCCAGGAATACACAAAGAGGGTGGGGTAAAAGGGGTAAATAGCCTGTAGGAGTTACTTCCTTCTTCCCCCACAAAGTTCCTTGCCCTACTTCCTTAGTTCTCCTACAATATACTTTTCATTTGCTAATGTGCCTCTGAAAGACTGACTATATGTGCCGCTTTTCCTCTAGCCTGGAAACTGAATTATAGCAATTTAGCATTATAAAATAATTCTACTGCAATAAAGCAATTTGGGGCTGGTGGAGTGATGGAGTGGATGTTGGCAGCAGTGGGAGCAGATAATTCATTAGAATGGAATTTTTCTGCATCTGTTTAAGGAATGCTAGGATAAAGCCATGTTAGTATGAAATCTTATTTAAATATTTTTATTTGAAGATTGGTACCATTTGAAACCATCTATATATGTATCTATGTGATGCCAAAAGAACTAAAGGTTTTAAAAAAGGAGAATTTTTTGTTACATGAACTTGTATTACACAATAATGGTTTATGTACTTAATTGGCTTTTAAAAAACTTACATGAATGAATTGACTCTTTGCTTTTTACAATGTGAAGTTAAAAAACGAGTCTCAGCTAGGTGCAGAGTGAGCCTGTAGTCCCAGCTATTTGGGAGGCTGAGACAGGAGGATTACTGGAGGCTAGGAGTTTGAGGCAGCTATGATCGTTCCTATGAATAGCTACTGCATGCCAGCTTGGGCAACATAGCGAGACCGTGTCTAAAAAAAGGCTCAAATATTTCAGTAATCTTTAGCTATGAAAAAAAAACTGTGACAAATTGTCTATAAAACCAAGCACCTAGCTGACTCTGTAGGCAGGTTTCAGGGAAAAGGAGAGCAAAGAAAGATGAATTTAAAAATTTTCCTTGGCTGTGATGATCCACACCATGGTGTAATGAAATTGGGTAATTTAGATACTTGAGTAAAGACAATTTTCTCATCATCCGACAGGTCTCTTGAGGAAGGACATGGATTTCCCAAGACATATCTGACCACTACACATCTCTGTTCAAAAGAATACAGACATCCATCTGCAAAAGATCATGGCCTTAAAATTGGTTTAAAGCATGTATTACTTCCTGCCAGTTCCTGTACGTGCTCGTGATTGGGGGACAAGATTAACTGCATCCTGCCTCCTATATCTATAACATCAGGCCTTTGACATTTGTGGAGATAACATTGGCAGTTTCATCTGTTCATAAGGCATCCTAAAGATCCATGATATTATAATTTGCAATATCCATGGTGCCCAAAACTGAAATTTCATCTTGTGTGTGGGAGCAAGCCCTTGTGCAGTGAATAAACTACCCAGCCACCTTAGTGGTCACACCTCAGCATGACTGTTGTTCTTCACACATCCTGGTAGATGCAGCCAGTAACTCTGGTGGAGTGATCAACAGTTGGTTCCTTTGTGAAAAGTGACCTCTAAACAAAGTCACTTGAGACTTTCTTTGATAGAAATGACAAATGAAGGCCTAAGATATGAAAGTTCTTAGTGAGAAAATATTTTTATACACTTTTAAATTCTGTGTTTTAAATTTCATTAAAATAGGCCTAAGGCTGGGCACAGTGGCTCACACCTATAATCCCAGTGCTTTGGGAGGCCAAAGCAGGAGGATAGCTTGAGCCCAGGAGGTTGAGACCAGCTTGGGCAACATAGTGAGACCCCATCTCTGCAAAAAATAAGATGTAGCCAGGCATGGTGGCGAGTGCCTATAGTTTCAGCTACTTGGGAGGCTGAGGTAGGAGGATTGCTTGAGCCTAGAGTTCAAGGTTGCAGTGAGCTATGATTGTGCAGCTGCTGTACTCTAGCCTGGGTGACAGACTGAGACTGTCTCTAAAGAAATAATATATAAAAAAGCCTACAGGGTCACCTATACCTATACTTTTCAAATATATTTTCCTACAAGGAAGAGGATGTTATGTGATAGTGATATTTGAGAATTTGAAAATTTTTATGTTACATGAACTGCTTGGGGTCATACATTCAGTTTTTCTTTTTTGTTATGCTTAGGATATCATGGACTGTATTTTTGAAACTATCTTGTTGTAAAAAAATTAATAAATGTTTTGACTTTTTTTTGGATAAGGACTATCACAGACCTTTAACATTTAAATGAACAGTATTGAAGCGAGTGACATAAACAATATATTTACAGTAGCGCAAAGCTACGTACCTGCAGTAGCAGCAGGTACATAAATGAATGGGTATGTCTTGATTAGAAAAACTCAGAAATGAAAAGCATTAGGAGGCAATAATTCGTATTACTAAAGCATTTTTTCTCTGTAGCAGAGGGCTGGCTGCAGGTTATGTTTCAGGTATTGGTGGCATTTGTTTGGTTCTTTGTTGTGCCAAATCAGTACTGACCACTCCCAAGCAGCCCTTCATTTTTACCCCATATCCAACTCTTCTTTTTCTGTTGGGCTCCTTTCTTCCAATTCAGTGATCTCAAAGCCAGGCTAACAATGGGGTGGGAAGAAGGAGGGAACCAAAATGAAATAAATGCCTTCCCTGTTTTACATACATGATCTCATTTCACCTTCATAAACCCCTCTGCAGTGAGGTACTGATAACACCCTATTTTGCAGATGAAGCTCAGGAATATTAGGTACTGTAAGCCACATAGCAAGAATGTAGAGGGATTTATACCCCGGTTTGTGCAGCTATGAGGACGGAGCTCTTGCTCCTTCCCTGCAGCCTCCAACCAGGGGGAATTTATCCTGTTTGTGATTTGGTGAAGGTCATTTTGTTGCCTTGTCCCTTGTCCCCTTAAGGGCTGACCACATTGCTTCATTTTTAGTGACTTTCCCTAATACATTGAAAAATATATTTGAAAGGAATATATTTATGTCATAAAGCAAGGAACATCTGATTACTTTTTCCCCTGTGACTATGAATGCTAGAGTTCAAGGATCACACATGCAGTAAATGCACTTCCAGCAAAGCTACTTTTTAATGACTGTCACCTTATTCTTTATTTTCAAAACAATCCTCTCATATGTTAGTCGAAAAGCTATACATCTGGGCTATAACTAAATTTATCACTACGCTCTTTGTGAAAATTTTCAATTCAAAGTTTCATCCTCCTCCCCATCCTCAATAAATTTAAAATGCCCATTACTTACTAACTGGGAATAGAAGTAACAAGTCATTATGATGTCTGTATTAACATCCAAAACACACTGGGTTTCTTCCAGGATTTCCATATCTATTATTCTTAAAACATATAACTTTTAAAATGCAAATGGTTTTCCCAAGCCAATTCTCTAATCACAGACATAAATTTCACTCCATTAAGGAAAGGAAACCAGGCAGTATGACTAAAGTTAGGAATATGATCAAATTTCAAGGGAGGAAAAACAAAGATTAGGCGTGGAATTCTTTCCATTGCTTTTGCTTGTGAAGCATAGTTAAATTAAAACCCTGCCTTCCTTCCTGCACCCAAAAAGCATACAGACCTTTAAAGTGAGAGGTTAGATTTCGATATGGATGCTGTCATCCCCTCTCTCTGGATTGGCAGGGTATTCTGCAGAGAAGCCAGGTCTGAGTGCTGCCTCCTTGCTTTTCCTTAGAATGGGTGGAGGGGTCGGGAGACTGGGGAGAGCCAGACAGACGTTTCTCCTATCTCTTTCTTAGGGTGGTTAGAAGTTATTCAGTTGCATTTTCTCCCGTGAAATACCTGTTGCATATTTATGAGTCCTTGAAATAATGACAGTCCCCTGGAACTGGTGATAACCAGGCAGGTCTATAAACAAGGAAAGGGGATGTGATGGGAAAGTCTAATTCCATAGGCTATGGATGATAGATTCTGTGGTATTCTTTTGATTGCTACTCCTGAAAACACTTAAGCCCCTCAAGGGTTGTTTTTAATGTTTATCAAGATTTTTCTTTATAGGAGTCCCTTTCAATTTATCAGACTTGCTTCCTTGCTGTTTTCTAAAAATTAAATGTGATCAACTATCTTTAAGAAATGTTAACTCGTCCACTGTCTGTACTAAGAACATGAGACAAGACCATTCTCTACCCCCCCCAACTTATCAACAAGCAGCAAGCACATACATTTCTTTGAGAGTATTCAGTGAGATGCACATTCTTGATTTCAGAGGCATAAATATATATATATATATATATGCACAGAAAATGAGATTTACCTTGTACCTGGTATACATTTATATTGAATTTGAAATAGGTCAGTATAGTTATTGAGAAGGAAGAATCTTTTCAAGTTCTCTTAGTGTCATAGAAGGAAGACAAAAAAAGTTTATTTAAAAAAATGTGTATCTCTGGCCAGGCACCGTGGCTCATACTTGCAATCTAGCACTTTGGGAGGCTGAGGCAGGCAGATTACCTGAGCTCAGGAGTTTGAGACCAGCCTGGCGAACATGGTGAATCCCCGTCTCTTCTAAAACACAAAAAATTAATAGAGGGTGGTGGCATGCACCTGTAGTCCCAGCTACTTGGGAGGTTGAGGCAAGAGAATCACTTGACCCTAAGAAGTGGAGGTTGCAGTGAGCTGAGATCATGCCACTGCATTCCAGCCTGGGCAACAGAACAAGACTCTGTGTCCAAAAAGAAAAATAAATAAAAATAAAATCTGTATTTTTACTGTTGGTAGAAATGAGAATTATTAAGGGTTTTGTGAAGCAAAGTAACAATAATTATTAAAAACTAAAAATACATATATCCTTTCAACCTAGCAATGTCATACTTGGAAGGCTGTATCATATTAAAAATATCTATAGTTATTACCAAGTGGTTGCCTATATTGCATTACCCTATTTTAACTCTGTATATGACTTACTCTTATCTCCTATTTTTCATATTCTTCATTTATTCCCTCATTTGTTGATTGATTCATTCATTTATTGTCTTCCCACCAGAATGTGAGCTCTATGAAAACAAGGACCTCATCGGTTTCCTTCACCACTGGAACTCCAGCATCCAGAATAGTCCCTGGCACTGATGAGGCATTCAGTAAATATTTGTTGAATGAAAGAAAGATAAACACCCATAGATCAGGATGTATGACTAAGGATATTTATTGCAACAGTATTATAGTGGCAAAAATCCAGAATCAAAGATAATGCCCATTAGTGAGGGGTGGATTGGGAGCACCACCACTACTGGGCTAAGCAGTGTGGCACAATGGTTAATGGTATGGCTTTAGCGTCAGATGCCTGGGCTTTAATCCATTTCAGTGTTAATCTTAAACATACAGTGAATGATCCTGGGAAAAGTGTTTAGCCCCTGTGTCTTAGTTTTCTCATCTATAAAACGAGGACAAAATGACACCAATCTCATAAGGTTTTGTGAGAATCAAATGAAATGATACAGGTAACATATGTGGGAACAGTGCCTGGCACATTGTAACTCAATAAATAATAGTTTTTCTTACTTCACGAAATAGTACAGGGAATGACTTAAATATCACTTGGAGGCATTTTCATGGTGCATAACTTACTGGCCAACACACAATGCAAAGCACATGTAATGCATGTTGCTTTTGTAAATATGACAACGATAATAAAATAATTTCATATATATGTGATTACTGTGTTTATAAGAGCATAAAATTATGGAAGATATATATTAGGTGTATCAATTTGGGTGTGGGAAGAGAGTTTGCAGCAAATCTCATGTCTGTTATCTCAACCTTCTCCTGTTTTGGAAAGATGAACTCAAATCTGAGGGATTATATGAACCAAAGGTGCTGTAAACATAGGAAAATGGACCACAAAATTCTTGAAAATTGGAGAGAAGGGAATCATAAATACCTATATCCACAGATGATTCAGCCATAGGAGATGGTATGGACCCCAAATCTAGAAAAACTTTAAAAATATCACTTTACGGCTGGGAGAGGTGGCTCACACCAGTAATTCCAGCACTTTGGCAGGCCGAGGCCAGTGGATCACCTGAGTTCACGAGTTCGAGGCCAGCCTGGCCAAGAGAGTGAAACCCCATCTCTACTAAAAATACAAAAAAATTTGCTGGGGGTGATAGCAGCCACCTGTAATCCCAGCTACTCAGGAGGCTGAGGCAGGAGAATTACTTGAACCTGGGAGGCAGAGGTTGCAGCGAGCCGAGATTGTGCCATTGGACTCCCGCCTGGGCAACAAGAGTGAAACTCCATCTCAAAAACAATAAAAAAAAAAAAAAAAAAAAAAAAAAAAAAAAACCACTTTACTCATGTCAAAGCATTGTTCAAAAACCCCTATTCCATATCACTTATAAAGTTGAAATTCTTTAGGTTGGACTTCAAGAGTCTCAATACCTGTGCTAACTCTCCCACAGTTTCTTTAAACTAGCTCTGCTTTGGCAGTGTAGACCTCCCATTGTCAACTAAAAATCTATCTTCACCTTTGTTCATGCCTTTCTCCCTCCTTTTTTGGAATCTTACTCATCCCTTAATCCTTGGCTTAAGTCCATCTCCTCTGAAAGGATGTTTGAATCACTCTAGTCCTCAGGGGTTTCTTCACCTATGTGCCTGTGTTCTACTAAATATATCATTATGGATGGACGCTGTGCCTGGTCACTTAGCACTTACCATGTGCTCTCTTAAACAGCCATTCATCTTCATATGCAAATTTTCCTCCTTTCTTCAACTGGCAGACTTCTTGAGGATGAGCCTCATGACTTTTCCTTCCTTGTATTTCCACAGCTCCCAACATGTTGCTTGGATATAGCTGGCGTGCAGTGAATATTTGTTGATGGATAGATATTTATAGCTGTTTTCTTGAAAGCTGTAAGTATATAGTTATCCCATGATTAATGGATGGGTTGGAGCCCTTTAGTAGAAACTATCTTATTTGCATACAAGCTTATCTGTCTAGATAAGAATGCTGTGCCTAAATATGGAAAAAACTTCGAGAGCATTTCGAATCCTCAAAAATGTGTGTGCACTCAGTGATACGAATCCGCATTTGCCATAAGCAGGATGAATGAAAACTGAAACTAAATGAGATATTTAAATTTTTGAGAATTGGAAACAGTGAAATGTTAATAAGGTTCACAGTTAACACTTACATGACTTTTATTATAAGCTAATTTATCTAAATACTTTATATATATAAACTCATTTAATCCTTAAAAAACCTTTACTTTTTAAAAAATTAAAAAAATTAGCCTACATTCAATGACCTATCCATTTTAAGAATGTTTTTGAGATAGGGTCTCACTCTGTCACCCAGGTTGGTGTGCAGTGGCACAATCATTACTCACTGCAACCTTGACCTCCTGGACCCAACCAACCTTCCTACCTCAGCTTCCCAAGTAGCTGGCAGCACAGGTGTATGCCACCATGCCTGGCTTATTACATTTTCATAGAGACTTGGTTTCCCTATGTTGCCCAGGCTGGTCTCCAAATCCTGAGCTCAACTTATCCTCCCACCTCAGCCTCCCAAAGCATAGGGATTACAGGTGTGAGCCCCTGTGCCTGGCCATAGAGACACTATTATTAGTTCCATCTCACAGAGGGTGAAACACAACTGACCTAACTCCTACTTGTACCTATGTGTTTCTTTAAACTGTTTAATTGAAATACAAATCATTTGATGATTTTTGATTTGTAATTTAACCTGTGTAACTACATCTACACAAAGGACAAAACCCATACAGCCAAGTGTTTTGTAAATGAAAGACTATGATTCTGCTCAAGGTGAGATTTAAAACTAACGAACTTGGTTTAAAGAAAAATTGAATAAACATCACCCCCCAAAAGTTTTCTGCAGACATCTTCTAAAGAAGCTATTTACATTTGGTCTGAGAATTCTGTTACTGCCTTTCTTTTAGAATGTTTTAAAAAGTCAATCTATGCTTCTTAAAACAAATTCAGTCTCCCTTATTAATAGTTACATCTGGTTTTAAACCAGAGAGAGCTTTATGGTGCATTTCATTCAAATGATCTTTTCTCTGAATATGATTTTACCCTCGAAGGCTGAAGACTTACCTATTGGCAAAAGGTACTCCAAATAATTTTCTAATAGTCTCTAAAGAGATTTTTAAGACAAGAGTTCCAAAAATGTTGTCAACATTATGTTATCTAAATTCTGGGAAGACCAAGCGATTCTTCAAGGTCATACAGCGATTCAGGAACAAAGACAGTATAAGAATCTAGCTAGGGCTTTTGACTCCTGTTCACTGTGTTTTCTGCTAACCTACACAACCACTAGAGGTCTCAGCGAAATACTTATGGGCTGCCCCCTAAAGGTGGTGGTAAGAGAAGAAACACAGCTGTCACATGGGTAGTGCAGATAAGAATGTGACATTGACCTGAAGCCTCTACTGGGAGCAGCAGAGAGTATCAAAATGTTGAGCATTGAACGATTGACCAATCTTTGTAGTCTTTTTTAGCTGTTGTGTGTGAGACAAGGAAGTTGTTGGATTTATATTGTGCTCCTAATTGAGAAGTAATAATGATTTCTCATGAGCCAGCTTATGGGTTTGAATGCCCAGAAATTCTAAGTCAGGGTTTCAATCAATTTTGTGGACCCTAAACACTATAATAGCTAGCATTTAAGTGCCTACTATATGTCAAGAATTGTTTTAAGTACCTTGCATATATTACCTCGTTTAATCTTCATAACAACCCATTGAAGTAATGACTTTGTATCATTCCTATTTTACAGATAGGGAAGCTGAGTTACAGAGAGGTTACACAACTTGCTTTAATTTGCTCAAGGTTATATGGCTATTAAATGGTTGAATTGGGATTCAAACCCAGGCAGTTTGGCTTCAAAGCCTAATCAATTAAAAATTTATTATTAGTCATAAAAATTTCAAACATACATAAAGGTAGAAGAATAGTGCAATGGACCCCCCATTTACCCATCTCCCACACTGACAGCAATCATTAACTCATGGCCAGTCTTATTTTATCTATATTTCTACCTACTTTCCTGGTTGCCCAGCCCCTTTCCTGAATTATTAAACACACACACACACGCACACACACACACACACACTCCTTTTTTGGTTGTTATTTCAATAGTTTTGGTGCTACAGGTAGTTTTTGGTTATATGAGCAAGTTCTTTAGTGGTAATTTCTGAGATTTTGGTGCACCCATCACCCGGGCTGTAAACACTGTGCCCAATTTGTAGTCTTTTATCCCTCACCCCTGTCCCACTCTTACCCTCAAGTCTCCAGAATCCATTATATCATCCTTATGCCTTTGCATCCTCATAGCTTAGCTCCCATTTATAAGTGAGAATATGCTATTTGGTTTTCCATTCCTGAGTTACTTCATTTAGAATAATGGTCTCCAACTCCATTCAGGTTGCTGTGAATGCCATTATTTTATCTTTTTTTTTTTTTTTTTTTTTAATGGCTGAGCAGTATTTTCTCTCTCTCTCTCTCGCTCTCTCTCTCTCTCTCTTTCACATTGTTTATCCACTGGTTGGTTGATGGGCATTTAGGCTAGTTCCATATTTTTGCAATTGCAAATTGTGATATATAAACATGAGTGTGCGAGTGTCTTTTTCATATAATGACTTCTTTTCCTCTGGGCAGATACCCAGTAGTGGGATTGAGGGATCAAATGGTAGTTCTACTTTTAGGTCTTTATGGAATCTCTGTACTGTTTTCCATAGTGGTTATACTAGTTTACATTCCCACCAGCAGTATAAAAGTGTTCTCATTTCATCACATTCACACTAACGTTTATTATTTTTTGATTTTTAAATTATGGCCATTCTTGCAGGAGTAGGGTGGTATCTCATTGTGGTTTTAATTTGGATTCCCCTGATAATTACTGATGTTAAACATTTTTTCATATGTTTGTTGGCCATTTGCATATCTTCTTTTGAGAATTGTCTACTCTTATCCTTTGCCCACTTTTTGATGGGATTATTTGTGTGTGTGTGTGTGTGTTTTTTTTTTTTTTTTTTTCTTGCTGCAGATTCTGGATATTAGTCCTTTGTCAGATTCATAGTTTACAAATATTTTCTCCCATTCTGTGGGTTGTGTGTTTACTCTGCTCATTAATTATTTTCCTGTGCAGAAGCTTTTCAGTTTAATTAGGTCCCAATTATTTATTTTTGTTTTTGTTGCATTTGGCTTTTGGGTTCTGGTTCATGAACTCTTTGCCTAAGCTAGTGTGTAGAATAGTTTTTCCAATGTTGTCTTCTAGAATTTTTACAGTTTCAAGTCTTAGATTCAAGTCTCTGGTCCATCTTGTGTTGATTTTTGTATAAGGCAAGAGGCGAGGATTCAGTTTCCTTCTTCTGCATTTCACTTGCCAATTATGTCAGCACCATTTGTTCAATAGGGTGTCCTTTCCCCACTTTATGTTTTTGTTTGCTTTGTTAAAGATCAGTTGACTGTAAGTATTTGACTTTTTTTCTGGGTTCTCTGTTCTGTTCCATTGGGCTATGTGCCTATTTTTATAACAGTACCATGCTGTTTTGGTAACTATAGCCTTGTAGTATAGTTTGAAGTTGGGTAAAGTGATGCCTCCAGATTTAGTCTTTTTGCTTAGTATTGCTTTGACTGTGTGGGGTTTTTTGTTATTGTTGTTCCATATGAATTTTAGGATTGTTTTTTCTAATTCTGTGAATAATGATGGTATTTTCATGGGAACTGCATTGAATCTGTAGATTGCTTTTGTCAGTATGGTGATCTTCACAATATTGATTCTACCCATCCATGAGCATGGGATGTGTTTCCATTTGTTTGTGTTGTTGATAATTTCTTTCACCAGTGTTTTGAAGACTTCCTTGTAGAGATCTTTTACCTCCTTGGTTAGGTATATTCCTACATATTTTATTTTATTTTGCAGCTGTTGTAAAGGGAATTGAGTTCTTGATTTGTTTCTCAGCTTGCTCATTGTTGGTGTGTAGTAGTGCTACTTATTTGTGTAGATTGATTTTGTATCCTGAAACTTTACTAAATTCATTTATCAGATTTAAGAGCTTTTTGGATGAGTCTTTAGGCTATTCTAGGTATGTAATCATATCATTGGCAAACAGTGACAGTTTGACTTCCTCTTTACTGGTTTGGGTGCCTTTTATTTCTTTCTCTTGTCTGATTGATCTGGGTGGGACTTCCAGTACTATGTTGAATAGAAGTGGTAAAAGTGAGAATTGTTGTCTTGTTCCAGTTCTCGGGGCATGCTTTCAACTTTTCCCCATTCAGTATAATGTTGGCTGTGGGTTTGTCATAGATGACTTTTATTTCCTTGAGGTGTCTCCCTTCTACGTCAATTTTGCTGAGGGTTTTAATCATAAAGCGGTGCTCGATTTTGTCAAATGCTTTTTCTGCATCTATTGACATGATCATATTATTTTTGTTTTAAATTCTGTTTATGTGATGTATCACATTTATTGACATGCATGTGTTAAACCATCCCTGCATTTCTGGTATGAAACCCACTTGATCATGGTGTATTATTTTTTTGATATGCTGTTGGATTCAGTTAGCAGATATTTTGTTGAGGATTTTTATATTTATGTTCATCAGGGATAGTAGTCTGTAGTTTTCTTTTTTGTTATGTTGTTCCCTGACAACACAGATATTCTGTCATGTTATTCATAAATATTTCTGTAAATATTGCTAAAAAGACTTAAAAAGAGTCACACTCTTTTTCATAGAATGCACATAATATCTGTTGTTCTCCATTTTGTGACACTAGTAGCTTTGATGATTATTATCTAGATTAGTGTTATTCCATTTTATCATTTCTTCTTCATTTATTTCCTGGAATACTTTCTATTATATTAGCTGTTTGATTATCTTGAAGGACAGTTTGCATAGAGAAGGCCAGATGGATGCTAGATCTATATTGACCCCCAACTCCCCTTTTTTTTTTTTTTTTTTTTTGAGACAGAGTCTCGCTCTGTCACCCAGGCTGGAGTGCTGTGGCGGGATCTCAGCTCACTGCAAGCTCCGCCTCCCGGGTTCATGCCATTCTCCTGCCTCAGCCTCCCGGGGAGCTGGGACTACAGGCGCCGCCACCTCGCCCGGCTAGTTTTTTGTAGTTTTTTTTTAGTAGAGACGGGGTTTCACCATGTTAGCCAGGATGGTCTTGATCTCCTGACCTCGTGATCCGCCCATCTCGGCCTCCCAAAGTGCTGGGATTACAGGCTTGAGCCACTGCACCCGGCATCCAACTCCCCTTTTTAAAACTAGTTTCGGTGAGTTGGTTTCTTAACACTGGCCAAGTCCATCACTTAGTTTTTAAATGTCATAATGAAGTTATGAATGTTTAAACCTATTTGAATTTATTTGATGCGTCTTTTAAAAAATCCATGCTCAAATTGTCTCCAAGAAGCCAGTGGGAGCCTCTTCAAGTTAGGCTTATAAATCTTTCAGTCATCTTCAATAGCTCTCTAATTTTCTGGTATGACAGGATGTTCTAGGCTCATCTTGTACATTTCTGGTCCTAAATCAGAAATTAGCTATTTTTCCAAGGAGCTTGAGTTTCCTTATTGGAAATGGTATTTTTCAGAAACCACAACCTAGATATGATGACCACTCATTGATATTGAATTGGTTTATGTTTGAACCTGCCTCCATTCTTTTCTCACTTCCTCCATTCTTTCCTCTCTTCCTTCTTTTTCTTTCTTTTTTTTTTTGAGACAGTGTCTCGCTGTGTTGCCCAGGCTGGAGTGCAGTGGTGCGATCTCGGCTCACTGCAAGCTCCGCCTCCGGGTTCACGCTATTCTCCTGCCTCAGCCTCCAGAGTAGCTGGGACTACAGGCACCCGCCACCACACCCGGCTAATTTTTTTTTGTATTTTTAGTAGAGACGGGGTTTCACTGTGTTAGCCAGGATGGTCTCCTCCTGACCTCATGATCTGCCCGCCTCAGCCTCCTAAAGTGCTGGAATTATAGGCGTGAGCTACTGCGCCTGGCCGCCTTTTTCTTCCATTTTAAAAAGAAAATAAATGATGAGTTCTTACTGAGAATTACCTCCTTGTTTATCTTTCTGTATAAATTTATGTCTAAATAATAATAGTTTTAGAATAATACAAAATATTATTAAAATACAATTGTAAAACAACAGTTTGAATTTATTTTGCATTATTTTCATCTTTAGAGTATATACTAATATGGATGTAGAAATCATTGTCTTTTAAAGTCACTTAAAAAAATAGATAGTTGAATTTATTTGCTCCGTTTTGCTTTAGTTGTAGTATAGTTATTTTAGATTTATTTAATTTTGTTTTTAAAAACAGTTATTTTTTAGAATTGACAAGTAAAAATTGTATATATTTATGGTATACAACATGCTATATGTATATGCATTGTGGAATGACTAAGCTATTTTAAATAAGCATTACTTCACATACTTATTTTTTTGTGGTGAGAACACTTAAAATCTACTTACTGTCATTTTCAAATATACAATATATTGTTATTAGCTGTAGTCACCATGACATTCAATAGATCTCTTGGACTTATTCCTTCTGTCTAAATGAAATTTTGTTTTCTTTGACCAGCACTCCCCAATTTCTCCACCCCTCGGCCTCACTCCTGTTTATATGACTGATTTTTTACACTCTACATGTAAGTGAGGTCATGTGGTATTTGTCTTTCTGTGCCTGGTTTATTTCATTTATCATAATGTCCTCCAAGTTCATCTACGTTGTTGCAAATGAGAACATTTTCTTTTTTTATAGGTCTGAATAGTATTCCATTGTGTACACATACCATATTTTCTTTAGTCATTCACTCATTGATGGACACTTAGGATGATTCTATGTCTTGGCTATTGTGAATAATACTGTAATGAACAGGGGATGAGGACATCTCTTCGATATACTGATTTTATGTTGTTTAGATATATACCCCAGTATTGGCTTGTTGGATCATATGGTAGTTCTATTTTTAATTTTTTGAGGGACCTCCATACTGTTTGTGTCTAATGGCTATATTTATTTACATTACCAACAACAGTACAAAATGGTTCCCTTTTCTCCACATCCTCACCAACACTTAATCTTTCATCATTTTGATAATAGCCTTACTTTTGTTTTAAAGTTATATGCAGCAAAGTATATTCAGAGAAGTTGGCCTCCAATCTCTGTCTCCTTTCTCCCATAGGTAATTTTTAAAAACTTCATGGTTTATCTTTCAATTTTATTTTACAGAAGCAAATATGTATAGATAACTTGCATCTCATTCACATCTGCTTTCTGAGATAAATGTTAGTTTACTATACACATTTTCCTCCACCTTATTTTTTTTTTTAACTATACAGTTTATCTCAGCATTCACTGCTTAGCAGCATGTGCAGCCGTCTCTCATCCCTTTTAAGTTGCATAGTTTATTCAACCAGTCTCCAAGTGATGGACATTTGAGCTGTTTCAAGTCTCACTTAAAGATTTCTATATATACTGATCAAAGCCTAAAGACGTTTATACGGGATAAAAGTCCAATTCCAGCAAAGGGGCAACATTAGATAAAATGACTTCTACAATTTGGGTTGTATTCTCTTATTCTTCATAGGATGTATAAAATAACAGAATCTTCTTTGTTCAATAATACCAGGCTTAGGGAAACAATAGTAGGAGAATCAAAGCTAGGTGGTTTTCTAAACTATCCAGCAGGTTCTTAGTCCTGAATACTCAGATTGGTGTGTTTCCCTGACCCCAACTTTTCATATGTAGATGGTAATGTGCTAGGAGTAGCTAAATTTTCAAAAGCTCATATGCTTAAATGACACAAATATTACCAGTGGACAGCTGGCCTTTCATATCTTCTGGTTCTGCATCCACAAATTCAACCAACTGCAGATCAAAAATATTTCCAAAAAAAAAGACCCAATAAAAATACAAAACATAATATAAATTTAAAAAAATATGCTTAACAACAATTTACATAGGATTTACGTTGTATTAGGTATTATAAGTAATCTAGAGATGATTTAAGTCATACAGAGCAATGGAACAGAACAGAACCCAGGAATAAAGTCATACCCCCACAGCCATCTGTTCTTCGACAAAGCTGACAAATATAAGCAATGGGGAAAGGGCTCCCTGTTCAATAAATGGTGCTGGGATAACTGGCTAACCATATGCAGAAGAATGAAACTGGACCATTACTTTTCACCATATACAAAAGTTAGCTCAAGATGGATTAGATATTTAAATGTAAGGCCTCAAACTATAAGAATCCTAGAAGAAAACCTAGGAAACACCATTCTGGACACTGGCCTTGGGAAAAAGTTTTTTACTAAGTCCTCAAAAGCAATAGCAACAAAACCAAAAACTGACAAGTGGGACCTAACTAAACTGAAGAGCTTCTGCACAGCAAAACAAACTATCAGTAGAATAAATAGACAACCTATAGAATGGGAGAAATATTTGCAAACTATGCATCTGACAAAAGTCCGCTATCCAGAATCTATAAGGAACTTAAATAATGGGACAAGCAAAAACCAAAGAATCCCATGAAAAAGTATGAAAAAGACAGGAACAGAGGACACACAAATGGCCAACAAACATGAAAAAATCTTCCACATCATGGATTATCAGAGAAATGAAAATCAAAACCACAATGAGATACCATCTCATATGTCAGAAGAGTAATTATTAAAAAGTCGAAAAATAACAGATGCTGGCGAGGCTGTGGAGAAAAGGGAACATTTATACCCTCTTGGGTGGGAATGTAAATTAGTTCAGCCACTGTGAAAAGAAGTGTGGAGATTTCTCAGAGAACTTAAAATAGAACTACCATTTGACCCAGCAATCCCATTACTGGGTATATATATTTAAAAAATTATTTTACCAAAAGACACATGCACTCATATGTTCATTGCAGGATTATTCACAATAGCAAAAACATGGAATCAACCTAGGTGCTCATCAGCAGTGGACTGGATAAAGAAAATACAGTACATATATACACTATGGAATACTATGCAACCCTAAAAAAGAACAAAATCATGTCCTTTGCAGCAACATGCAGCTGGAGCCCATTACCCTAAGCAATTGAATGCAGGAAGAGAAAACCAAATACCACATTTTCTTATTTATAAGTAGAAGGCTAAACATTGAGTAAACATGAACATAAAGATGGCAATAATATATATTGGGGACTACTAGAGGGAGGAGGCAAGGGGAGGGGCAGTGTTGAAAAACCATTGACTATTATATTCACTACTCTGGTGATGGCATCATTTGTACCCCAAACCTCAGCATTACCATTTGGGATAATTTGTACCCCAAACATCACCAATATACCCATGTAACAAACCTGCACAGGTACCCCCTGAATCTAAAATAAAAGTTGCAATTATAAAAAAAATGTACATGGAAGGATGTGCATAGGTAATGTGCAAATACTGCATCATTTTATATAAGGGATTTGGGCAGATTTTGGTATCTGTGGAGGTCCTGGAACCAACTCTCCACAGCTACGTAGGGAGGACTTTACTATTCTTGGCTCCTCTGTGTATTTATCTGTTATCTGTTAAATATTTATCTATTTAAATGTTTATTATCTTTTTAATAAAATGTCTTTATCTTTTTATTATCTTTTAAAGAATGAATCTACCTTTGTGCATTCAAATAGCACTTATATGCAAATGACTTCAAAATAATCATCTTCAGTTCAGGGATATCTCCAGGCACCTCTAGCCCAAGGCATCTAAAATTAAATGCATCATCTTGTATATTTTGCATACAATGTGAAAATATCTGCCCTATTGTCTATTGCTATTTTCAATAATGGAACCATTCTCCCAGGTTTAAAGCCACTAGTGATATATCCTTATTTATTTATTTAGCCTTTGTACTATCTAATTTGACCAAGTCTCTTAGGTTAGATATTGATTTACCTGGGCCACATGAAAACTTGGTCATGACAATCATACCCCAAAGAGACCTTTTGGAAAAAAATATGTAATAGCGGTAATTTGTCTTTGCCCTTTTCCCATGGATCAGTGTGTTAGATGAAGATATTAAAGGCATAGGGTCAAATGTGGCTATTTGGAAGAAATACTGAATATGTGGAATAAAGGACTAAGAAAAATGATTTCAAATGCTGGTATAAATGAGGTCCATTTAAACAAACGAAACTGATTAAATATCCCATGTGCTCTTATGAGAGAGAGTGCCCAGATGTGAGAGGGCTTGAAGCCACACCCAGCAGAAACACTGAAGGGCCAGGTGTGAGAGCCAGCACAAATGAGTTCTACTATGAGAAATCAACCTCCAGTCCTCAAAAGGCTGTCATTAGAAGGACTAGAACCGTCAATCTTGGGAGGCCGTAGGAAGCAGAATCAGCACTAGTAAGTGACAGAGATGTGTCATCCAGGTTCTGTGGGGAAGCAGTGCCACTCTGAGTGTGGGCTGACATATTTATTATAGGAATTAAACCTTACTCAATTGTGGGAGGATCAGGGCAAAGGAAGGCCCAGAAAGGGGAGTTGGAGGATCAGAGTGGGAGTCATTCGTTTCAGACATGACTGAAGCATTGGCCTGGTGGGCAAGCTGGAGCTTGCAGGAAAATCTGAGAAGATGAACCCATCCAGCTGCCGACGTGGGACTGTGAAGAGGGAATCGGCTCAGTGTCTTTGGGAAGCTGTTGCCTCAGGGGAGCTACTGAGAATCTGTGCCCCAGTGACTGGTAGTGGACAGCTGCTAGTCAGCAGGGCTAATAATTGGAAAACACTAAATATGGGTCTGAGGAGAGAGAGGACCACGGGGATCCTGCCACACTCCTCTCCATCTTTCTATCATTATGTCTGAGAATGAAGCCTTCACTTCTGTGTCAAATCTTGCCTGAGTTCCTTTTTTGTAACTCTTGTTTTTTGAGACAAGAGTCATGCTCTGTCACCCAGGCTGGAGTACAATGGCGCAAACATGGCTCACTGCAGCGTCAAGCTGCTGGCCTCAAGCAATTTCCCCACCTCAGCCTCCCAAGTAGCTCGGGACTACAGGCAAATAACGCCGTGCCTGACTAATTTAAAACATTTTTTATAGAGATGAGGTTTCACTATGTTGTCCAGGATGGTTTTGAACCTCTGTACTTCAGAGATCCTCCCACCTTGGTCTCCTAAATTGCCAGGATTACAGGCATGAGCTGCTGTGCCTGGTCTGGCTACTCTTGACACAATCCTAGAGGGAAAGGAATTATGAGATGTCCTTGCCAGACTAACCAACTTGACTACAGCATACACAGCACAAAACAGAGGGGGACTTTTACACAATGAAAGATAAAGAAAAAGATGGTTTTGAATCTGTCCAAGTGTGGCGGGGCAGGTGTAGATGGACTCAAGCGCTGGGAATTTACTTTGCCTAAAGTTAAAAAAGAACTTCTACATGCTGCTACCATCAAATGTACCCATTTACCTACATCCGTAGCTGTGCACTCAACTTTCTGTTTCTCTGTCCCCCTCTATTTTCTGTGAACTGGTAGTTAGGTTTAGAGACTTGATCTCCTTCAGGATAGATTATTTATTTTAGCAAGAAAAATCCAGAAGTGGTGCTTAGTGTCTGTGGTCTTTCTGTTTGTGATGTTAATGGTTACTTAATGCTCATTTCTTCATCTGGGGAAAGCCAGATCTCCTACCCTCTTTGCCATTCTCTTTTCTTTGAAGAGTAAGTAAAACTTCATAATGCTGGCCAGAATGGGCATCGCCTAGAGAGAAAGGCTTGTGTACACATGTTCTTATGAGCATGTATGTATCCACGTATGTGTGTTCCCACTACATGTTCTTGTGAAGATGTGCTTTATTTTTGTTCTATTGCAAGAGACAGCCTGGGTTACCTTCTTAATCAGCACCATTAGATGCCAGCTCAGAGAGACCAGGTAAGAGGAAGAGCAGGACCTGCTGTGAGCAGTGTATTGTAAACATTTTTATGCCCAAGAGTAAGCATATTATCCTGTATACTTTATTTTTATACTGTGTCTTTGTACTGTGCCTCCTCGGGGATAAAACCAAATCCCTCCATTTACACTTCCCAGCTAGGTGGGGACGCACCGATTGGAGAACAGCGAGGCCCTGTGAATTAAGGGATCAGGCATTTGCTTTCATTGGCCCCCGTGCCAGCCCAGCCTGGGGACCTAGGTGAAGCGTCTTTGATGCTTTCACTTTATGGAAGTCCATAAATACAATTTGGTGGAGATCATACAGGACCAAACTAGTTTGGAAGCTAAATCACCTGTAATGTCTTGATGGAGATTTTCTTCAGCAGAGATGGAAGTGACTCCTTTGCTGAGGTAGAAGAGTCGGGTATTATACTGTCTTACATTGTTTATACTTGGAACACATTTTTATTGCCTTCACAAGTTAAAAGGTCCTGTTTTCCCCCCATCTTTGTTTGCTATGGATTTGGAATTATCCACTGAAAGAAGGCTGGATTTTTCTGCTTTATAGTTTCTGTGACACAAAACTTCCCAAGGCAGTTACAGGATTGGCATGGGATGTATAGCCATAGGGTTGGGAAGGAACCTGTAGATATCTTTCAGGAAAACATCGAAATCCCTAAAGAGAGAAAGAGTTGGGATTGTTTGTTTATTAGCTTGATGTATATGAAATTCCTATTTTCTTATGTAAAAAAATAATTAACTATTTGGTTATTAGTTAGTCATATGAAATTTGGAGGTTGAATCATATGAAATAGCCAATAGCAACCATTTGAAGATATGTTACATTTTAAAATACATTTAGCAGCTAGCTGTCCTTGTCATTAATGGATCCAAGCTCCCTTGAGTGTGAAACTAAGAGTGAATACAGTTAAGTAAAATTGTTATAAGAGGATGAGAAAATGTACTCTATGGGAGAAGAAAATTAGAGTATCCTGATTTAGATCACAATCCAAAGTCGCCTAGCATTTACTCCTTCACTGAGAGTGTTTTAAGTCATACCCACTCCTCAAGTTTCTTAGGATGTTTGTTAGAAGATGATTTTTGTACCTTTGTGCATGAATGTGGCCCTGCAAAAAGAAAGAGCAGTAGATTCCACAGGGTACCTTGACAATGCCAAGGGAAGCAAGGAAGTTGAGGCTGGTCCTCTGTCTGGTGGTGGTGCTTAGAGTTCTGTGCTTTGCAGCAACGAAGCTGCAGTTTTGAGTTTATGCTGTGCTTTGGTGAAGGTCACTACTGAACAGATACGGATATTTGGTTTTATTATTTCCTCCAGAGATAATGGGACAGGGGCATATGAATCTTAAATAATTTTTAAGAGACTAGATGTTACTTTTTAAAAAGCCAATGTATGAATTTACTACACAAAATCTACCTCT
Source organism: Rhinopithecus roxellana (assembly GCF_007565055.1). Classification (NCBI taxonomy): domain Eukaryota; kingdom Metazoa; phylum Chordata; class Mammalia; order Primates; family Cercopithecidae; genus Rhinopithecus; species Rhinopithecus roxellana. Next base: position 192,252,371 of record NC_044550.1, read on the forward strand.
TTACGAATCAAATGTTTGGGTTAGCTGGCTGGGGCATTTCTATTTGAGGAATTGACAGAATAGAACTGTAGTAAATATGATTTGAGTAAGTTTCATTAGATGGTCTTAAAAGTATATTTTCTTTTATTTGTGCTATTCCCTGGAATCATTTTTTCTCCACTAAAAAGAAATACTTTCCAAACAGGCAACTGCTTTAATTAGCCCCGAGGGAGGTTTAAGAGGGTTCCTTTCATTGACAGTGTCAGCAAAACACGACTACATTTCTTTCTCTTCTCTTTTTCTCTCTCTCTTATATGTAAGGTTCATCCTCTCTCTTTTATAGTTAAGGTTCATCTGCTTACATCATTATAGCACCAAACAATTTCATTTCAGCACACTGTATATGTTATGCTTCTCTAAAAATGCAGATGTAGCAAGCAGTAAATTACCTGAAAGCAAGAGCGGTGTCTCAGGCAGTCAGGGTGTACTGGAAGAGGTATGGGCTTTCGGGTGGAGAGTCCTGGGTTCAAATTGTGGCTTAATTTGACCATAATCTCTCTCTCTCTCTCTCTCTCTCTCTCTCTCTCTCTCTCTCTGTGTGTGTGTGTGTGTGTGTGTAATCTGGGAGAATTGCTTAATTACTCTGACCCTCAGTTTCTTAATCTGCAAACAAATGAATAACTAACTCAAGGTTTCCAGGGGATTGAGTAAGGTAGAAGTGAAAGCATTTTTGGCTGAATACCTGGTACCAGGTGCTCAACACAGGTTGACTTCTTTGCCTTGTCTGATCTTCTTTGTAAGGCACTATACACAGTAAGCACTGGGTAGATTGTCTCGTTTTAGGTGGCCTTTTTCTTGATGATGTAGACAAAACTCTTCATGTTGGTGGCAAATTATTTCCAAATCACGTTGCAGAACGGATTGCTATTGGAAAATTGTCTTGTAAACTAGCACCTTTAAATTTTTACTGCTACAATGAGAGTGAGAGAGAGAGAGAGAGAGACAGAGAAATAGAGAGAGAGAGACAGAAAAAGAAAACCTCATTTGTTTTTCTGAGGAGGGCAGTGGTTGTTATATTTTCATTATTGGGAAGTTTTATGGACATAAAAATTACAATAGTTCTCGCTGGGACTCCCTTTGCCTCCTCAGCAGTTGAGTGGCTCAACAGTTGATGGCTAATTCTAACCATCTTCTGTGGATTTTGGTTAGTTAACCTCAGAGGATGGCTCTTTGCATGTAGCCTCTGTTTGAGGGTTTCTTTTATGAACTTGTAGTTCTTCATGTATTGAATTAACCACTCAGTGCTAGCATACTTTTAAATGGTTGGAACCAATGAAAGCTTTTGAAAATAAATCTGTCTTGGGCAATATGTGGCAACTTCTCTTTGAGTAATAGAGGGTTTAAAATCTAACTTTACTTTTTCTTGCTTATGGATTCTTTGCCACACTTTATAAAGCCAAGAAATTGTAATTTTTTTAAAGCCTTTATGAAGATAAAAGATACAAGATAATATGTGCTTGCAATTGTTTTACTAAGGTTTCAAAAGAAATAAAAACAAAACAAAACAATTAAGAAGTCTCTGTCAAAGGTCTGGAAAATACGACTTTTGGATAGATTTTTCAGGAGACCTGTTTTGCATTAAAATACCAAATAAAACAAAATGATGGATTGTTTTGGCACCATTTAGGTTGAGCTTATGTGATGAGAACTAAAAAGACAGCCAGTTATTGTCATAGTTGACAGATTTTTGAGTACTGTCTAGTTGTTCAGTATATTAAAGTCCCAGGGATCAGAAGATTTTCCAAAATTCTTATGCCGAGAACGACACAAACTTTTGCTGTAACAGACACTGACATTCTCTTCCTACTTTATAGACATCTGTAAGTTGTGGTCTTTCCTGGCACACCAAATTAGTTCCTGTGACTTTCTGTGTAATGCATTATTGTTCCTGATGTGACTTCATTTTTACTTGCAAAAATTGTTTGAAATTTGCCTTAAAGTATTGGTCATATTTTAATGGAGATAGGTGCAGAGGTTTTCAAGTGGAGCAGACAGCTCAGGCAAAGAGAAAATGAGGCTAAGTGTGTCCTAGGAAAAGCAAGATGATGAGTTTAGTTGGAGTTTAGGTTATATCTAGGGGTTCTCTGAGAAATAATATTGGAAAGGTGTTTTGGGGACCTATTTGGAAGGCTCTGCGTTCCTGGTTTTTAATTTTTAGGCAATATGGATCCATTTTCATCTGATAAAACACGTGTTCAAGAAATTCCTAAGGAGGCCCCTGGAGTGACCTAGAGGAGAGGTGGTAAGGTTGGAATAGGGTAGCAGTGACAACAGGAAGCATACAGTGACAGAATATCTTAATTTTGCCACATTATACTTTATACACTTTTGATACAAGGTGACATATGTCACTGAAAGATCCTATTAATAAATAAACCTATTAATAGAAATAACAGAGGCCTTACATTAAGTCCAAGGTTAAGAGAGAAATGTGTGCAAGAAATATTCGTGTTTGTTAGGTGGGTGTGAGGAGAAGTTGCTACCACAAATTCACAGATCTGGGTTAGAGATTTAATTGAAAGATGATTATTGAAGCCAACAAAGCCTAATAACACTCTATCTGTATTCAGCACATCACAGTTTTTAACATTTATCCCCCAATTTTTAAAAATGGAATTTCATCTTTACAGTAGTTCCATAAGATAGCTCCTAGAATCCTCATTTTATAGAAACTGAGGCAAAAAGAGGTTAAGTAATTTTCCTGGAGCATACTGGTGACAGAAACCAGACCCTGAATCTCTGCTTACAGGGGCCCTGTCCACAGCCTGCTTCCTCAGCTGTACTTGATGACCCATTAATTAGCAACAAAATGAATTTGTTTACTAATGTGGCCTGTTCACCATTTTCATCAAGGCTATGTTAATCATCCACCAAACATTTTTGTTTTCTATTTCTTCTGATGACAGTATGAGAATTGCATCATAAATTACTTGCTCATTGTTATTGGCATTGAGTTAAGAAGAGAATGTAGGCATGTTTGGATTAAACATATTTGAATGAACCCCTGTAGCATTTCCAATGACAGGTCAGAACCTTTAAATGCTGAATAAATGTTAGTTGAACAGTGTTCCTGGGAATAAGAAAGATGCTTAGGAATGTGCCTAAAATGGAACATTAAATGATCCCCTAGTGGCTTGAGAATCACTGTGCTTTTCTAAGTGCCTCATTTATGGCAAAGCCTGGGGGAGATCTTAGCTCCTTGAGTTTTATCGTTTGTAATATTTGATATGTTTTTTGAAGTAAATTGAAAGCATTCCTTCTTTAGAAAGAATTGCTTCTTTCTAATGTCTCCCATCTTTTTTTCTCAATATATAGTTCCCAGTTTAACTTACAGCTTAATTCCTGACTTTCAACTGAACTCACAGAAACAGGATTTAAGGTTTGTCAGTCAGTTGCTTGTAGGAAACATCTGATAAGGATCTAATTGGATGATGAGATCCCAGATTTCTATCCAGAACCTAAGTCAGAGCTGGGTGCCATAATGGCCAGTCTTGGGAGAGAGTGAGTCTACGTTTCATGTGGGAGGAATGTTAATAATCCGTGGCCAGAGGGAGGATTGTGACAATTTTAAAACATGGCTACAGATTCATTAAGAGGTGGGTGGGTCTTGTCCTCTGTCCTTGAATCTGGGAAGGCTTATGACTACTTTAAAAAGTAGAGTATGACAGAAATGATGCTGTGTGACTTCCAAGATAAGGTCATTGGAGACTCTTTTGTGCTTTGTTCATTGCAATACTTGCTCTAGAACCTTGTACTGTCATAGAAGAGGTGAGCACCATGAGGCCATCATCCTGGAGAGGCCTCCAGTAAGTGTTCTGGTCAATAGCTCCTACTGAGTTTAGTTTTCCAGCCATCCCTACCGAGGTGCAAGACATGGAAGTGAAGCTATTGTGGACTCTTCAGACATGTCCAGTCACTAGTTGAATATCAATAAATAACCTGCATTGATGTCACATGAAACAGAAGAATCACCCAGCTGAGCCCTGCCCAAATTATAGATCCACAAAATTGTGAGATAATAAAATGGCACAAAGTTTGGAGGTAGTTTCTTATACAAACTAGAAATGGATAAGTTGAACAGAATTTGGTACTGGAAGTAGAAAAAATTTCACACCGAAGGCCGAGGTGGGGGAAGGCCACCTGCGTGAGACCATCAGGGACAACTACCCTTGCATCCCTGTGCTGCACCCTAAAGTGGGACTGCCACTGGCCACCTGCTGGGTTGATCTGGGACATGGTGAGCCACCAGCTAAGTCCAGAGCTCACGAATGGCAGCTGGTCCACCCTGGAGGCCTGATCGAGAAGCATCCACTTGGGGTCCGGCTCATCCCCACGGGAGGCCTGGCTGCCCTGTCAGCCGTGCCTCCCTGCCAGAAGTCTTTATGCATTAATGGTTAAGTAGTACCCAAGGGATGTCTAGATGCACAGAGAAATGTCTCCACTGATCTGAAAATACTTGAAGAAGTGCATATATGTGTGTGTGTGTGTAGTAATAGTAGTAGTTATATAGTTCTTAAAGATGAGCTCTAGAGTGAATTATTATACAGATGATTTGTCTTCTTTACTTCTTACTCTCCAGAAGATAATACTCTAAATCCCTGCTATTCAGAGTATGTGTGGTCTGAGTACCAGCAGCATTGATATTACTTGGGAGTTTGTTAGCAAAATAATATCTTAGGTCCCAACCCAGATGTTGAATTAGAACCTGCATTTTAGCAAAATCCCAAGAGATACCAGTTAACATTAATATTGGAGGAATGCTGATCTCAGCATTGCTGATCACTATTATTATTGCTTCTATTACTGTCACTACCACTCAAAACCAGCGGAGAGCTCCCACTTGTTGCACCATGTGCTAGCGACTTAAATACATTGACACATATGACTCCATTTTCTTGATAACATTGCAATATAGATAATATCATCTCCATTATATACATGAGGGAACTGAGGCTTGGACTTTAAGAAATGTATCCAAGGCTGCACAGCTAGTAAGCAGCAATGATAGGAGTAGAACCTAAGCCTGTCTGTTTCCAAGGCCTGTACACAATCAACCTCAAGGATTCAAATATAGTTGATTTGAGGGTGACCTCAGAAGATACCAGTAGGAGAGTGCAGATATGAAATAGAGAAGAACGGGAGCAATAACGAGTACATTGTTGAGCCAGTTTCCATTCTGGGCATCTGCAGCCTAATCCCAGTAGTCTCTGGGACATGATTTAAAATTCATTTCAGGGTTATTCCCCTAAGCAGTGAGGGAACTTGGGTATCTATACTGTCATAGGTAAAGGGCTGCTCCTGGGGGTACTAATTTCCTGGCATTTCTGGGCAGCTGCACATGTGAAAAAAGTGGGCTCAGGCGGTCAGAGACGGTAGGCAAAGAAATGCAGGTGCTGGCCATTAGAAGTCTGGCCAGGATTAGGGTGAGAGAATATGACTGGACATCAACAGTGTCTACTGTACTATGCTTGCATTACCTTATAGAAATATTATTTAGAAGGACATTTTTCTCTTTATTTTTATTTATTGGATCAATATTGTTACTTCTTCTTCTTCTTAGGGATACTGGCATGTTTTTTTAGACATTAAAAGAAAATTTGAATAATGAAAAAGATCATATCAAATCATTTTACCTTAACAAATAAGAAGCTTTCATTTCACTGTGTTCTCTAACAGTGCTCATCTATATACACATGTTATTATATTCTATTGTTTAAACTTAATGTATCATTGCCACTTTCTATGTGGCTACCTAAGCAGGTAATTTTGCATGGCTGAGAAGCATCCCATTATGTGGCTGTCACAATGCATTGAACAAGTCCTTTATTGCTGCATATTTAGGCTGAGAAATATAAGTGGCACAAATATAGGAATAGATACTTTTTTCAGCATGTGAGTGCAATTTAGTTTATTTCACAGTGAGTGAGGCACTTCCACAAGCTTTGTTTCATTCAAGAAATATGTGTTGAGGAGCTGCTACATGCCCAGCTCTGTGTTGGGTATAGTGGTAAGATACAGATAAAGACAGTCTTTGTCCTCCAGGAGACAAGTTTATTGTGAGGCAATTGGTGAAAAGTTAAATAGCAAACAAAACATTAAATACCATTAGAAGAAATGTGATGTGCTAATGGGTGCTAAACCTGGGCTGTATTTTTATGAGCTTAGAAATGTGGGTTATATGAAAGGTCACTGACTTTTACCTTATTATCTTATAATTCTGTAACTCAGAGGCAGAAAATCCATATTGATTTTTTTTTCTTTAATGACAGGGTGTAATTCTGTTGCCCAGGCTGGAGAGCAGTGGTGCGATCACAGCTTGCTATACCCTCATCCTCCTGGGCTCCAGCGATCCTCCCACCTCAGCCTCTTAGGTAGCTGGGACTACAGGTGAGCGACATCCAGCTAACTTTTGTATTGTTTTTAGAGATGGAGTTTGGCCATGTTGCTTAGGCTGGTCTTGAACTCCTGGGCTCCAGCTATCTGCACACCTTAGCCTCTCAAAGTGCTTCTGTATTGATTCTAATGAAACTTATGAAAGGAAAGGACCTTGGACCGTTGAATGCACATTCATCAAGCACATATTTATTGGCAATGGGTGAGGAAGGTATGGAAGCATATGGTGTGATCATATAGTTGGCTGAGGGCCCCAGATTTCTCTGAGGATTTGCTTTCATGTGGAGCTGGGGTTTGAGTCCAGAGTCATCAGACTCCAGAGCCATGCCCTGACTCCTATGCTACATTACCTGCTAAGAAAACTGAGGATAGGATGCTAATTGATGTATTATACAGGGATATGAGGCTTGATAAAGAGGTTCTTACTATAAACAGCAATACCCATTACTAGTCTAAAATGAATTTTAGCTGATTTAAGCAGAAAAGAAACATTAAAAATATACTAGATGGCTCATAGAATTTCCAGAAAGATTTGGGGCTTGGAGGTCATGTATCCAGGAATAATGCCCCATATTACATGGCAAAACAGACCCAGTGAAGATATTTCTGTGCTGTTGACTACACCACGGGTGCCTATGACATGGGTCCTGCTTCTTGAACCCCTGCGTTGGCTGCCTCTGGGAAGAAGATCCAGCTATCCATGGTTCACATGCATACTGCATGCTCCTTGCTTCTTCCCGACATGGCACTGGATATTGGGGTGATTCCAAATGGCAGAACCTAGATCATGTGTTAGACTAATTGTCGAGGAGACTTGGAATGCACATATCTGGTACTCTTAGTTCCCACAATGGACAAGGGCATTAGATTACCCATGAGACCAAAGAGTGACAAATTCCACAACTGTTCTCTTGGTTCTTTCATATTTTCCTTCTCACTCTCTTCTATTAGGCAAAATCTACCCACCCTTTAAGGTTCAGTTTATATCCCATTTCATCTGTGAAATTTTCTCTGACTTTGCTAGTCTTTCATTTTATCCCTCCTCTGAGCATTACTTACAGCCAGAATGAGTTGTGAAAACATAATATTCAGAAGTTGACTTCATATCATTAGCCCTGACCCTTATTGTGCCAATAAAGTATTGTAGCTAACATTATATTTGGTGGCATTTTTGAAGAGTTGATAGAGAAATAGCCTACAAGACAGAAATCAGTGAGTATTTATAGCTTCCTCTTTTTCCATCCAACCTATCCTTCTTGTTAGGTCTTTGGTTTTTGTGTAATAGTCAATACTGTGTTGTTGCTATTATTTTGTATTTTCTTGTCTCTTTAGCAGAAGGAATTCCTGAAGAAGATAGCAACCATATCTAGTCCTTCTTTTGTGATGTCCATAAAATGGTGCAAACAGTACATACTCATTGATTGGTTGAGAATAAGTGTGCCTAAAAAATGCAACGTTTGGTATGTTTGGGTCCTTTGATCCAAGTAGGTGTTCACTTGAAGTCAGAATACCTTATTTATAGAAACAGTAACAAAACTTGCTTCCTTCCTGTAAAATCTTGCTTTCAATAGGATTGATAATGGAACTGAAGCTTAGAAATGTTAGGTTCACAGTCCACATAGTAAAGAACTGTCTTCGAATGTCCGCACACAAAGACTGACTGCATAATCCTTTAATATGCTTTTCACAGACTGAATTCAATGGGAGTCAGGAGCAGGCTTTCAGTACTGAACAGTTTACCTGTCAGATTTGTCTTGGTAAAGATACATACCTATTCTAATAACTGCTATCTATCATAAGAATGATTTGGGCCAGGTGCGGTGGCTCACGCCTGTAATCCCAGTACTTTGGGAGGCTGAGGCAGGCAGATCACCTGAGGTCAGGAGTTTGAGACCAGCCTGGCTAACATGGTACAATCCCGTTTCTACTAAAAATACAAAAAATTAGCCAGGCGTGGTGGCGCACACCTGTAATCCCATCCTGTAATCCCATCCTGTAATCCCAGCTACTCGGGCGACTGAGGCAGGAGAATCGCTTGAACCTGGGAGGCAGAGGTTGCAGTGAGCTGAGATCATGCCATTGCACTCTAGCTTGGGAAACGAGCAAAACTCCATCTCAAAAAAAAAAAAAAAAAAGAAAAGAAAAAAGAATGATTTGGAAGACTAATATCTGATTTTCCCATTAAAATGCATGCAACACGTGTTTTCTATTATGATTTTCTTTTAAAAAAAGTTTTTAAATGATAATTTTTAAAGCAATCTGAGAAATGTGCATACCCTGTAAAACAAATCTCCCTATGTGCTACACTTAAATAATTTCCAGGTAGTAGGTTTAGATTTGCTGTTACCATTTGTTTATTACCTTATTCTAAGCATCTTGCATACTCATTTGAAGATGTGAAGGTATAACTCTGCATCATTTGTACATTTAAATCTCATAAACCCTTTTTGAAAGAACTATTTTTTTCTACTTTTTTATTTAAAAATATTTATTAAGCAGATTGGGAGAAATATTTGCAATTCACATATCTGGTGGAGGATGCATGTCCAGACTATACAAAAAACTTCTAAAACTCCAAGAAAACAAACAACTCCCCCAAAATGAATAAAATATTTGAGTAGACACTTTGCTAAAGATGTATGGATGGCAAATAGACACACTAAAATGTGCTCAACATCATTAGTTTCTAGAGAGATGCAAATTCAAATTACATCTATTAGAATGGCTAATATACAAAGAAACTGATTGTGTCTCGTGTTGGTGAGGATGTAGAGAAACTAGATTCATGGACAGCTGCTGGGAATGTGAAAGGAAATATAGCCTCTGGCAAACAGTTAAGCAGGTTCTTATGAAGTTAAACTTGCACTTCCCATGACCCAATAATCCTATTCCTAGTTAGTTATCTAAATGAAGTAAAACCGTGTATTCACATAAAAAGCTGAATGTGATTATTTATAGCTGCTTTATTCACCGTCTCCTCAAATTGGAAACAACTCAAATGTCTCTCAGCTGGGAATGGGTATAATTACTGTGGCAGATTTATAAACGGAATACTTCTTAGCAATGAAAAGGAATGAACTACTGCTACAGTAATAACATAGATGGACCTCAAATGCATTATGTTAAGTGACAGGAGCCATACTCCAAAGACTGCAGACTGAATGTTTTCATATATATATAACATGCAGGACCATAGGAACAGAAAACAGGGATGCCAAGGATTGGGGCTGAAGGGAAGGGGTTAGCTACAATAGGATGGGGTATGTTTTGGGGCAATGGAACTGGTCTATATCTTGATTGTGGTGGTGGTGGTTACATGACTGTATGCAGTTATCAAATTTCACAGAACTGTACATGAAAAAGGGAGAATTTGACATACGTAAATTATACTTTAACACAAAAAACATTACTAATTAAGTTTATTTGAGGACTGAATTAACTGGTAAGCCCTGAGAATACAGAGATCAATAAGAAGGTCAATCTAGCTGAAGAAGTAAATGTGAAGGGGACATAAGTAAATATAATACAAATCAGTCCCTGGTATTTTATAATAGAGATGTAATACAGTACTAGGGTAGCCTAAAGAAGGTTGCAATAAGCGGAGCACAGTGGCTTGCACCTGTAATCCCAGCATTTTGGGAGGCCAAGGCAGGCGGATTGCTTGAGCCCAGGAGTTCAAGACCAGCCAGGATAACATGGTGAAACTCCGTCTTTACTAAAACTACAAAATGTAGCTGGGTATGGTGGGACACACCTGTAATGCCAGCTACCCAGGAGGCCAAGGCAGAAGGATCACTTGAGCGCAGGAGGTCAAGGCTGAGTGAGCTATGATCGTGCCACTGCACTCCAGCCTGGGTGACAAAGCAAGAGCCTGTCTCAAAAACAAAGAAGATTGCAGTAAACTCTAATATTGTCTGTATGTGTGTGCTCATGTTCTGGGGGCGGGTGGGTGGGGGGCAGGTGTGTAACAGAGCCTCACAAGGAAGTGACATTCAGTGAATGGAAAACAATTCTTTTGTAAGTTAGGTTGAGTGAGGAACAGGGAGCAGGCACATCCAAATCACAGTGACTAATGTGAATAGAGTAAATGAAGAGTTGAAAGAAAGAAAGAAAGAAAGAAAGAAAGAAAGAGAGAGAGAGAGAGAGAGAGAGAGAGAGAGAGAGAGAGAGAGAGAGAGAGAGAAAGAAAGAAAGAAAGACGAGCACGAGTTTTTATTTTTATTTATTTATATATTTATTTTTTGAGACTGAGTCTCACTCTGTCACCCAGGCTGGAGTGCAATGGTGTGATCTCAGCTCACTGCAACCTCCATCTCTGGGGTTCAAGCAATTCTCTTGCCTCAGCCTCCCGAATAACTGGGATTACAGATACATGCTGCCATGTCCAGCTAATTTTTTTGTATTTTACTAGAGATGAGGGTTTCACCATGTTGCTCAGGCCGGTCTCAAACTCCTGAACTCAGGCAATCCACCCGCCTGGGCCTCTCAAAGTGCTAGGATTACAGGCGTGAGTCACTGTGCCCAGCCTGTGAGTTTTTAATAAACCATTTAAAATGTGTTTATCCAAAGGAGAAACACAAACAATACTGGACACATGCAAGATGTGTTTTTTCTTAGCGGCAACTTCTAACCATCCTGGCTTCCTGGCAGGGAGCAGGTTATCTATCCTGTGACTACGAGGTCACACCCTGCATTAGCCCTGAGGCAAAGAGATAATAGCATGCTAGACTGGCAGCCTACACTCTAGAAGGGTTTATGAGGAGGAAGTCCGCAATTACATATTTCTGGGCAAACATTAACCAAGATTGAAACCCAGATTTGAAGAAAAATAACAGGCTGGAATCTTCAGACATATTCTGTAGCTGTTCTGTGGATTGAAACAGTAGTCAGACACTCTGCTGACTCCAAAAGCTAAGGTAAAAGATTGAGATGGCAGAATATAAAACTTGGTAAGAAACCTTTTCCACACCTGCCCACAGAATGTGTTCTGTAACACACAGAGCATTGTCCACATATGAATGATGAGAAACTATTTACATTCATGACAACAGAGCCGAAGCCACAACATAGGGTCTATTGTTCACCTCATAGCAGTGACCGAATCTATTTATCCATGTGGTTTGGGAGCTCACCACTGTGCATTGAAGGGCCTCCTCTTGGCAACATCAACCAAGAGCATTTCAATCACTGTTACTACAATCTGAACAATTTGGGTTCCATGCTGTGGTTTTGTAATTTCCATTTTTAAAACTTCTCAGACTGAACCATGGTGTGTCCAGTCTTGGTTGGGCATAGTTAAAATGAAACTGTTAAGCTAAAATTAGCTTGACATCGAGACGTTGCATGTTCATTTTCCTTGTATTTATAGCTGACCACAGTCATTATACGGAAGGCAGCTAGTCTTTACTGTGCACTCTAGGGAACAGGAGGGGCAGTGGGAGTAACCAAAAAAAGAACTACAAGTTTTTCCAAAGGCAGATGGTCGTAACTACTGCCTGAGCAGAGCAGTGCCTGCATCTTAGTGAGGTCAGCCCGCGTGGGACTGATCTCACTAAGATGAGGACTTTTCATTGAACAGCTGTTTACTCTTCAGTTCTTCTGCAGTTAATCAAGAGTGATGAGACCTTTTCTAAAAGTTTTGCTTGGGTGCTCAGAATTTAACTTACATCACCACGAAGGAAGTATATATAACAAAGCTTCCTCTTAGTATTTCTTCACTAAGTAATTTATCTACTGACATATCCAACAGATATGTTGGATATCTGTTGATAAATGGACTCATCATGGTGGAGAAAAGAATTTTTGACTAAGAGTCAGAAGATCTTAGCTTTAGTTCAGTTTTTGCTTCCAGTTAGGCGTGTGGTTTGGGCCTCAATTTCATCCAATGAAATTCAAAGGGTTGAACTAATATCCTTCAAGTTCAAAATTCTTATATTTCTCAACTCCTCGGAAGGAAGAAAGATAAATTGCATCATTTTAATCATATGTCAAATTAAACAACAACAGAGGAAAGACCTATATAATCATTACTTTAATTTTTTTTTAAATTCCAGAATATCATGTGGAAAATCGTCATGCTTTAGGGATATTTATTGTGAGGTAATATACATTATCCTTGACCTTGTCTAGCATTTTTCTTTGAAATGATAAGCAATATATTTTTGGCTGTTTCATGTTATTTCAGTTTCACTGTCATTCATTTGACTGGAATATGTGAGTTAAGGCAGAGGTGCAAACCTTTTTGATAATAAGCTGTGCTATATATCATATTTCTTCTTTGAGTTTACTAGCTCCACTTTCCAAGTAACAGCTTTAGGTATGTCATTGAGGGATGCTTTATGGGTTATGTCAACTACTCCAACTAAAATGACAATGAGAGATTGCTTACAATCCCTGCTGTTGACTTCTGAATGCATTGTTAGAGTCTTTACTGCATGTTTCTCTGATTATTCATTTTGTTGTGTTTACTAAAGAAGAAGAATCAAAAGTAGTAGATGCCCCAGTTATCTTGTGAATAATTGCAGATATGGAGAAATGGCAAAAAAGAAAGAAATCAGGGCCTCAGTCACAGGGGAGGGTTGATGATGAGATTTATAAGAAGACAGCAAATTCTGAAGAATATTTGTTACACATGAAAACTTTGTGACAATTACCACTTACTTAATGACTCCTAAGGGATCTGCTAGACGAGGAGTTGTCAAACTTTTCCTGTAACGGAACAGATAGTAAGTATATTATGTTTTGTGAGTCATGTGGTTTTATCCTAACAACCCAACTCTGCTTTTTTTTTTTTGAGATGGAGTCTCACACTGTCACCCAGGCTGAAGTGTAGTGGCATGATGTTGGCTCACTGCAGCCTCTGCCTCCTGGGTTCAAGCGAGTCTCCTGCCTTAACCTCCCAAGTAGCTGGAATTATAGGCCCCCACCACCATGCCCAGCTAATTTTTAGTATTTTTAGTAGAGATGAAGTTTCACTATGTTGGTCTCAAACTCCTGACTTCGTGATCTGCCCACCTCAGCCTCCCAAAGTGTCGGGATTACAGGTGTGAGCCACCGTGCCCGGCCTCAACTCTGCTTTTATAGCATGAAAGCAGTCATAAGCGACATGCAAATGAATGGATATGCTGTGTTCAATGAAACTTTATTTACCAGAACAGGCAGTGGGTCAGATTTGGCCTGTTGGGCCTTAGTTTATTGAACCCTGGTCTATTTTGATCATCCACATCATTATTATTATTATTATTTATTTATTTATTTATTTATTTTTTTGAAACGGAGTCTTGCTCTGTCACCAGGCTGGAGTGCAGTGGTGTGATCTCAGCTAGCTACAACCTCTGCCTCCCAGGTTTAAGTGATTCTTTTGCCTCAGTCTCCCAAGTAGCCACGACTGCAGGTTCATGTTACCATGCCCAGCTAAGTTCTGTATTTTTAGTGGAGACAGGGTTTTACCATATTGGCCAGGCTGGTCTCGAACTCCTGACCTCGTGATTTGCCTGCCTCGGCCTCCCAAAGTGTTGGGATTACAGGCGTGAGCCACTGCACCCAGCCCATCCACATCATTATTAACATCAATAAGAAACATTTATTGGACCCCTGTGATTTTTGGTGGAGCTGGGATCAGTGTTAATGTTAAGAAGAGAAGGATGTGAACTTGAGTACCCATGGGCCACAAATCAGCGTCAACTTTACCTATCAAATAAAGAGCAGTTTTTAAAAGAGAAAACCGGTACCATATAGTATGACGTTCAAGACAGATTCTCTTTATTCTACAGGTGTACTCTTCAGTTGTAACCCAAATTTTTAAGTGTTCACAGGTATGTTTCTTTTTAATTATCGCATGCCTTTTCTGATTGTACCACTCTAGGACAAACAAGTTTCTGAAATTAAAATCAAACTCCTCTATTTAAACTCTCTTTTGGGAATATCTTGTTGGTCCTATAGAATGCTTTAGAAATCCCAAGATGCTGAGTGACATCAACATTCTAAGTGACATTCTAAGCTAAGTCATGGCTCTTTCTTATGATTTATGTGTGTTTGAATAAGCAAATGTTGGTGAAAATGAGGGTATAGAGATAACTTATTTCTGTAGCAGCATAGGATTGACCCCACCTAAGATAAGTTAAGACTAATTTTATCAGATCCATTTGTCCTATTTCCACTTTCAAGACTAACATCTAGTTTTCCCTGGTAATCACTGACAAAATCCAACTCACATTGTTTTAGAAAATTTAGAAGATGGGTGGTCTTGTCTTACTATAACTGCTCATTTTTAGCTTTGTTTTTGACTTCTCAATTGTCCTTCGTAGTAGAAAACTAAGTAAAAGTATGGTTCATGAATTTGATTATTTGACATTTTAGCTTCTCATGAGGCTCTAATTTTAGGAGTGAGAGATAGAGCCACACATAGGCAGATATCTAGGGGTGCTAAAAGCATCTATTGTGCAATATTATCCTTTTTCTTTAGTGTTTGGAAAACCTGCTTCTTTGCCTTTGGGCCTATTAAAATACATGTATTTTATATGATAGAGGGGTATTATCGGCCATTAACTTCTCATCACAAATTTGTTGATATCATGGCTAGTAGAGATAGGGTGCTAGGGAAATGAGGCCCCAGAAAGATACTTTTAAAGAGAAGGGAAAAGGGGTGGTTTGTTTTCCCTCTTATGATCTCATTTTCTCATTCTATGTCAATAACACCAAGTATACAAACCTTCTGCAGCAAACTCAGTGTGTGTTCTCTGGAACATGATGCTCAAATAAAAAATATTAAGTTGAAAATGATCAATTGCCTTATTTGATCAAATTTTGTGTTTAGCATGTGTAATCTTGATGCAGAGAAACTTCAGCAATGTGAATGGCAGACTTTACACTTACTGGAGAAAAGTTCTTTTCTGATGGCCAATCAAAACGTACCAAGAAAATAGGAATGATTTGAAAGGTTACATGAACTTTATTTGACCTTTTTATGTAGTGTATTTAAAGATAAAACAGTTTTGCAGTAAGAAACCATGTCAGTAGTTCTCAGGTCTGATTTTTTTTTTTTTTTTTTTTTCTCTTCTCATTCCCTAAGCTTCCCTGTATTGAGGAAATTGCTGTGGCAACTGAGATGTAGATATTAAGACTTTTGCTGGCAAACCCTGGGACATGTGTAAATTGACGTGTCCTTAAGGGAGAATTCCCACTGCAAAGAGAGTTTTCCACACCACTTTAGCTTTACCCAGAAGTTAAGAGTGTACTCTGGCTAATACTAAGAATGGTCAGCCAGGCAATAGGGTGATTCAAAGAGACAAAGTCGGTGAATGTGTCTCATGCTGATCCTGAGAAAAGGGTCCATTGCAGCCTCTGAGAGAGAAGACTATGAAGTATCACCAAGTTTATATGTATGGAACATTTTGTTTTTAATTTTAGAAAATTATTTAGAAAAAGGTAACATGGGTAAAGATTCTCAAAGAAAGGGATTCAGCGATACTCTATTGCCAGAGAAGACTGTCCATGGAGCAAAGGTAGAAAACTACCAATATTCGGCCGGGCGCGGTGGCTCAAGCCTGTAATCCCAGCACTTTGGGAGGCCGAGACGGGCGGATCACGAGGTCAGGAGATCGAGACCATCCTGGCTAACACGGTGAAACCCCGTGTCTACTAAAACATACAAAAAACTAGCCGGGCGAGGTGGCGGGCGCCTGTAGTCCCAGCTACTCCGGAGGCTGAGGCAGAATGGCGTAAACCCAGGAGGCAGAGCTTGCAGTGAGCTGAGAGATCCGGCCACTGCACTCCAGTCCGGGCGACAGAGCGAGACTCCGTCTCAAAAAAAAAAAAAAAAAAAAAAAAGGAAAACTACCAATATTCTTGGATATCACTGCGAAGTCACAGTTCAGGGATATCAAAGCGGTTTCCTGGAAACTGTGTTGGGAAGGATTCTGGAGATGTTTGTCCTCAGGGAAAAGACTACTTTGATGAATTAGTGATGTCTGCTATAGGTGTGCGAGGGGGAAGTAATTGTGCATGCCCAGTAAATTTGCTTAGTTCTGGTTGAGGTACAATCTTATAGCAAGTTTTTTGATATCTAATCCTTAATTTCTTTTTCTGTAATGAAGAAAATTTTACCCGGTCTACTTACCTGGAGACTTGTTGCGAGAATGGAATGAGAGAGTAACTGTGAAAGCATTTTGAGAACTATAAAGTGTTGGGGAGGAAAAAAAAAAAAAAAAAAAAAAAAACTTTCCCCCTGTCATCTTAGGTTCAAGACATGGGGACCTGTGAATTAAACTAACAAAAGACAGATTAACAGGAAAAAGACACACAATTTTTATTAATATTTACATGCCTGGGAATTCATAAAAAAGAAGTGAAACTCAAATAAGTAGTTAGACTTATGGGTTTATATACCCTTTTAACAAAGGAAAGAGCATTTGAGATTCAAGGGGTGATAAATTGTGGGAAGTGACTAGGAAATAGATGGGAGAATGAATGGAAGATAAGGGATATTTTAGCAAGATCTGTTTATGCAGACTCATTTTGATGTTGACTCCCCATCTCAATGATAAGAGCTGTGTTTCCTTTCCTGGTAAGGGTGGTGGTGGTGGTGATAATGGTGCACCCTCAAAAAGGGAACTCTTGGCCCTGATTTTAGGCAGATAAGAGGAGAGCAGAGAACTCTTCTTATGTCTATTATTCCCAATTGCCTTCAGATAAAAATAATTCTTATGCTAATGTGACATATTTTGGGATGGCATATCCTGATCCCCTTCAAAAGCATTATTCTACACATGTGAAGGTTTATTCTTGTATTGTAGGTTGCATATTCTTTCCTCAAATTAAAATCTCAGTTTCTTATAAATTCACGATGAAATTGACCTCATTGAAAAAAATGCAATGGAGATGACAGAAACAAAAACATCCTTATGTATCCTTCCCAAAATGCATCTATTCTTTCACTGTCAGCCAAGAAAGATAGGAATGGAACTAATTATCTGCAAATATTCCTTGACTTTCTCACTTCCCATCTGAGATTTATTATTAAAAAAGAGACCCTGATGGATTCCTGCCTTCAGGTATAATTACCTCAAAATTGACTGACATTTAAAGCACACATGACACTTTTTAGATTTAATTAGAGTAAATTGGTGGAATTTACTCGACTGGTGGTTTTGGGGATGGTTGGAGGCATGAGAGTATACTTAACATTATAATTTCCTGCTGATGCTAAGATTTAGCCCCTATTGGAAGGTTCTATATTCAGAATAAAATCACTTAAGAAATGAAGCCCCAGTGACTGTTTTGGC
Source organism: Rhinopithecus roxellana (assembly GCF_007565055.1). Classification (NCBI taxonomy): domain Eukaryota; kingdom Metazoa; phylum Chordata; class Mammalia; order Primates; family Cercopithecidae; genus Rhinopithecus; species Rhinopithecus roxellana. The sequence goes on from NC_044550.1 coordinate 192,270,085, forward strand.
CATGAAATAATGAGCCCAGTCACTGAGAGATGCTCTGAGAAAAGAAAAAATTGCCACCGACGACAATGGAAACCCAAAATCTATAGATATTTTAGTTAAACAGTCTTGAAGAGTTTCATGATTTAACAACGTTAAAATTCACTTGCTTTGCTATAACATTTTTTTGACATTGATATTATGAAGAGCAAAAAGAAATGGAGTATTTTAGACCAATTCCAAAAATTATGGATAAAAACATATTTATCTGAGTGTCTCTAATGATTGTTTTAAATTCCTCCATATTTGTGGCTATTTCTTTTTTATAATTGTGTTAATGTTCTTTTTTGTCTGGACTAAGCCTGCTACTGGTTTATTTCATTAATCATTTCAATAAATCAGTTTTTGTATTAATCACTAATACTTTTTGTATTTTGGTATAATTAACTGATTTTATTTTTCTAATTCATAGTATTTGTTCTTCCTTTTCCTTCCTTTCACTTTCTCTAATTTTATTTTGTTTTCTTTTTTTCTGATGTATTGACTTGAATGTTAATTTATTTTTTTCTTTCTTATCTTAATAATGTGTTTATGATTATGGGTTTAATTCAAAGTAGTGTTTCAGCCTGGCCCATATTTTAAAATATGTAATGCATTTCATTATTATTTTATAGATATTTTGAAACTTTCGTTTTGATATTTTCTTTGATCAAAGTATAGATTAAAAGCAAGTTTCTTAATATTTATGTGGTTGATTTTCTTCTTCATGACCTTTTCTTCCTTCTTGACTCCTCTTTCTTCTCCTCCTCTTCTTCATCTATAGTTTATCAGTGAGGTTACAGTCAATAAAGTGTTCTATGCATTTCTAATTGTTGCTTTGTTTCGGTTTGATTTATAGTCAAAATTTTATAAAGGTACCATGAATTCTTATAAAGTAGGTGAATTATTTTTATTAGGACAGCAATTTCTACAGATTTATTATGTTAATATTAATCAATTATAGAATTGATACCAAACATTCTTAATTCTTTTTTCTTTAATTGATTTTTCCATGGGCTAAAATTATGAGTTAGAGTCTCCTAATCTTATGTTGTAGTCTATTTTCCCTTGCATTCCATAGAGTCTAAGCATTATGAAATTAATATAACTTTTGTGCACCAAGAAAGTTATAATCTCGTTGTGGGTTATATTCTATATCATCAAGTTTAGTATTTGTTTTGTTTAACACTTTTGCTTGAATTTAGACTTGTCCAATATTAATACTGTGACCAGAATTTATGATAGTATTACAAATGTAATAATTATAAATTAGATGAGTAAAGAAAATGTAGCTACTATATTTTTTACATTGGAGCTAATTTTCTTCCTAAACCTTTACCTTGTTAGAAAGAAAGAAAACGGTAGGGCGCGGTGGCTCATGCCTGTAATCCTAGCACTTTGGGAGGCTGAGGCAGGCAGATCATGAGGTCAAAAGATCGAGACCATCCTGGCCAACATGGTGAAACCCCGTCTCTACTAAAAATACAAAAATTAGCTGGGTGTGGCGGTGTGTACCTGTAGTCCCAGTTACTCAGGAGGCCGAGGCAGGAGAATCGCTTGAATCAGGAGGCAGAGGTTGCAATGAGCTGAGAACGCACCACTGCACTCCAGCATGGGCGACAGAGCAAGACAAGAGAGAGAGAGAGAAAGAACGAAAGAAAGACAGAAAGAAAAACTGAAGCTTGCCAAGTAATGGTATCCATATCCTTTGGATTACTTACTCTCTTTTAGAGAGAGGTTTTTTGAATTCCTTCTCCTCTCCCTGCATCTCCTCAAGATGACATTGTAGTGTATGAGGTTGGTTAAAGTCACACGGCAGGATCTGACACCATTCTCCTGTTCCTTATTGGTCTCTGTTGTACCGTGTCTGTTGAGGTAGAACAGATCCTATCTGGGCTTTCAGGTGTTCTGGCATGGGGTTGAGAAATATTCATATTTTGTGGTCATTATTTTTTCTGATGTCAGGTCTGTGTTGTTCCACCAGGTTGTCTTGCTCATTGAGGTTCACTGCTACGGCACATATGACCTTCTGGGTCCCTTGCAAACTGCACATGGGCTATGGGGAACCACTTACTAGCCCATGTTTGTGAGCCCAGCTCCTCCCCTCTGTCAGTTCATATTGCCTATTTTTTTTTTTTTCATATCATACTGATATGGCACTAAGAAGTGAGAATGATTTTCCCTAGTGGCCTGCAGCCTTCTGCAGACTATGTGGAGGAAGAGGGCTACTAGCCCTGATGTTTTCAGGTTTCCTCCATACTTATTGGAAAGTTTTTATAGCCCTATCCCTTTTTATGTCCGTTTTAGAACTTTTAACTTTTATAAGTCATTTTATGCCTTAAATTAGAGCTAAATCTAAAGCACAGTACAGTCATTTGCCACATAATGATGTATGAGTCAACATTGAACTGCATATGTGACTGTGGTCCTATAGGATTATAATACCATATTTTGACTATATTTTTTCTATGTTTGGATATGTCGGGGTATACATATAATCATTTTGTGTTACAATTGCCTGCTGTCTTCAGAACAGTGACATTCTGTACCGATTTGCAGCCCAGGACTCACAAGTTATACCAGCTTAGGTGTGTAGTATATTATACCATCGAGGTTTGGGTAAGCACACTTCATAATGTTCATACAACAACAAAACTGCCCAACACTGCATTTCTCAGAATGCATCCTTGTCATTACGTGATGCATGACTGCATTAAAAAGGTGCAGCATCGTCTGAACATCTTTTTCCTTTAGAAAGCATATTTACCTCAGTTACCTATATTGTTGCTCCATCAGCACATCCTCTTGTTTTATCTTCAAAACCTATCCCAACTCCATCTACTTTTGTCTCAACCACTCCCGTCCTAATATAAGCTACCTCCTCTTTTTGTTTGTTTTGTTTTGGTTGGATTACTAAGAGCCTCCAAGTTTATCTCCTTGATTCCAGTCTACACAGCAGCCAGAGTGATTATTTAAAAATATAAATGAGATCATGTAAATTTGAAGACCCAACAAAGGTAACTCCTTATACTTGAAATACATTTAAATTCTCTCTCAGGTTCTAGGTGTCTGTATTTTCTAGCCAATGCCTACCTCTCTGGCATCATTTCCTATCCCTCTCTTCCTTACTGACTACACTCCAGCCAAACCACACTGACATTCCTTCTGCTGTGGAACAAGACAAGCTCCTTCCTGCCTTAAGGCTTTTGGGTAGTTTTCTCTGTCTATGGAATGCTCTTTCTCCATGACTTCTTAAGGCTAGCTTTTCCTGGTTTTACCTTCAATCGTCACATCCTTTAAGAGGCCTTCTCTGACCATCTAATCTAAAGTAGTCTTTCAGTCACACTTTATCACAGTACCCTTTCCTATATTAATCACAGCACATATTACCCGATTAATTTTATTGATATATTTATTAATCTGCCTCAAGCAGTGATACATAAGCTGCATGAGAGTAGGAACATTGCCAGCCAGTTATCACCAATAATAATAATAGCAAAATAATACAGTATAAACTGTGATTTCTCAGTCTGACTCTGTTGTAAGCCCTTTCCATGTATTAGGCTCTCTAATCTTCACTGAAATCTCGTGAGATTGTTATTATCCTTTTTTTTATAGATGAAAGAACTGAGGCAGAGACAATTTCAGTGACTTAGTCATAGTTACAAACCAATTAAATGGTAAAGTTGGGATTTGAACACAGGCAAAGTGGCTTGGGACACCACAGTGCTATGTGTTAGTTACAGAAATTACAGATCTGAAAAAGAGGAGTAATACTCCTTTCGAATACTTAACAGTTGGGAAGATAGGCAAGTGAAAGGAAAATCACAACAAAACCTAAGTTACATATTACAGGCATCAGAGGAGGGTCACTGTTGGGTCATCTGCATTTGCTTATATAGGAGTAGAAATTGTAAAATGTGGAGGTAGCAAATGAAACAGTTTCCAGTTTAAAGTATTTTGAGTAACTGAAGTCTGTAAGACTAAATTCTTTTTCTGAAAAGATTTTGATATTGATTTCCTATTCATTTGCCCTGGCAAAGAGAGAGATTATTTCGTGAATGAAAAGTGATGTGAGGAGAATGAAAGAAGGTGAACCCCACCATCAGGAGAAAACCATTCTTTGCTTACTTTGAATAAATCATTTTGAAATAGTGAGACATAATTAATGTCAGTGCTTTGGACTATATGAACATTTGCAAAGATATCCAGTGCAATTCTAATGGCCAGAAATGGCAGTATGATTACAGTTATGCCAAATAGCCATTCCATGCCTTACAGAATGTAGCAGTAAAATGAAATTAACTGTTGGCATCAAGTAATAAGACGATGATTACAACCAATAGTAGCCAGTCTTTATTTAGTGCCATGAGCTAGTTCTGAGGGCCTTGTAGGAATTAGCTCACTTGATTCTCACAGCAAACCTGTTGAGATAGGTATTATTATGGAGCCCCATTTTACTGTGGAGGAAATTGAGGCCCAGAAAGCTTAAGCAACTTGCCTAAAATTGCACAGCAATAAAGTGGCAGAGCTGGAATTTAAACCCAGTCATAGGATTGTGTAAAAAAAGCAAGCAAATAATAAGCACTATTCAGTGGCTATGTTTGCCTGGTGCTGCGTTAGTCACTTTCACGTAAAGGTGATGTGAGGAGACTGAAAGAAGGCGAACCTTTTCATGTATTGTCTCATTTATTCCTAAAACCCTGCTTGGAGGGTGTTAAACTCATGTTACAGATAGATAAACCTAGATGCAGATAGGATTAGGGAATTTTTCCCAAGGTTATATAAAACCAGGTCTGTCTGACCCCAAAGTCTATAGAAACTAGTAATTCATTAAACTCTTTTTAGTAGCAAGTGCGATACTGTTCTTCCTTCTCCGTAATTACCTTTACCACCTCAAGTTCCTTTCCTCTGATACTTTTCTTTCATTCTTTGTGCTTTTATGATACACAGCTCAATAAAGCCTAATATGCAACCTGCTAGCATTTTCAGAGCCCGCATTGTGTGCTGGGCATTGTGCTAAATTGTTTTCCATTAATTATCTCATTTAATCCTTCCAGCAACCATACATCATAGGTACTATTATTAGCACCTTTTTATATATGAGGCAACTGAAGTTGAGAAAGATGTTCTTGGCAGAGGTTTGATGAAGAGTCTGGTGATGCAATTTTTCTGGAGAGAAAGTGCAGCATTTCAAAGCCTCATTGCCTTCCTCTGTACTGAGAATAAATGAACCCAGATTCAGAAGTTTTAACATTTTTGAGCATTAAAAAATATGTCATATTATTTTAGAATGCTTTTCTTTTGGGAATCAGGGTGGTTTGGAGTTGTATTCTTTGTGGTGTATTTCTTGAAAAGATCCGTTGGGCTAATCTGCCTAATTCAGGACACTTCCTCTTCCTCTCCTCTTTCTGTGGCTCTCTCTTCTGTTCTCAGGGCAGCCACCATTAGCATGTGTCTACTGAAGGAACAAGTGTAGGGGGGAACAGGGTGTTGGGTCTCTGGGAAACTTATTTGCATACTTCTTGTTACAAAGGCCAACCACATCCTGGTTAAGACAATGTGCTGTCTGATAAACAGACTGCATCCCCCAGTGTCTGCCTGGAGCTCAGCCAGCATGTGGCCCTCCTTTGTCACAAGGTGCTGTTTATTCTGCCTGGAAATCCAAGGACAGAACAAACCAGCTAAATGAACCTTTTATTTCTCCCATTCTCTGACAGAAATTCCTTGAGTCAAAAACATGTATTAATATTAGGTTAAGGGAAAAGAATCAGAATTCTCCAAAGATGCCTTCCTAATCCTGTGGAAAACATATAAAAAGCTTTGGTTTTCCTCTCTAGCTACAAATTCTTTGGGGTCTGAGAAAACTAGGAAACTTGGAAAATATAGTGCAAGGGTGATACAAAGATCATGGTTTGCCAAGACTTTTTGTTGATAAATATTTCTTTCCACATCTGTTTTCTATGTGTTCCCTTTCTCTTTTCCTCCCTCCCATCCCAGCATACACAGACAAAAGGAAGTGGAGGCTTAAACAATTAACTGGTGACTGCAGGACTCATTGTTTAGGAATCTGGATAATTGAGTCCTAATTTCTCTGACTCCCTTCACTTTGGTAAATTATAGAAAGAAAAAGATTTTGAGACTCAGTCTCATTTTTGGCAGTTAAGGTAAGAAATCCATCTATGTTTCCCTTTTACTGTTTTTTTTTTTTTTTTTTTCCTCCTCGCAAAACAATTCACCAGTTCCTTCTCTGCTTATTTTCAAATCTAAATGTGGAACATATTTTAAGACATATTTTAACCACAAATTTTATTGGTGACTGCAATCACTGAAAAGAAGGTACTCTGTGAACACAGAAATTGTTTTAATGTTTTTAATCAATAATTCCTATAAACAAATTTCGTCTTGAGGAAATAGAATATGCAGCTATTTCCTTTCTGCATTTCCAGTGACCTCTGATATATATTACAACCACTCATCTGTATCTAATCCCACATGTGTGGTGAATACTTTCAGGAAAGTATTGACTAGAATCCTTCTGGAGGTATCTGTGGAGGATGATGATAGAGATGATGTTACAGAACAGTTTGAAAAAGACGCCAATTGGCATTTTGAAGGATTACCAACATTTCTAATAAAGTCTCTGAAGAGATTTCTGGCTGCTTAAGAACAATAATATGATAGAGATTGATTGTTTTGAGGTTTCGAAGTTAAATACTTGCATGTGGTGAATACTGAGGCTTATTGTGAAAATGAAAATTAAACCTATGTAGAAATCCTTGTGGAGAATGAGACGGTCAGGTCTTTTATCAACGCCGCCCTTTATACAACTGCCTCTTTGGAGCAGAAGTCGGTTCACTGTCCTTGTTAAATTTCAACTGCGGCTGATTCTGAATCTTGAGGATCATTATGATGTAAAAAAAGAAAAAAAAAACACACACACACACACACACACGAAAGGTTAATGGTCTTTTCCTAATCTTTCAGAAAAGCTGATACTGACTGGTAGATAGTAAGTGCTCTGTCAGAATTGTAGAATGAACGAATCAAGCTGATATAATTTACTGACCATCTACCTAAGCCAGGGTCTGTGTTAGAGCTTTAGAGGCACACCTTGTTGTGTTGTGCTTCACAGGCACTGTATTTTCTGCAAATTGAGGGTTTGTGGCAACCTTGCATTGAGCAAGTCTATCACCCCATTCTTCCCAATAGCATGTGCCCACTTAGTGTCTCTGTGTCACATTTTGGTAATTTTCACAATATTTCAAACTTTTTCATTATTATTATATACATATTTTAAATTTTACTTTAAGTTCTGAGATACATGTGCTGAACGTGCAGATCTGTTACATAGGTATATATGCGCCATGGTGGTTTGCTGCATTGATTATTATATCTGTTATGGTGATCTCTGATCATGATCTTTGATGTCCCTATTGTAATTTTGGTGGGGGCACCGTGAACCGCTCCCGTATAAGATGGTGTGTTCTGACTGCTCCACATACCAATGGTTTTCTGGTCTCTCTTGGGCCTCCCTATTCCTTCAGACACATGATATTGAAATGGGGCCAATGAATAACCCTATAATGGCTTCTAAGTGTTCAAGTGAAAGGAAGAGTTGCAAGTCTCTCACTTTAAATCAAATTTAGAAATGAATAAGTGAGGAAGGCATGTTGAAAGTCAAGACAGGCCAAAAGCTAGGCTGCTTGTGCCAAACAGCCAAGTTGTGAGTGCAAAAGAAAAGTTCTTGAAGAAATTAAAAGTACTATTCCAATGAACACGTGAATGATAAGAAAGCGCAACAGAGGCCTGGCATGGTAGCTCACTCTTCTAGTCCCAGCACTTTGGGAGGCCAAGGCAGGAGGATCACTTGAGCCCAAGAGTTCGAGACCAGCCTGGGCAGCATAGTGAGACCCTGTCTCTATTTAAAAAGAAAAGAAAGTGCAACAGTCTTATGCTGATATGGAGAAAGTTTAAGTGGTCTGGATAAAAGATCAAGCCAGCCACAGCATTCCCGTAAGCCAAAGCCCCAGAGCAAGACTCTAACTCTTCGATTTTATGAAGGTCTGAGAGAGGTGAGGAAGCTATAGAAGAAAAATTGGAAGCTAGCAGAGGTTGGTTCCTGAGGTTTAAGGAAAGAAGCCCTCTCCCTAACATAAAAGTGCAAAGTGAAACAGTAAGTGCTGATGTAGAAGTCATCCAGAATGACTAGCTAATTGATAAAAGCGACCACACTAAACAATGGGCTTTTACTGTAGACAAAATAGCCTTCAACTGGAAGAAGATGCCACCTAGAACTTTCACAGTGTTACAATAGGGAGTCAGGCAGACATGAGCAGGGCAGGAGAGGGCCCCCTTCCCAATGAGAATGTCAGGCTACCACCAGGTGATGGTCAGGTGGTTGTTAACAGTCTCTCTAAAATAATAATTCATTGCAGCCAGCGCCAGAGAAAGGCAGTCTCCCAATAGATAGAAATATCTGAAAGTGGTGATCAGCAGCTTCCTGATAAAATCTAGGAACTGGGTGAGTGGGCTCAAGCATGTGCACTAAGAGGCAAAATATTGGAGTTTAACTGGTATTAGACCTTCTAGGAACATTCGACTGGTAAGGGAAGAACACCTCAAGTGAGCATGCATACATACAACTCCAGTAAGCACACTGTGCATGCAGTCCCTCACAAGCGCTGGCAGCCACTGTGCATACGGATAGCCTGCCCAAGGGAAGAAACGGGAGATGTAATGCAACCTTGGAAGCATGCCAACATATGAGACCCCCAAATCAAAGGTCAAACCACGTACTTGATTTTCTTAAGTTGCCCACTTGGTCCTCTTCCAAGCGTACTTCCTTTCGTTCCCACCCTAAAACTTCTATTTTTATTTCATGTTTTTTTTTCTTTTTTGAGATGGAGTCGCAGTCTGTCACCCAGGCTGGAGTGCAGTGGGACAATCTTGGCTCACTGCAACCTCCGGCTCCTGGGTTCAAGCGATTCTCCTCCCTCAGTCTCCTGACATGTGCTGGGATTACAAGCATGCACCACATGTCCAGCTAATTTTTGTATTTTTATTAGAGACAGGGTTTCGCCATGTTGGCCGTGCTGGTCTCGAACTTCTGAGCTCAAGTGATCCGCCTGCCTTGGCCTCCCAAAGTGCTGGGATTACAGACGTGAGCCACCGCGCCTAGTTCCTAAAATTTTTAAGTAAACTTTCACTCGTACTGTAAAACTAGACTTAGTCTCTCACTCTGCCTTATGACTCTTGGTCGAATTATTTCTTCTGAGGATGTGAGAATTCAGGTTGCTGCAGACCCAAATGGATTTGCAGCTGCCAACACAGCTACAGGGGAAAAGTCAATGTCTGGCTTCAAGGCTGCAAAGGACAGGCTGACTCTCTTGTTAGGGGCTAATGCAGCTTGTGACTTTAAGTTGAAGCCAATGTTCATTTACCATCTGAAAATCCTAGGGCCCCTAAGAATTATGTTAAATCTACTCTGCCTGTGCTCTATAAGTGGGGCAACAAAGCCTGGATGACAGCACATCTATTTACAGCATGGTTTACTAAATATTTTATGTATATTGATGATTTATTGCTCAGAAAAAAAAGATTCCTTTCGAAATATTACTATTCATTAACAATGGACCTGATCACCCAAAAGCACTTATAAAGATGTACAAGAACATTAACGTTGTTTTTACGTCTGCTGATGGAACACCCATTCTGCAGCCCAGGTATCAAGAAGTAATTCAGACTTTAATGTTTCATGATTTGGACGGGCGCGGTGGCTCATGCCTGTAATCCCAGCATGTGGACGGGCGCGGTGGCTCATGCCTGTAATCCCAGCACTTTGGGAGGCTGAGGCGGGCGGATCACGAGGTCAGGAGATTGAGACCATCCTGGCTAACACGGTGAAACCCCATCTCTACTAAAAATACAAAAAATTAGCCAGGCACGGTGGCAGGCGCCTGTAGTCCCAGCTCTCAGGAGGCTGAGGCAGGAGAATGGCGTGAACCCGGGAGGCAGAGCTTGCAGTGAGCCGAGATGGCGCCACTGCACTGCAGCCTGGGCAACAGAGTGAGACTCCGTCTCAAAAAAAAAAAAAAAAAGAAAAAAAAAAAGAAAAAAAATACATTTTGTAAGGCAATAGTTGCCATAGACAGTGATTGCTCTGATGGAATCTGGATGGATCTGGGAAAAGTCAGTTGAAAACCTTCTGGAAATAATTCATGACTTTAGATGCCATTTAAAGCACTCGTGATTCAGGGAGGACACCAAAATATCGTTAACAGGAATTGGGAAGCAGTTGATTCCAACATCATGGATGACTTTGAGGGGTTAAAGGCTTGGGTGGAGCAAGTAACTATAGGTGTGATGAAAATAGCAAGAGCACTAGAATTAGACATGGAGCCTGATTGTATGATTGAATTGCTGCAACCTCATATTAAACTTTAATGGATGAGGAGTTGCTTCTTGTGGATGGATGAGCAAAGAAAGTGGTTTCTTGAGGTGGAATCTACTCCCAGTGAAAAACCTGTGAACATTGTTGAAATAACAACAAAAGATTTACAATATTATATAAACTTAGTTGATAAAGCAGTAGCAGGGTTTGAGAAGAGTGACTCCAATTTTTAAAGAAGTTCTGCTGCTGTAAAATGCTGTCATTTTATGTTATGCATTTTATGTTATGAGGAATCTTTCATGAAAGGATGAGTCAATTGATTTGGCAACCTTTATTATTGTCCTGAAGAAATTGTCAAAACTGGCCGGGTGTGGTGGCTCACGCCTGTTATCCCAGCACTTTGGGAGGCTGAGGCGGGCAGATCATGAGGTCAGGAGATTGAGATCAGCCTGGTTAACACGGTGAAACCCCATCTCTACTAAAAATACAAAAAGATTAGCTGGGTGTGGTGGTGGGTGCCTGTAGTCCCAGCTACACAGGAGGCTGAGGCAGGAGACTGGTGTGAACCCAGGAGGTGGAGCTTCCAGTGAGCGGAGACAGTGCCACGGCATTCCAGCCTGGGTGACAGAGCAAGACTCTGTCTCAAAAAAATAATAATAATAAAAAAAAGAAATTGCGAAAACCACCCCAACTTTCAGTAGTCACCAGCCTATATAATGAATAGCCATCAGTATCAAGGCAAGACCTTCTACCAGCAAAAAGATCATGACTCACTGAAGGCTCAGAGGATTGCTAGAATTTTTTAGCAATAAAGTGTTTTTAAAATTCAGATATGTACATTTTTTAGATATAATGCAATTGTACACTTAGTAGACTATAGTGTAGTGTAAATGCAACTTTTATATTCACTGGGAAAATTCATGTTACTCACTTTATTGCAATATTTACTGTATTGTAGTGGTCTGAAACTAAACCCGCACTATTTCTTAGGTATACTCATGTTTACATTATTTTATTTATTATGATATACATCAAGTAAACATTTTCTTCATATGCTTTAGAAAAATAGATGCATGAAAGGAATTGCAACAAAAGCAAAAATTGACAAGTGAGATCTAATTAAATCAAAGAGATTCTGTACAGCAAAGAAACTCATCTGAGTGAACAGACAACCTACAGAGGGGGAGAAAATTTTTGCAATTCATCCATCTGACAGAGGTCTAACATTCAGCATCTACAAAGAACTTGAATTTATAAGAAAAAACAATAAACCCCATTAAAAAGTGGGCAAAGGACATGAACAGACACTTCTCAAAAGGAGACATACAGGTGGCCAAAAAACATGAAAAAAAGCTCAGCGTCACTGATCATTAGAGAAATTCAAATCAAAACCACAGTGAAATGTCATCTCATACCAGTCAGAATGGCTATTATTAAAACGTCATAAAACAACAGATGCTGGCAAGGTTGTGGAGAAAAAGAAATGCTTTTACACTGTTGGTGGGAGTGTGAATTAGTTCAACAATTGTGGAAGACAGTGTGGCAATTCCTTGAAGACTTAGAGGTAGAAATAGCCTTTGACCCAACAATCACATTACTGGATATATACCCAAAGGAATATAAACGATTCTATTATAAAGACACATGCATGTGTATGTTCATTGCCACACTATTCATGGAACCAAACTAAATGCCCATCAATGATAGACTTGATAAAGAAAATATGGTACATATACAATGGAATACTAGGCAGCTATAAAAAGGGATGAGATTATGTCCTTTGTAGGGACATGGATGAAGCTGAGAGCCATTATCCTCAGCAAACTAACACAGGAACAGAAAATCAAATACCCCATGTTTTCACTTATAAGTGGGAACCAAATGATGAGATCACATGGACACATTGGGAGAAACAACACACACTGAGGCCTGTTGGAGTGTGGGGAGTAGGAGGAGGGAGAGCCTCAGGAAGAATGGCTAATGGATGTTGGGCTTAATACCTGGGTGATGGGATGATCTGTGCAGCAAACCACCATGGCGCACATTTACCTGTGTAAACCTGCACGTTCTGCACATGTACCCCTGAACTTTAAAGTTGAAAAAAAGAAAAAAATGAAAAATAGATGTAAAAAGTCTATTCGTTATCAGATTTTTTCACTCTGTTTCTCCAGCTTTCCATGTTTCCATGTCCACTGCTCCAGGGTACTTCGATGAAATGTGTCCTGCCATGGCTGTTTTATGATCTTATATTGAAAATAACTGTAGACATTTAGAATGCATATATTTTATTGACTTTAGATATTCAGTACTACAACATAATGATTTCCACAAAGTGTTTCGAGTCCTGCTATAGCTGTAGCTTAGCTCTTCTTGTGGGAACCTGTGTGTCTCATGTTCTCTGCTTCCTCCAGGAGCCCCAGTTATCTCTTCAGGATCTAAGGGAGATCAACATGGCTGCCTCTTGGATATTTGACTGTTCAATATCATTTCTACCGGATGGTGCAAGAGGGAAATCAAAAAACGCTGCAACTCAAACCAGTTTGAGTTTTAGCGATTTTGCTACTTGGTTCTAAGTCTGGTAAATGACTGCACCACAGAAGGAAATTGAAGTTGCAGGTTTTTCATAGCCATTTGGCTCATTTCCCAGAGGTTTTACTGGCCAGGGTGTTTGAAGATAGGAAGTGGCCAGAGTGTGGTTTCAGATCTGGGGCTTGTCTCTCTCATGAGAGAAAATGGGGTAAAATGTAAAGATCATTCCTATGTTTGAAAAAATGATTGGCCAGGCTTATACATGAGATTATTTCTGCAACACCATGTGGAAGGTGTGTATGCCAATCATGTGGCTCTGTAAGGTGGAAGGAGGTGTGATGTTCAGTTATGGTTGTTTTTATCTCAAGTTCTTTGACATTCAGGGCATGAGACAAAAGTATATAGTTTTGGTTTGGCATTCTGTGACTATCCAGCTGAGTTTGTTTTCTTCCTCTTCTTTTATGAGGTGTTTTAAGGTTTAGATGTTCTTTTTACCGTGAAATCTAATTTAATTGTGGTTATTTTATTTTTCTATATATGTGCCCAGAGATTTTTGGTTTATTGGTAAACTTTAAGAAATACCACAGTGCGTATAAACATATATAATTTAAGAACCAGTCATGACTGAGGCCTATGATATCCTTTGGAACATTCTTACTTGGAAGCAATTCTAATTAACAAGATATTTTCTGGTTTCCTTCTTGTATGCTTTATTAATAATAATGCTGTTAGTTAGCTAGAAATCTTTAGTCCTATGGTTGACTTTTTCCCCATTCCCTTTCCTAGTAACCAACTCTATTGTGGTTATTTTTCATAAAAAATGTGGCAAACTTGTGATAACAATCAACCAACATGATAGTGGTAAGAATAGTCAAACTCTTAAAAGTCAGAATTTTGCAGATGTTATTTTATTTTATTTTATTTTTTGAGACAGACTCTCACTCTGTTGCCCAGACTGGAGCGCCGTGGTGTGATCTCAGCTTACTACAACCTCTGCTTCCTGGGTTCAAGTGATTCTCCCACCTCAACTTCCTGAAGTAGCTGGGACTACAAGCGTGCACCCTGACACCTGGCTAATTTTTGTATTTTAGTCGAAATGGGGTTTCACCATGTTGGCCAGGCTGGTCTCAAACTCCTGACCTTAAGTGATCTGCCCGCCTTGGCCTCCCAAAATGCTGGGATTACAGGGGTGAGCCACCGTGCCCAGCCAGGTATTCTTTTATAATAAACTCAGTGAAAGTGAATTACAAGGAAACCTCATTAAATTACAATTGGTTTATTCAAAAGAATCTTACTTTTTAAAAAACACACTCTTCCCCCAGTTAACTAGATTCTCTATTTTTTTTTTTTTTTTAAATAAGGATATTGAATAACTTGCTTGGCTATTCAGAACTATATTGTTTTTCCTGTCATGGAAGAGACTAATGTCTGAGAGAAACATTGATAGATTTTTTTTTTTTTTTTTTTTTTTTTTTTTGAGACAGAGTCTCACTGTTGCCCAGGCTGGACTGCAGTGCCATGATCTCAACTCACTGCAACTTCCACCTCCTGGGTTCAAGCAGTTCTCCTGCCTCAGCCTCCCAAGTAGCTGAGACTACAGGCACCTGGCACTGTGCCTGGCTGTTTTTTTGTATTTTTAGTAGAGATGGGGTTTCACTATGTTGGCCTGGCTGGTCTCGAGCTCCTGACCTCAAGTGATCCACCTACCTCGGCCTCCCAAAGTGTTGGGATTACAGGCATGAGCCACCATTCCCGGCCACACTGATAGAATTTGCTATGTTTCTAACTATGCTCTGGACCACAGTGAACAAGAGTGATTAAGCTGTGAAATTTTCATATTCAAAAGATACTTGAATTCGTATTCTGATTCTTATTCTTGAGCATGTCAAGGTCTAGTGAAGCAAAGGTTGTTATGTTTAGGAAAGATCAGATTGCAGGTCAGTTCTAATATGTAAGGTGCACATGCTGGATTTCTGAATGCATGTACCATAACTGTTCATTGACCATTTTCACTTCTGGCATGAGAATTATTTGGAGGAAAAACAATTGTGTAGATAAAATACGTATTTACCAAATTATTTACCTCTTGATGCCAATTAATGGCTCAAATATGAATTAAGCTTGTAATATTTCTTGGGAGCTATTTTATGCTATAGCCCTAAACTAAAAGCTGAGAACTTCTCATGGCTTTAAGAAAGTTATACTTGATACAACAAAGCAACATACACTGCTGGCTTCAGCATAATTTCTAGAATTCCCTCCTACATTGCCAAAGAATTTTAAAATACATCTATTTTGTAAGAACTGAAAGTAGTTTCTTTTTTTTTTTTTTTGTTTTGAGATGGAGTTTTGCTCTTGTTACCCAAGCTGGAGTGCAATGGCACGATCTCAGGTCACTGCAACCTCTGCCTCCTGGGTTCAAGTGATTCTCCTGCCTCAACCTCTCGAGTAGCTGGGATTACAGGTATGAGCCACCACACCCCGCTAATTTTTTTTCTATTTTTGGTGGAAATGGGGTTTCACCATGTTAGCCAGGCTGGTCTAGAACTCCTGACCTCATATGATCTGCCTGCCTCGGCCTCCCAAAGTGTTGGGATTACAGGCGTGAGCCACCATGCCTGGCCTAGAAGTAGTTTCTAAAACATGTATGACAACTATTTATTGATGTTATTATGTGTAATACAAAATGCACAGGAACACAAAATATAATGTATACTTACTTAGTACTTAGTACATATAAACTTGGATTCTGTCTTTAGTAAATGAACTTTAGTGTCTTCCTGGATAGGTATATTTCTACTGTTGAAAGACTATCTTCCCCAGGTGCCATTTCCTTGGAAAGAGGCTTTGTTTGTGATTATATTGCTGTTGGATTAGAGGGTGAGCCAGGATTGATATGCTGTAGCCACCATTCTTTTAAATGTTTCTCTGCCCAACTTTATGTTTGTCAGGGTTGGGGAAGGTGCAAACAGTAACAGAGATTATCATAAATATAAGAGAGATAGTTATCTTTGACAAATGAATGCTGTTAGTCTTGAATGAGTAGCTGAAGGAAGCTATGGAAATTCCATCATCTTCTCCAAAATCTTCGTTCTGCTCTTGATGGTTAATATTTGTTCGGCATGGAGTGTCCGCTAAACTGGGGGAAAGGCTTAAAGTCACTTTATGGTTCTTAATTCAGCTCTTTCAATGTCACCCAGGGAGCAGGTTTAAACAATTTTTTAAGTACAGATAGTAACATAATTTAATGGTAAGTTATTTTGGAAAAGATATGTTGAGAAAAATAAGAAAAGGTATTTGCAAAGTTATTTTAGCTAATTTAGGATTTATAAATGCACACTGGGTTTTCTCAGGGATTATTAAAGAACATTGTATAATATGTATCTCCATCTAGTTTGGAATGCTAATGGAAAGAAACTGATGTTTCTTGGGTGCCCACTATGAACTAGGCACTTTGCAAGTTTCTTAATATACACTGGAGCATTTCATCCTCTGAGGTGGTATTACTAGGTCTATTTTAAAGATGAAGGAACTGAGATTTTGAAAGACTTAACCAACTTTCCCAAGGTCACACAGGTAGTAAGTGGTAAGCCAGTCTTATTTGAAAGTCCATGCTCTTCTGATCACACCACTAAGGTCTATTTTTTCTAGCATCCCTAGGTCTTTGCTGATAGTGAAATGTATGATATTTGCCAAATTTATAGTATCCGATATTTAAGCAAACTCCTCACACACAGTTGTAAAGCAGCATTCTATTATTCTTAACGTAGATATTTACATGTTCATCACCATTGGCCTATCAATGGGACATCCTATCAATTGGCTAACCTGGTCCTGGAATTCTTCCTTTATGAGATATGGTAGATTCATCTTTTCCTATCTACTGTATGGGCTAAATTGCAATTCATGCCCTTAAAATTTTTCACTTGAGGCCGGGTGCGGTGGCTCACGCCTGTAATCCCAGCACTTTGGGAGGCTAAGGCAGGTGAATCACAAGGTCAGGAGATCGAGACCATCCTGGCCAACATGGTGAAACCCCATCTGTACTAAAAATACAAAAATTAGCTGGGCGTGGTGGCATGTGCCTGTAATCCGAGATACTCGGGAGGCTGAGGTAGGAGAATTTCTTGAACCAGGGAGTTGGAGGTTGCGGTGAGCTGAGATTGTGCCACCGCACTCTGTTTTTTTGAGACTCTGTCTCAAAAAAAAAAAAAAAAAAAAAAAAGTATCACTTGAACTATTAACTGGTCCTTGTCGACTCTGGACCGTGTTGAGAGATGTGGCTAAATGAATATATCTAATCACCATTTTCATTGTCATCCAGTCTTTCAGTTGCCTACTGAGAAGTCAAAATGTCTAAGGATGGCACTCAAGAATGTATACAATCTGTACCCAACCTACTTTTTTAGAATCACCGGCCACTACTCCCCTATCTGACCCTGGGTCCAGTGTTCCCTATCTCTACCTGTGCATGATGCTATTTCTTCTGCCTGTTTGGAACTTAACAAACCTGAACATCATAGCTCAATGCTGATGTCAGCTCTTCTCTGAAAGCCACCCCTATTAGCTCTGAGGTGAAGAGATCTCTCCCATTTAGGCCACTTCTTATTGTCTAACCCAGCCGCTTGGCATAACCATTTACTGCAAAGAATCATGAAAAGAAAACGGGTCTGATCTCCTTATCTGTGATCTATGTGACTTTAAGCAGGTCACTTTACATATAAGACTCAGTTTCCTGAAGTAGAAAATGGGTAAGATATATAATTATCCCCTTTGACTTACCACAGACAAGCTTCTTTTCTTCTTTATGGCTCAATTTCTTAAGTTGTAAAATGGAGATAATAAAAGTAACTAATATAGAATTGGTGTGAGAATTAACTGTGTATTAATCAAGATAGGTTGGGTTATGATCCAGTAAAAATTAACCCCAAATCTTAGTACCTTAAAACTACAAAACTTTATTTCTTGCATGTCCATCTCAGACTGGCAGGAACTCTGCTCCATATTGTCCATATTCAGGGTCCTTGTCTGCCAGAGCTTTCACTGTCTGGAATAATGCAGGTCACCGTGGCAGGAGAAAGGGGTTGTAGTGAATCATGTTGGTTCTTAAAGCTTCTGCTTAAAAGTGATGCACATCACTTCTCACATTTCATTAGCCAAGCAAATCACATGGCTACAGCTAACTTCGAAGGGGCAGGGAAGAACAATCCTACCACATACTCTGAAGAACAAGGCCCAGAAACATCAGGGAATGGTGCTAATGGTGACCATATCACAACTTGTGTTCTTTGGCAACTTTCTTATGGTGTATTTCCAGTTTTATCTGTCTTTCTACAGCATAGCCTCCTTGGAGTCAGAGTGAGAGTTGTATTCACTACCCTGTCTGCCACGCAGTGATCAGGACAAGTCCTCAGTAAGTGTTTTGCTACATAAGGTGAGCAGAATACTACCCCAAGTGGCTTTTCCCCCAGTGTTGGAGAGGAACTCAGGTTTCTAGTCCCAGGATATATATATTTTTTGTATCCAGGAAAGTCTTTAGTAGAATATATATAATGTAACTCAAAATCAAGGTGAGGTCTTGCAAAGGATCTTACCATCTCCTGCTGTCTTTTTGCTTGAGCCCATATGGAAATGTCAAGTGTGAACTTGGAGGCATTAAGAGAGGCTACTCTTTAAATGCTTCATTTTTTCCTCTTCTAAAGAACCGTAGTCAAAGGCCAGGATCGATTTCTGATTTGTTTTAAGCAAAAATATGGTTCAGGAAGAGGTGAGCACATTGTATCAGAACTTGGGCTTGATCAGCCTCAGAAATATGCTTGAAATCAACTTAACTGGATCTGCAGGAAGGGCTGGAAAAAAAATAAAGTTTTTGGTGTTAAATGATTTTCAGTGCAAAATCACCTACTGAATAGTCTGAAGTCATATATCAACATCTTACTTGCTTTTTCTTTTCTAATTATGTAAGACATTTATATTGTTTTTGTAGAAAAGTCAGCAAATACAGATGAATGAAAATTAAAAAAAAAAAGCACCATAAAAGGATAAATTACCTATAAGAAAAACATCTTAATTCCTGTCTTGGGTTAATGTATTTTAAACGAAATATCATCTATTCTTTCACTGTTGTAGTGAATGTTTCTTACAGCACTGATCAATTAACATACTGTGTTACAGTTTCTGTCACTACATTGTAAATTTACAGGCAGTAAATTTACATCATAAGCTTGGCCTGATGTTTTCAAAGAAATTCCTTTTTATTAAACAAATTTTAAACAATACATAACAACTGTCTTTCTCTGACTTAGAATTACAAATTCCAGATGCAGGCATGGCTTTTTAAAAGTCACGAAAACAATCTTTAAGTAAACAAAATGAAGTGGCCACAAGTAAGCGGTTCCATGAGTTTATGGTTTGATGTGCAACAAGGATGAGAGAGGTGTTATGGAAAATCAAGATACTTTGAAAGAAATAGGCAAAGGGGGAGAATCTTCCCGATTGTTTAGGAGGTAGACAGAGTATCAAGTTTGGAAAAAGAGTCATTTTTGTTGCTGTAAGAGCCATTCCAGGAGCCTGAGAAACTGGTGTCTGGTACCAGGTACCCTTTGCCTTTCATGCATTTAATCAGACTTCTCAAGCAGTAGGTTGGAGAGCTGGCAGCCATGGGGAGATGGCGCCAGTGGGCATTCCCTTTGATCTGACTCCACGACGCTATCCTCCTCTTGGCCACCCATGGATGAGAATGTCAAGGGGTAAATGATGGGATCTTTTTTGGGGACTGATTCAATCTGGAGATAACCCTGCTTATGACTCAGGGCATCTCTCCTGCCACGGGGCAGTGGGAGAGAATTTACATCCTCAACTCCTCTGTTGATCTTTAAAAAAAGACATGGCTGTGGCCTGGATTGGCGGTATCTAATCTCCCCGAATAGACATCACAACTTGAGACCAAATAAATCAACATAGAAATGGTATATGAAATGAAATTGGCCGGGCGCGGTGGCTCAAGCCTGTAATCCCAGCACTTTGGGAGGCCGAGACGGGCGGATCACGAGGTCAGGAAATCGAGACCATCCTGGCTAACATGGTGAAACCCCATCTCTACTAAAAAATACAAAAAAAAAAAAAAAAAAAAAAAAAAAAAAAACTAGCCGGGCGAGGTGGCGGGCGCCTGTAGTCCCAGCTACTCCGGAGGCTGAGGCAGGAGAATAGCGTGAACCCAGGAGGCGGAGCTTGCAGTGAGCTGAGATCCGGCCACTGCACTCCAGCCTGGGCGACAGAGCAAGACTCCGTCTCAAAAAAAAAAAAAAAAAAAAAAAATGAAATTAAAATGTAAACCGAGGGAGCTGAGCAAGATGACAACTAATAATTTGTGTAAAGCATCATACATTAGTATCATTATTACTATTATTATCTCCATTTTACAAGGAAATTGAGGCAAGAAGTGTCTTGCCCCAAATCACATGAAAATGGTGTTTAAATTTTCTTGTAGCTCAGCATTACATGTTTAGCGATCTATATTTTCTTTCCTATATATCCAAATAATGGTATTTCTTGCCTTGCCGTCCACCATTTCTCTCCTTCAGACCCTATTTTCACCTCCAATCCCTCTATCTCCTCATGATCCTCTAAACATGCCATGGATGTTATTATCTGGGCCTCTTTGGCTATACCTTCGCCCTTCTGTTTTACTCTTTTCTGTATGCTTAAATCCTACTTGTTTTCTCAGGAGGACCTCAGTTCCCACTCCTCTGTGGAGCCTTTCCTGGTTTGTCTAGCTCACAGAGATCTCTGTCACCGGAGTATCTCTTCTTGCATTTGTTAGCTGTGGTGCTTACCCAGTGCTTAGAAGTGGTAATAATTTTTGTAAAAGTTTATGTGTTAAAACCCAATCTAGAGTAAGTTCCTACAAGGCAGAACAGCCTTCCGTATAGCAAGCTTTAAGGAACACTGGCACTTATACTTCATTATGTACCTTTCCTCATATATAAATATATAAAAAGTATGGTATACTCTTCAACCTCTAAAAGAAATGACCACATTATTAATCTCATTGTTCATATTGACACAGTTCGTGCAGGAAGCTAATTCAGAACTTTCAGCCTGGGAAATATTTACCCAGGCTTAATTTTATATAGTATTTTTTCCAATTAAATGGCACATACGCTTTGTAACTCTCGTATACTTTATTTTGTGCCATGTACTTAAGCATCAGTAAGTTAAAATCACAAATGAGAAAGATACATTGCTGACCACGCAAGATAACATTCTATTTCCTCGAAGTCAGGCTTCTCCCTTGGAGTTGAGCTACTATTTGATGCTAACTCTAATTGGTTTTATCAAAGACTTCTTCAGTCCTTTTTTTAGAGTCAAAATAAAGATCTGGGTAAAACCCAACTATCTGTACCTTAGTCCTGTTGATTTCAAAATGTTTTGCACAAAATGAAAATAAGGCCCGGTAACTTTAGGACACATACGTTCTCCATATATTCTCGCCAAAGACACAGGGTCCCAAGTCTGCGTTTGCAACTTTGATAATAAAGGGTGTTTGGTGTTTCACACAGCATCTGATATTTATGGATTAATTTATCTCTAAATCTATCTTGAGGAGAGTCCAGATTTGGTAAATAGATGATTAAACCAATTTTATGGGGGAAGGACTGGAGTTTTGCCTTAAATGGGATCTTCCATAGACCAGAACCTCCAATTTGGCAACATACATTGATAAAAATAAATGAATAATTTCTAAATTTCCATTTCCCTTTGGTCTATGTCTTAATATTAGTTAATTGCCAGCAAGCAAATGATTAAAAGATGCTGTGAGGGTTTAAATTCACTTGTGAGAGGCACAAGAGGCAGTCTCAGGGCCTGAAGTGACAGGATAGATTTTTTTTTTCTGAAGTATACATAATTGATGCATTTTTTTTGGCTTTCTTCCTTCAGACCTACCCATTCACAGGATAATCATAATCCCAGCAGTTTACATTTGCATGATGCCTTACCATTTGCTTTCACAGATTTTATTCCCACTTGATCAGAGGGTGTCTGCATTGTGCTGAGTACCTAATCTTGAAATAAATAATTTACTCTATGAAGATTTAAACAGGTCTTTTAGATAAAAGTGCATTACATATTTATGAGCACTGATTTCAAGAATCGCTTTGAAAGAACTATTGATCTTGCTTTATATTAGAGATCTGAACTTAATCTCATTTGATTCATCCTTGATTTTTTTTCTGAGGTTCCAAATCATGTTTGTAAATCCCTGAGGGTCTTTTTCCTCCCTGTGAGAGGAAAAATGTTTAAGCACATGTCAGATATTTAAGAACCTTCTGCCACTATTCTCAGTATATTGGGAAAACCAATTTTCTGAAATTAAAATGGCAGTCCATTTTGCAAGGCAATAATAATGATGATGATGATGTTGATAATAAAACTTAGGGGTTCTAATTCAGTACAGCAGGAGAGAGGAGATTTCGATCTATTAAAACAAAGTTCTTTGATGTCTGCTGGGAAGAGGCATCTCATAGATGGTTATTATTTACTTTTAAAATGCATTATTGCTTGAGCATCTGTGATTTACTTTTTAATTTTTGTTGTTTATAAAGGTTATTGCCTTTAAACCAGTCGCTTCTTGCATAACCAAACCCCAAACAAACTAGGAGAAAATAAAAGACAATTGCAAGCAACTGAAATTATTTTTCAAACTCCTGGGAAGAGAAAGAAAGACTAGAATAAACATTGTTTCCTGACTGCTACAGTTCAAATTCACTGAAAGATTTTGCTTGCTTAAATAAAACATGAAATTATGAGAGGAAAGCTTTTTTTTCCCTCTCTTTAAGAAGGGAGAGGAAAAAAAAAAACATGAAAGCAGGGGGAGCTTTGCAAGGCTACTGGTGCCTGAGTAGAATCACTAACTGGTTCCCTTGCTCTGTGCTAGGCCGTCTGTATTCACTGTATCACAAGCTTGAAACCAGACCTCATTTGACTGAGCCAAAAAATAGTCCTTTTGTTGCTGTTTTTTCTCCCTAGTGTCATCTCTCATGGTTGCCTGGGCAACCAGTGTGTATCCTTTCAGCATAGGTTACTGGGCCCCAGGAAGGAAGTGCTCCCGCGCTGGCCTGCTATTTTTATAGAACCGTTACATAATACAATCTATTAAAGCTTCCTCTTGGTGTTTTATTGCACAAAGGGGAAATTAAGTTTGATGACTCCTAAATGTTGGATGGAGGATGTCAGGTGACTCTAGGATTGTTTGGCTCAGGCCACATAGCAACAATATTCCCATATGCAATTCCAGAAGAACCCATATACAATCATGCCCTTGGCAATGTTCGCCTGCCTGGGGATCATTAGAGGAAACTGAGCTCTCAGCTGCTCATGGGTGTAAGTTTTGTCCAACTACACAATACTCCCTCTCTGGTAGGATGGCAGCAGACAATGAAACATTATTCACAGTTAAGGGCAAAGAAAATTTTAAAGGTGTAGCACATATGCTTTTAATAGGTGGGGTGATTACTGGCAAAGAGAATTGGATTGAAAGACAGAGAGCCAGGGTCTCTCCCAAGTCTGCCACTGCAGCATTGCATGAATGTTGTGGTCAGTTTTGCTTCTGGGTAACTCTCAAGTGGTCCAGGGGAGGGAGGCATTGGGAAACGGGGGTGTAATAGGTAAATGGCTTTTAAGTGGAGACCTAAGACCTCTGTAACACCACTTCAGGGATTTTCCACTTGCCACAGGAACCAATAGGGAATAAAAGCTCTTAACTCCTTTTATTTCCACCTTACTAGTTACAGTTTGCCACCAGTCTGAAATAAGGAAGGGGCAAGTGTGCAGTTGGATCAGAAGCCTTGCCCTCGACCATAAATGAACCCCTGTATCCCCAGGGAGACATAAGGCCACAAGAGTTTCCTGGACTAGAGGAGTGTGAGCTGACCACATGTGTTTCTGTCTTCACATTTTCACCCTGCCAACCTATGCACTCCCATCACCTCGGCTAAACCCTGAGGCCTCTGATTCTCAAATCTGTGTCTCTAGTCTGCTTTTCTTCTAGGCACAACTGTCCTGTATTTCCAACTGCCTGCTGGAGAGCTCTTTCTGGATATCTCATTTTGCTTCAAACTCAACAGATTCAAATGAAAAACTCCTGTTTCTGCTTTTATACTCTTTCAACACTTCCGACACCAAATGTGTGGGGTTTTCCCCCCCACACTAACCAGTTCTCCAGTTCTCAGTGGACCCCAACTAGGTATCCTAAAATTTAACTTGACTCTGATCCTAATTGCCCCAAGTTAGCACGGAAGCCACAGATGAAGAGCTCAGTCCCACAAAACTGTCTCCCACTTCAGACACCAATCACAAGTGGTGGGTCCCCAGGTCACCCATGACTTCTGTCTGACTTGGCAACAAATCAGAGGTTCCTATAATCCTCTCCTTAGGTTTAATAATTTACTACAACAGCTCACAGATCCCAGGTACAAGTTTACTTATGCTTACAGATTTATTACAATGAATATTTTAAAGGATACAAATGAATAGTGAAATGAAGAGATATGTAAGGTGAGGTTTGCCAGGGTCCCAAGCACAGGAGCTTCTATCCTCATGATGCACCTCTCAACAAATGCATTTGTTCCTATTGACCAACCTGGAAAGTATCTGAATCCCTCCAGTTAGGGGTTTTATGGCGCCTTCGTTACATAAGCATGACTGATGAAATCATTGGCCGTTGGTGATCAGCACAATCTTAAGGTTCCCAGAGGTCAGGCAGTAGAGCTGAAAGTTGCAACTCTCTAACCACTTGGTTAGTTCTTCTGGCAAACAGCTTCCCCCACGCTCTTTATGGACTTCCCAAAAGTTACTTTATTAACATAAACTCAGGTGTGATTAAAAGGGGCCTGTTTTGAAAAACAAAAGATGCTACTTTCACCTTAATGAGCTCCGGAGCTGTTTCAGGAGCCAGAAACAAGACATATATATATATATCTTATTATGTCACAATTTCACAATATCCAGCACGAAACACATTTTTTCCCCCCAATCAAAGGCTCTTGCTGACTCCCTCATTTCCATGAATACCCATATTCAGAGAATGCTCAATTTTGGTGATCATCTGGTCTACCTTTTTCATTTTATAGATGAAGAAAGTGAGGCTAAAGAGGTTAAGGGATTTATTGAAGGTCCCTCAAAGAGTTGGGAGCTGAAGGACCCCGCTTTATGGTGGACTCCTCTCCATTCTTCTCTGCCCATTTCACCTGGTCTTGATATCCCTAGGAATTGTGAGCACTTCTCCTGCACCTGGTCTTATCAATCCTTCTTTCATGATCTCTCATTATTGAGTCTGTCTTTCCCATTTCCACTCCTATCTCGGTAACTGAGCCTTACTTACATCAAGCCTAGACTATTTAGTTTCCAAAGCAGTTGCTCTATCCCTTGAATCAGCACTGAATTTTACTTCTAGAATAATCTCCAGCTTTATCATGTCACTTTATTATGCAGATACTTTTGATTGTTTATACTGTATTAAAGTCCAAATTTAACTCTCCATAATCTGATTCCCTCTCACCCTTTCAACTTGCCTTTCTAGATTTAGTGTCCAGCAAAATCAGTGGCTCTTTATTTGGTAAAGTTTATTTACTGTTCCCTTTTTACAGGTCAGAGATTTATTGACTGCTTTTCTTTTTTAATTCTATTGCTTCAGACAGTATGATTTCTGATGAAATATTTTCAGTCTTCATTCTGTAGGGCTTCCAGAAAATAAAAAATAATATGGAGTTGATAGAATGGTAATGAACATTTGGTGCACATCTTTAAATTTTTTTAAAATTTTTATTTTCGTTTTTACAGATTTTGGCAGTACCAGTGCAGTTTTGGTACGTGGATATATTGTGTAGTGGTGAAGTCTGGGCTTTTAGTGTACCCATCACCCGAATAGTGAACATTGTACCCAATAGGTAACCTTTCAACAAATCTTTAGTCTCTCATTCAAAACATTTCATTGAGTATTTACATTATGCTCAAGTGGTGACCAAGAAGGATATGGCTCCTACTATCTTGAATGTATAAACACAGAAGGAGGCATTACATAAAAATTACATAGCCATTAAATATATGATTATACAAAGAATGAATTTACCACAAAATGAGAGTTTTAAGGGCTATGAAACACAAATTAGAGTGCATGAGAGCAAATAATGATGAGGAGTGGGGTAAGAGTGGGCTTTAATATAGACTGGGAATTCAGGGAAGAATTTCTCATGCAAGAATTTCCATTTCCACCGAAACATGAAGAATGAGATCAAGTTGGAGAAGCAAAGAGAGTGAATGAGGGAAGAAGAAGAGTTGATCCAGGCAGAGGGATTAGTGCGGTGAAAGGAAGAAAGGATCTAGAAGTTTTGCAGCGACTGAGAAGAGGGTGAAATGCTGAGCCAGGAGACGTTGGGGGAAATTATAGAATATTGTACATAAAAAGCTTTGAGAAAGTACACTCTGACAGCACCTCATCTCTGCAGAATTTCCAGTCTATAATAAGTCAAAACTTTTGTTTTTAGGGAAACCCTTCTATTTTGTAAAATTTTTACTTAGAGAACAATATACAAATAATTGTGTATTAATAACAGTGTTTACTTTCTTTGTTTTAGAGATGTAATGAATTAGTGGATTGTGGATTGAGTTTGAGCATTCCTCAAACCACTGACTTTTTAAGTAAAATTAAATTTATTGTGGTTTCTTATTCTAGGAATTTGACCTTATTTTCCCTATGGGAAGAAGTGGGTTCTTTTGTGTGTGTTTTAGTTTTTTTAAGTGCAAACTCAATCTCAAGAAATAGCTGGATTCCAGAAATCCCTGGAATAGTGGACGAAGGGAACTTTGAATTATTTAACTTTGATCCATTTAAAGAAGACAACGTAATTTCTTAGATTAGGTGATTAAAACAGTCTTTTATTTCTATAAATTCATTTGAGGTAATGGAAGAAAGTAGAAGATATATAAAAGGTGGGGGTTTAAAACTTGAAGATAAAATTAAAATTCTTTTTCTTAAAAACTTTGACCTAAAAAAGCTACTCTACGCAGCAGGGGAAAAATAATGGAGCTAGAATGAGTTACGTGACTCTGTTCTATTCCTGTCAACAGGAAGGATGCAGAAAATTTTTTCTTTCTTCCTTTTTTTTCCCTTTGGCAAGATCTCCTCCTAGCTTCCTATGGTTGGAAATGGGCAATAAATGGCAGGGTATCCAGTGATCTCTTTCTAGGCCTCTTGGTTACTAGCGTTGGCAGGGACACTACTCTCCTTTTCTTTCTTCTTATTTTTAGAGTGTTCTCTTTTTTTTCCTTTATTTCTTTTTCAGGCTTGTGGGGAAAGCAAGGGCCTGTCATTATCAGGGAGTGAGGTGAACCACAGGGGTTGGCTTCCCAAGAATCCGGACGCAGCTGCCAACCTAGTGGGTCAGAGTCATCGTCTTTATTACCGAGGGCGGTTTTCCTGTGAAAGTGAGACTTCCTTTCAATTAACACTCACATGGTCACGGGCGCTGTTACGTTTCTCCCTCTATCAGTTAATGAGAAAATAGACTATTCGTCCTTATTCCCTTCTGCAAATAATGCCCTATGGTTTAACTGCAAAGCAAAGTGCTAAGTAATTTCTGAAGACGAGAGGTCATTACATTTTCTCTGGTGTTTTATAGTGATTCGCCAAATACTTTTTGTTGGCTTCAGCTAAGAGCAGGATTTTCCCCCTTCTACTAATGAACAGAAGAAGTAATCTATCATTTTAAAAGGCTTTGGAATTCCTGAAAAAGAAATTTGTTGCACCTTATAGGTTTGGGTCAGACTGAGTTTATTTGGAGAGGCTAAAAGAGAGAGAAACAACAAGGATAATAATAGTTTTCTAGTTGATGACCATCTACTTCTATACATATTAAATGCAATCTATATATAACGAGTTGCTATAAGAACTCTTGCAACCATCTCCCCTCCCTGGCTGGGTGCGGTGGCTCACGTCTATAATCCCAGCACTTCGGGAGGCCAAGGCAGTAGATCACCTGAGCTCAAGAATTCAAGAGCAGCCTGGCTACCATGGCAAAGCCCTGTCTCTACAACAAATGCAAAAATTAGCCGGGTGTGGTGGTGCGTGTTGGTTGTCTCAGCTACTTGGGAGGCTGAGATGGGAGGATTGCTTGAGTGCAGGAGGTAGAGGCCTCAGTGAGCCCAAGATCACACCACTGCACTCCAGCCTGGGTGACAGGGAGAGAGTCTGTCTCAAAAAAAAACAAAAAACAAAAAACAAAAACAAAAACAAAATATGAAGTAACTTTATCTTTGGGGGACACTCTTTTTTGGGAGGGACCAATTTCCTCAGGGCAAACTAAACAGAATCCACTCACCCATTTTATTTTGTATTAAAGTGCAATGACCCCTTTTCAATGACTGTGGATTCTGTAACTAAGTGTGCACCTACAGGTCCTGGATACTTGAGCTTGATTTTCCCACTTTCTTGGCTGGAGGTGCATTGCTTCCTCTAAAGAGTTATGTCTCCTAGCTATTGTTCCAGTCTTGTGAAGTATTTGAACATCATTCGAAAGACTGTGGTAGAGAGCTGTGAAAAATTAAATAATTGATGTTCTGACTAGCCCAAGGGTGAAGAAAGTGTTTTTCTGTCCAAGTATAAACATGATAATTTTGTATTTAGGTGACAGGATATTGTGCCTCTACCTCCTAGTGGCTGGAAGGATGTAGTTTAATAGGTGTCTGGTATTATGTTTTAAAATACTGTTGTCTATGAGTCCCTTGGTTTTAAAAATGTATGCCTTCTCATAAGATAAACTGTCTAAGTTGCATCACTGAATTCATGACTGTTTGGGGACAGGTGCTCATTCGTATTAGACGCCTGAGGTTTTTTGTTTGTTTGTTTTGTTTTTTTGTTTTGAGACAGAGTCTCACTCTGTCACCCAGGCTGGAGTGCAGTGGCATGATTTTGGCTCACTGCAACCTCCAACTCCTGGATTCAAGTGATTGTCCTGTCTCAGCCTCCTGAGTAGCTGGGATTGCAGGCATGCATGACCACGGCTGGCTAATTTTTTATATTTTTGGTAGAAACAGGGTTTCACCATGTTGGCCAGGCTGGTCTCGAACTCCTGACCTCAAGTGATCCACCTGCCTTGGACTCCCAAAGTGCCGGGGTTATAGGTGTGAGCCGCCGCGTCTGGCCTAGACCCCCCAGTTTTAATTCATGTGTGATTCTCTCCCTCCAGAGGATATGGTGAGAGTGACATACACTTTCTCTGTGGCTACTTTTTTGTAGTCTGTTTGTTTGGACAAATGAAAACCATACAATTTTATAGAATCTTTGCTTTACTGTCCACTGGTGACATTAATAGTTGTCTGAGATTGATAAAAATTTCTAAGAGCAGCAACTAAATTTCCTAAGGCTCACGCTTTTTCAGACCTCTCTGTTTTGTGGAATATGATTATCAGTGCTTTTGGGTGTCAGTCAACCAAGATGGGGCAAGAATTTTAACCATCTTTAATTCCATTATTAGGAATAAATCTAAAGTCTCCGAAGTTCAGACCTGAAATATACTTTAAAGATCTTGTCAAATTTCTTATTAAGCAAATAAGAAAAGAGAAAGGTGAAGCGTCTCAGATAAAGCCACATAGGCAGTGCGAATGCCAGGTTGCAGGCTAGCTGTCGTATTGGGACCTGCATTGTACTATGTGACAGCGTCTATGTAAAGAAGCTTCCACCTCACAGAAGCCTGATACTTGGCCAGATGTTTTATAGACAAGATGACGTTGGCAGACTCCCAGCTTGAATCCTTGTGCTACCTCTTAATAGCAGTGTGACTTTGCGAGTATATTAAACCTCTTTAAGCCTCATTTTTTTCTCAGTTGTAAAAGTATGATAGTAATAATCTCTACCTCTTAGGATCATTGTGGAAATTAGATCAGGCAATTGATGTAAAAATTTAGCCCATAGTAAGTACTCTCAAAATGTTCGTTATTATTGGGCTCAATTTCATTAATCATTTAATCTGTTTGAAAGTCATTATGTTATAAATTCTAATTATCAACCTAGTAACCTCTTAGGAGTTCGCCCCATTCATCCAATATTTTTATTAAACGTCTACTATGTGTGAGACACTGTGCTGAGTCCTTGGCAAAATAGAAATATGAATGAGAAGTAATACTGGCCCTCAGACTGTGTGTGTGTGTGTGTATGTAAGTAACATGTGATGGGGATAAAGGAAGTGGTAGAAGTAGGGTTTGATGATTTTTACTAGTGATTATTATCTTGCTCTGTCTCTACACTCCCTGATAGTGGCATGTAATTTACTATTTGTCCTTTGAGAGTTTCTCTCCCAGCAACTTCACTGAATTTTGAAAATTTCCAATGACCTCTTAGAACTCTTGGTCATCCTCTAACAGAGGTTCATCCACCACCTATTTTGGGGAGCCTGTTAAGACCATCAATTACTCCTCCTTCCCCCATCTGAACTGTCTTCTGCTTTCTACCTGCACGTAGGAGCAAGACTACCTAGTGGACGTTATCAATTATAATTTCTGAGAATGTAAGTACCCAAGGAAAAAGGCAGATTATTTTCACTGGCAGTTTCTATCAAACATTTTTCTTAAAGTTTCTGCACCATGAAGTCACAGAGCAGAAATACCCCCACTCCTGGGAAATCTTCCGTCATCCAGCAGTATCTCCACTCATTCTAGGGCTGTGAGTTCTCGATAGGTGGGGGTTATCCCGTCTCCTGTAAACAGATATTATGTTCTTAACCTTTTCTCTTTAGTACTATTTGCTGATGTATTACTGAATTTTTTTTCTTGCTGTTAAAAATACCTGGGTCTCTTTCTTTCTTTAAGAAAGTACCAAGTGGTCTCCACTCCCATTTATTTATAATGTCATCTCATTAAGAAAGAAAAAGAAGCATCTTTATCTTCTTTTCAAGGATAAACTCATGGAACATGTATATACATCTTTATACCCATATTTCCTTACCCCTGCTCCCCCAAGCCCTACCAGCCTCAGCCTTGCAATTGCCATTTGACAGTAACTACTTATACCATGGTCTGTACCCAATGTTTTTGCTTCTGATTTTGCCCTCAGAAACATTAGTCATTTATGGCTTCAGTGTCAGTGATGGCAGAGCTTTTTGTTTATCCTCATGTCACTGGCTTCTTTCTGTTTTCCAGCAGTGAGTATCCATAACAGTTCTCTTTGCTACCCTTGGAAATGTAACCTCTGACATGGTTCCATGTTATCAGCCCTGTCTAGATGACTCTTAAATCCATATATACAGCTTTTAGTGTAACCGACACATGTCTGACATAACACTTATCAGAAGTCTCTCCACTTGAATATCCCAAAACCTTAGGTTGTGTCATATGAAATTATTAATTTAATAGGTAAAAATGGTTAAATGGCAATTGTACATGATGCAACCTAATATTTATGTTCCCAAACTGAAGTTAGTTGTTTTTCTCCAAACCTGCATTTTCCCCAACTAGCCTATTATTATCATTGACAACTCTGGACACTTGATTACCAGGCTTATGATACTGGAGTCATCTGTAACATCTTCCTCCTTTGTTCATACCTCCATTTCTCCTGTAAGTGAGAAGGCTGTTAACTGATCTGTGATTTTTTTTTCTTCTTCCTCACCGTGCTATCCCTGGATTGCCATAATGAAGCTTGCATGCCCGTTTTTATATTCTGATGTATGCTCTGAAGCAGCGATTCTTAGGTAGTACTGGTTTGTTCATTGTTCTTTCCTTGAAGAGTCTTTTGTCATCTCTTGTTTGAAGTTAAAATGCTTGTGATTAGATTATTTTCTTACTTGATTTTTTCAGCTTATATCTCCTATTGTACCCTCAATTTATTATTCTAGTTCAATAAACCACAGTTTAATTTTGGTAAGCTCTGCTTTTTAAATCTGTAAATTGGTACTAATAATATTAACAATCTTATAAGATTGTGGTTAGGATTAATTTAATACCTACAAATCACTTAGAATAGTGTCTGGGACATAGTGAGCCCTTATTAAATGTTAATTATTTTGAAAAAAATTAGAAGATTCATTATCATCTTGTGATGAGGTCAGATTTCTTTTATTGTTTTCTGTATTTTTGCCAAACAATAAAAACATCTCAAAACCCACAGCTTTTAAAAGATTTATGTTTAATTCTGGGTCTGTGAAAAACTTTTGGTTAATTCTCACTCGTCTTGATTTAATTTCATCCTCCTTAATTGTAGTGTTCCTGAATGATGATTTAAAAAAAGAAAGATAAGAAAACATGTATTTTTTTAGAAGGTGTTGAATATTAAGTATTCTAATAAAGGGTTGCTATGAAGAAAATCTTTTGGTAAAGGTGATTCTCAAACTTTAGTTTGCTGAAGTGGCCCAAGAAATATTGTCAGGGATTTGCAGTGCGGTAATGTCTTTGAAGTCTAGTCGCCTGCCTTTAATTTTGCAGTAAGCGCCTAATCTCATTAGATTTCATACACTCTGTGTTTGCACTTGCACAAAAGCTGTCCAAACAAAGCCAAAATGTTGACACCACCGTCCTCTGATGGCATTTAGAATGAATATATTAAACACACTTGCACTAGCATTGCATTAAGCTAAGAAATAAATTTTGAACTTTGAACTCAGCAGGATAAAAAAGCTTTACTTGATAGCTGAGAAATTGTGTTGCGGTATCGTGTAGGGAATTCATTGTGTTGTTCAGAGAATCCAAACATGCAAACATTCTCTACATACAGTAGGTACCGCACAAGTAAAGAATTAAAGTAAAGAGCAGTCCTCAAATCCTGTTGTTAGGGACCTAAATGGAAGGTAAAGTGGGCTGGTGGATTTGCTTTGAAATTCACTGAATAAACTTTGATTGAATTCACTTCAGAGAAGGGCTCACAATGAAAGAATATCTCCTAGTTACTGTGTGAATGAGAGTATGTCTTCTCTTCAATTCACTTCGCTAAATTACAAATTTAGAAATTCTCTTTAAAAACTGGCAGTCATCTTTTTATTGAAGATTTGGAATCTGACGATTATAACAAGAGTTCAAATGATAACTTCTTTGTCTCTTCTCATAAAATGAAGATAGCAACGAGGCTGGAATTGAGGACTAACTAAATCTAGTGGCTAGGAGTATTTAATGTTTTCTAATTGGATAGTAACTAAAAGAAATAGACTTATCCATAAAATACGTATACATGTTTATAAACCTACATATCTGGAATATGACCACCAATTAAGAAGTATATGCCAACAGCCTTCCATCAAGGAAAATAGTGACTACACAGCCCATATAGTGAAGTTCGTGCACGTTACTTACTAAAAGTCTCTTAGTTCCTTACTATGCTTGCTTTTTAAAGATGTTATTTGCTTGGGTTTTTGCTTTTGGCTTACATTAAGTGATTTCATAACAAGCACTATTTGGAATGTATTACATTAGCTATTGTCAGAATGCCATTGAAGACATTATTCTATCCTATATTACCCTTCTTTATGAATACGATGAAAAAATTCTCTTAGGTCTTAATATTAAGAGTGGTAGTACTTTTTCTGAATAGCCGGTGTGTTTTTATTTTCTGAGCATTGTGAACCTGTAACTAATGGAATGCCTTTTTATGTTTGCTTTGGCTTCCAGGAAATCCAGAGCTCTATTTGCTACCTAGCAGTAGCAATTACAGAGAGCTACAGAGCATGCAGTCTGCGTGTGTTACCTACATTGGCTTTATTATTTATCTATTCTTATTTTCCTTTTGTTCAAATTCCTTCAAAAATTATTCTTTTTGTAATTGCATAATTTTAAAAAGCCACCATACATCCTTTGTGGAAAGGGATAAGTGTATACACATTTATAAATTTATGCATAAGTACATTTATAGATTCATACTTATGGCATGAGTGGTTTCCCAAACTATAGCAAATTAGAAGCCACAGATTAGGAGAGGGATGATTGCTAGAGAAAGGGCACTAAGAACATCAACGGATGTGACAACTGATAAACTCTACTGAGGACACCAGAAGACTATCATTAAAAAGACAAGTGTGGGAACTCAAAAAGCACAGTTACCTAAGATCATGTATACAGGGCCAAAAAACTCTGCACGTCTCTCTGATCCAAGAAGTAGTAAGGTGCTATGATTGCTGTCTTAAAATGACCTCAACAGTAAAATAAGATAATACTATACTCCACATACTCTAACAGGACAATGTTCTGTTTATTATCAGTTAGAAATATGTCCCCTACCCTACCCCAAAAATGGTTCTCTTTAAAAGACTGAACTTCAGGTATTCAAAAAACTAACTTAGCAGAAAGAAAACCCTTACTTGTTCTTTTAAAAGCACCACATATAAAACATCTGTTGCATGACCTGGTTAGAAATCATTACTTTGCTTCCCTACAAACCAATATTGCATCACCTGAACTGATCTGTCTTCAAAGTTAACTGAAGCCCATTGAGGGTAAGACTATGAGGATGATTCATTATTCATGGAGGGGAGATTTAGTTACCAAGGACTGAGTGGGAATTTGGCTCAGATGTAAGTGATAATATAATATAATATAATATAATATAATATAATATAATATAATATAATACAATAGTAATAGCAATAGCAATAATGGCAGCTAACGTGCCTCTCTTTGGCTCAACTACTTTTTTTGGTCTCATTCTGTTGCGTGGGCTGGAGTGCAGTGGCATAATCTCAGCTCACTGCAGTCTTGACCCCCTGGGCTCAAGCGATCCTCCCGCCTCAGCCTCTTGAATAGCTGGAACTACAGGCACACACCACCATGCCCAGCTAATTTTTTTTTTTTTTTTTAAAGACATAGTTTCACCATGTTGCCCAGGCTGGTCTTAAACTCCTGGGCTCAAGCTATTCTCCTGCCTCAGCCTCCCAGTGTGCTAGGATTACAGATATGAAACACTGCGCCCAGCTACTTTTGTTTTAATAAGGTGGTAGAAAGTCCATGGCTCCCTGGCCTGCATGAGGAGGGGTGCACATGGCAGCGAGAAACAGATATTTGATTCTCAACTTGTGAGTGAATGAAGTCAATAGAACGATTACTTGAGCCAGTGTGGCATAGTGCCTAAAAGCATGGACTCTAGAACAGAAATACTAGGTTTAAATCTTGGCTTCACTACTTGCTGGCTGTGTGATCTTAGACAAGTTACTTAATTTCTCTGTGTCTTAGTTTTGCCAGCTTTAAAATTGAGATAGCAATATTTCATACCACAAAGGGTTGTGAGAGTTAAATGAGTTACCATAAATAAAGTGCTTAAAACAATGCCTGGCTATGTTAAACATTATTTAAATGATGTTATTTTTATCATTAAATATTACCACTAAGGTCAGAAGATGCAAGAATTTGTTTTGAGTTCTAAGGTAATATAAACATCCCCTTTCTTTTCACATTGCATTATATTTCTCTTTATATGACGTTAAATTTGCAAATATGTGAGTATCCTTATCCTATTCTATTCATATGCCTCTGAAAAAGGGGGAGGGTTCTGGTGAAATAGATTTGTGTCTTGGCAATAAAAGTTTGGGGGTCTATTAAGAATAATTCCATATATCAAACCACAGATCTCACTTTTTAAAAAGTTAAATTTAATTTAAATGTGGTTTTAATCTTATTATAAAAGTAACCTAATCACATTACAAAAATTTGTCTGTTCTTTATCTAGTTCAATTCCATGAGCAAAACCAAACCACCATTATGGAATAAATGATATTATGTATTTGTAAGTAGGTTTTTTTTTTTTTTAATGGCATATGGGTGTGTATGGATAGGTGTATGTGTTTGTTACAGTGATTCTCACACATTCTTTTTCCTGCCACACTTGAACATGCTTAAAATATTCCCATAAACATTTTCTGGCATGAAACTATATTTTAGCTCTTCACTAAAATCATTGCAAATTTGAACATCTTAACAGATGACTTGCAACTCAGCATCAACATGTTAATGCATTACTAGTTAATGGTCATAGTAATGTTGAATGGACAAGCTTATATTCTGCCTTTTCAATTAATATTATTCATAAGCATTTTTTATGTAATTATGAATTTCAGAAATTATTATAAAAATCTTTCAAATATACACACAAAAAGGGAAACTATAATGACTCTACATACACCTCACCCAGATTAAACAATTATCCACATTTTACAACATTTACTTCATCCCTCTCTTTTCTCTCTCTTTGGTAGAAGCATTTTTTTTTTTTTTTTTTGAGACAGAGTGTTCCTCTGTCACCTAGGCTGGAATGCAGTGGTGTGATCTTGGCTCACTGCAACCTCTGCTTCCTAGTTCAAGCGATCCTCTCTCCTCAGCCTCCCAAGTAGTTGGGATTACAGGTGCCTGCCACCACACCCAGCTAATTTTGATATTTTTAGTAAACATGGGGTTTCACAATGTTGGCCAGGCTGGTCTTGAACTCCTGACCTCAAGTGATCCACCTGCCTCAGCCTCCCAAAGTGCTGGGATTACAGGCATGAGCTACGGTGCCTGGGGTAGAAGCATTTTAAAGCAAATCCCAGGCATTGTGATATTTTGACATTTTATCTCTAAACATTTCAGCATGAGTCTCTAAAAAATCAGTTAAGTTTATGGCATAACTACCACAATACCTTTATTACACTAAACAGAATCAACATCTAACTCAGGCTATATTCAATTTCCCTGAAAGACTCAGACAGGTCTTTCCAAGTCTGTTTGCTTTGGAATCCAACAAAATCTACACATTGCATATAGTTGCGTGTCTCTTTAAATCTTTTAAATCTAGAACTGTGTCATCCAATATGGTAGCCACTGGCCAAAAGTGGATTTTTAAATTTAAATTATTAAAATGAAATGAGATTAAGAAAGTCAGACCATAAGTCACACTAGCTACATTTCAAGGGCTCAGTAGTGACCGCCATATTGAACAGCACAGATGCGGAACATTTCCATCATCACCAAACACGGAACTCTTCGAGAGATGAACTCCTCCTTCCCTTCCCCTAGATCACCAGATTATTAAAGAAGCTAAATCAATTGTCCATAGCTCTTGAGTTGCTTACTTATGGACAGTTTGTCTTGTTCCTTTCAATCTGGTTTTTCCTATAAATTAGAAGTGTCATTGAAAAGCTTGATTCAAGTTTTACTGTTTTGTGGGAGTTGTGGGGAGGCAGGAATACTTCATAGGTGGTGCTGTGTATTTCAATAATCAGGATTTTTGTTATAGATTTTTATTTCATTGAGTGAATGTACAAGAATATTTTACTAAAGTTTTATTTTATTATTGGATATTTAGCTTGTTACTGTTTTTTCAGTTCGTATCAAGTGTTGTCACGAGTATTTCTGTGAATAGAGTTTTTTTTTTTAATATTTAGAGTATTTCTATAGGATAGATGACCAGAAAAGAAAATTCTACATTAAAGCTATTAACAGTTTTACGGTTTTGGATTTGTATTGTATTGTTTAATTATTTTTCAAAAGGATTGTACCAATTGATGCTGCTCCCAGTAATATGTGGGTGCCAGTTTTACCACATCTTCAGTAGCATCACATATTATCACGGAAATAACAGAGTTTTAAAAAACTTAATAGTGTCCTGAAATTCAAATGAGTTTTTCTTCAGTTCTTTTTTATTCCCTAATGTCTTGGGCAGGCTATACCAATGAGGTGCTTCTTCCAGCAAGGAACGGTTTCCAACATCTTAGACCTGAAGACAGGATGCACCAGGAAGCTTTGCCCTGAGGCCTTCCTGCCTAGATCCTTTGGGCTAATAATCCTTTTTCTCTCTTTATGATTCATTCTGAGAAGGCTTAGTGGTTAATCTTCTATTTCCAGTTTTATGCTCTGTTCCTCCCCCTCGCCTAGATCTGAAACATCCTTTCCTTCAACAATTCAAATGTCTTGGCTATTCATTTTCCCCTTTGGTTGAGAAAGCTTTAGTTGTCAATTCTATTCCCTTGTCAGCAACAATTTTTATTCTTACTGGCTTAGTCAGGCTGTCTGCCCTGGCTTTCTTTATAAGTGTTTTTGTGTAGAATTTTTGCCTCCTAGGAAGCCCACTGTAGCATAACATAATTAAGTGACAATATATGAGGTGCCAGGACTTTACAAGCAGTTAATGACTGGTCAGAAGATTTATAAGCAAGAGGTGAAATCATAGTGAAGCAAACGCTCAAGTTCTATATAAATAAAAAATAAATAAAATTAATGTGGTTCAAATTGTTGTTTAACAGTTATTTGAAAAGAAGTACATGAAAACATGCATATGAAAAATCTTGAAATGCAATTGCACATTCACTAACACAATTCCATCTGTGCCTCGTATTTCCTTTTCTGGACTCCCCTATTTGTGTGCCTCCCATAACCGTCTCCCTCAGCATTTGCTTTCCAGCCTGCTCACCTCTGGCACTACTTTAATTCTTCATTAACTCCCGCTTACATTTTCAGTAAAAATAAAATGGGTGTAACTGAAGTTAGAATCTGACTCTTTATACAAAGCTACACATGTAAGATGCTAATGAGCACAGAAAATGTCTATCATGGGAAAGTTAAAATTGCAATGAGAGACCTAACCTCAGAATTTCCTGCTGCTCTGTCTCTTGAGTTAATGTTTTAATTTGATGTTCTTATTTGGCTTTAAATGAAAAGTTAGAGCAGAGGTAGAAAAGAACAAATAAACAAACAAACACAAAAGACCTACATACAACTTATTATGGTTGTGATGTAGTTAAGACCACACAACAGCACATAACTCTCAAATGGTTGTGCTGAGTGTTTGTAGAATCTTATAACCTCGACCAGACTATCTGACTGAATACTTACAAGGATTGCACTGCAAATCCTTAGTGATTTACAAAGTGATTTTTGAATTCCTGATAGTTGTATCATAGCTTCAACTCTTATTTTCCATTTTTTTCAGGAGCTCAAAAACAGGCATGTGGAAAGGTCTACTTAAAAAAAAAGTTCAGCTGAATTGATACTCTATACAAGGAACTATCTTAACTCAATTTTCAATCCAAGAAAATATCCCTACCACACTCCAAATAAACTTAAAGTGGTTGAACATCTCATATTGGCTTGGAAAAAGAGTTTAGCGATTTTAGAATGAGCTATTTCCTTCTAAAGGCATCATCTGGCACAAAGATATTAATTGTAAGTATGTAATTAGTGAGAATGTAATGAGGATTACTGGAAGATGGGCATCTTATCTATACTATTCTAGCATTCATTCTTTTCTATATTTCATGATTTTTTAAAATTATACTTTAAGTTCTGGGACACATGTGCAGAATGTGCAGGTTTGTTACATAGGTATACATGTGCCATGGTGGTTTGCTGCACCTATCAACCCATAATCTACATTAGATATTTCTCCCAATGCTATCCCTCCCCTTGCACCCCACCCCTCGACAGGCCCCAGTGTGGGATGTTCCCCTCCCTGTGCCCATATGTTCTCACTGTTCGACTCCCACTTATGAGTGAGAACATGTGGTGTTTGGTTTTCTGTTCCTGTGTTAGTTTGCTGAGAATGATGGTTTCCAGCTTCATCTATGTCCCTGCAAAGGACATGAGCTCATTCTTAATCATGGCTGCATGGTATTCTATGGTGTATATGTGCCACATTTTCTTTATCCAGTGTATCATTGATGGGCATTTGGGTTAGTTCCAAGTCTTTGCTATTGTGAATAGTGCTGCAATAAACATATGTGTGCATGTATCTTTACAGTAAAATGATCTACGATCCTTTGGGTATATACTCAGTAATGGGATTGCTGGGTCAAATGGTATTTCTGGTTCTGGATCTTTGAGGAATCGCCATACAGTCTTCCACAATGGTTGAACTAATTTATGCTTCCACCAACAGTGTAAAAGTGTTCCTATTTCTTCACAGCCTTGCCAGCATCTGTTGTTTCCTGACATTTTAATGATCACCGTTCTAACTGGCGTGAGATGGTATCTCATTTTGGTTTTGATTTGCATTTCTCTAATGACCAGTGATGACGAGCTTTTTTTAATATGTTTGTTGGCTGCATAAATGTCTTCCTTTGAGAAGTGTCTGTTCATATCCTTCACCCACTTTTGGATGGGGTTATTTGTTGTTTTCTTGTAAATTTGTTTGAGTTCCTTGTAGATTCTGGATATTAGATCTTTGTCAGATGGATGGATTGTAAAAGTTTTCTCCTATTCTGTAGTTTGCCTGTTCACTCTGATGATAATGTCTTTTGCTGTGCAGAGCTCTTTAGTTTGATTAGACACCATTTGTCAATTTTGTGTTTTGTTGTCATTGTTTTTGTTTTTTTAGTCATGAAGTCTTTGCCCATGCCTATGTCCTGAATGGTATTGCCTAGGTTTTCTTCTAGGGTTTTTATGGTTTTAGGTTTTGCACTTAAGTTTTTCATCCATCTTGAGTTAATTTTTGTATAAGGTGTAAGAAAGGGGTCCAGTTTCAGTTTTCTGCATATGGCTAACCAGTTTTCCCAACACCATTTATTAAATGGGGAATCATTTCCCCATTGCTTGTTTTTGTCAGATTTTTCAAAGATCAGATGGTTGTAGATGTGTGGTGTTATTTCTGAGGCCTCTGTTCTGTTCCATTGGTGTATATATCTGTTTTGGTACCAGGACCATACTGTTTTGGGTACTGTAGCCTTGTAGTATAGTTTGAAGTCAGGTAGTATGATGCCTCCAGCTTTGTTCTTTTTCATTAGGATTGTCTTGGCTATTTGGGGTCTTTTTTGGTTCCATATGAAATTTAAAGTAGTTTTTTCTAATTCTGTGAAGAAAGTCAGTGGTAGCAATAGTGTTGACTCTATAAATTACTTTGGGCAGTATGGGCATTTTCACGATATTGATTCTTCCTATCCATGAGCATGGAATGTTTTTACGTTTGTTTGTGTCCTCTCTTTTTTCCTTGAGGAGTGGTTTGTAGTTCTCCTTGAAGAGGTCCTTCATGTTCCTTGTAAGTTGGATTCCTAGGTATTTTATTTTCTTTGCAGCAATTATGAATGGGAGTTCACTCATGATTTGGCTCTCTGTCTATTACTGGTGTATAGGAATGCTTGTGATTTTTGCACATTGATTTTGTATCCTGAGACTTTGCTGAAATTGCTTATCAGATTAAGGAGTTTTTGGGCTGAGATGATGTGGTTTTCTAAATATACAATCATGTCATCTGCAAACCGAGACAATTTGATTTCCTCTGTTCCTATTTGAATACCTTTATTTGTTTCTCTTGCCTGATTGCCCTGGCCAGAACTTCCAATAGTATGTTGAATAGGAGTGGTGAGAGAGGGCATCCTTTTCTTCTACCTGTTTTCAGATGGAATGCTTCCAGATTTTGCCCATTCAGTATGATATTGGCTGTGGGTTTTTCATAAATAGCTCTTATTATTTTGAGATATGTTCCATCAGTACCTAGTTTCTTGAGTGTTTTTAGCATGAAGGGGTGTTGAATTTTATCCAAGGCCTTTTCTGCATCTATTGGGATAATCATGTGGTTTTTGTCATTGGTTCTGTTTATGTGATGGGTTATGTTTATTGATTTGTGTATGTTGAACCAGCCTTGCATCCCAGGGATGAAGCCAACTTTATCATGGTGGATAAGCTTTCTGATGTGCTGCTGGATTTGGTTTGCCAGTATTTTGTTGAGGATTTTTGCATCGATGCTCATCAGAGATATTGGTCTGAAATTTTCTTGTTTTGTTGTATCTCTGCCAGCAAAGATTTGGTATCAGGATGCTGCTGGCCTCATAAAATGAGTTAGGGATGAATCCCTCTTTTTCTATTGTTTGGAATAGTTTCAGAAAGAATGGTACCAGCCCCTGTTTGTACCTCTGGTAGAATTTGGCTGTGAATCCGTCTGGTCCTGGGCTTTTTTTGGTTGGTAGGCTATTCATTACTACTTCAATTTCAGAACTTGTTATTAGTCTATTCAGGGATTTAACTTCTTCCTGGTTTAGTCTTGGGAGGGTGTATGTGTCTAGGAATTTATGCATTTCTCCAAGATTTTGTAGTGTATTTGTGTGGAGATGTTTATTGTATTCTCTGATGGTAGTCTGTATTTCTGTAGGATTGATGGTGATATCCCCTTTATCATTTTTTGTTGTGTCTATTTGATTCTTCTCTCTTCTCTTCTTTATTAGTCTGGCTAGTGGTCTGTCTTTTAATCTTTACAAAAAACCAACTCTTGGATTAATTGATGTTTTTGAAGGGTTTTTTCGTGTCTCTATCTCCTTCAGTTCTGCTCTGATCTTAGTTATTTCTTGTCTTCTGCTAGCTTTTGAATTTGTTTGCTCTTGCTTCTCTAGGTCTTTTATTTGTGATGTTAGGGTATCAATTTCAGATGTTTCTTGCTTTCTCATTTGGGCATTTTAGTACTATAAATTTCCCTCTAAACACTGCTTTAGCTGTGTCCCAGAGGTTCTGGTACTTTGTGTCCTTGTTCTCATTGGTTTCAAATAACTTATTTATTTCTGCCTTAATTTCGTTATTTACTCAGTAGTCATTCAGGAGCGGATTGTTCAGTTTCCATGTAGTTGTGTGGTTTTGAGTGAGTTTCTTAATCCTGAGTTCTAATTTGATTGCACTGACTGTTATGATTTCCATTCTTTTGCATTTGCTGAGGAGTGTTTTAGTTCCAATTATGTAGCTGATTTTAGAACAAGTGCTATGTGGTGCTAAGAAGAATATATATTCTGTTGATTTGGGGCAGAGAGTTCTGTGGATGTCTATTAGGTCCGCTGGTCCACAGGTAAGTTCAAGTCTTGAATATCCTTGTTAATTTTCTGTCTTGTTGATCTGTCCAATATTGACAGTGGGGTGTGTAAGTCTCCCACTATTATTGTGTGGGAGTCTAAGTCTCTTTGTACATCTCTAAGAACTTGCTTTATGAATCTAGGTGCTCCTGTATTCGGTGCATGTATATTTAGGATAGTTCTTGTTGCATTGATCCCTTTACCATTATGTAATGCCCTTCTTTGTTTTTTTGATCTTTGTTGGTTTAAAGTTTGTTTTATCAGACTCTAGGATTGCAACCCCTGCTTTTTTTTGCTTTCCATTTGCTTGGTAAATCTTCATCTCTTTATTTTGTGCTTATGTGTGTCTTTGCACATGAGATGGGTCTCCTGAATACAGCACCTATGGGTCTTGACTCTTTATCCAATTTGCTGGTCTGTGCTTTTTAATTGGGGCATTTAGCTCCTTTACATTTAAGGTTAATATTGTTATGTGTGAATTTGATCCTGTCATTATGATGCTGGCTGTTTATCTTGCCCATTAGTTGATGTAGTTTCTTCAAAGTATTGATGGTCTTTACATTTTGGTTTGTTTTTGTGGTGGCTGGTACCGGTTTTCTTTTCCAGATTTAGTGCTTCCTTCAGGAGCTCTTGTAAGGCAGGCTTGGTGGTGACAAAATCTCTCAGCAT
The DNA here is from genome assembly GCF_007565055.1 of Rhinopithecus roxellana. Lineage (NCBI taxonomy): Eukaryota > Metazoa > Chordata > Mammalia > Primates > Cercopithecidae > Rhinopithecus > Rhinopithecus roxellana. The sequence continues at coordinate 192,313,456 of NC_044550.1, forward strand.
TTGTTTATCTGTAAAGGATTTTATTTCTTCTTCACTTATGAAGCTTAGGCTAGATATGACATTCTGGATTGAAAATTCTTTTCTTTAACAATGTTGAATATTGGCCCCCACTTTCTTCTGCCTTGTAGGGTTTTTGCAGAGAGATCCCCTGTTAGCCTGATGGCCTTCCATTTGTGGGTAACCCAACCTTTCTCTCTGGCTGCCCATAACATTTTTTCATTCATTTCAACCTTGGTGAATCTGACATTTATGTGTCTTGGGGTTGGTCTTCTCAAGGAGTATCTTTGTGGTCTTCTCTGTATTTCCTGAATTTGAATGTTGGCCTGTCTTGCTTGGTTGGGGAAGTTTTCCTGGATAATATCCTGAAGTGCGTTTTCCAACTTGGTTCCATTCTCCCCATCACTTTCAGGTACACTAATCAAATGTGGGTTTGGTCTTTTAACATAGTCTTGTCTTTTTTGGAGGCTTTATTCATTCCTTTTCATTCTTTTTTCTCTAATCTTGTCTTCACACTTTATTTTGTTAAGTTGATCTTCAATCACTGATATCCTTTCTTTCACTTGATTGATTTGGCTTTTGAAACTTGTGTATGCTTCATGAAGTTCTTGTGCTATATTTTTCACCTCCATCAGGTCATTTATGTTCTTCTCCAAACTGGTTATTTTAGTTATCAATTCCTCTAACCTTTTATCAAGGTTCTTAGCTTCCTTGCATTGGGTTAGAACATGTTCCTTTAGCTTGGAGGAATTTGTTATTACCCACCTTCTGAAGCCTGCCTCTGTCAATTCGTGAAACTCATTCTCCGTCCATTTTTGTTTCCTTGCTGGTGAGGAGTTGCGATCTTTTGGAGGAGAAGAGACTTTCTGTTTTTTTGAATTTTCAGCTTTTTTGCGTTGGTTTTTCCTCATCTCAGTGGAGTTATCTACATTTGGTCTTTGCTATTGGTGACCTTCTCATGGAGTTTTTGCGTGGTCATCCTCTTTGTTGATGTTGATACTATTGCTTTCTTTTTGTTAGTTTTCCTTCTAACAGGCCTCTGTTCTGCAGGTCTTTTGGAGTTTGCTGGAGGTTTACTCCAGACCCTGATTGCCTGTTATCACCATCGGACACTGCAGAACAACAAAGATTGCTGCTTGTTCCTTCCTCTGGAAGCTTCATCCCAGAGGGGCACCTGCCAGATGCCAGCCAGAACTCTATTGTATGAGGGGTCTGTTGACCCCTGCTGGGAGGTGTCTCCCCATCAGGAGTCATTTGGGTCAGGAACCCACTTAAGGAGGCAGTCTGTCCCTTAGCAGAGTTTGAGCACTGTGCTGGGGGATCCACTGCTCTCTTCAGAGACAGCAGGCAGGAACATTTAAGTCTGCTGAAGCTGCACCCACAGCTGCCCCTTCCCCCAGGTGCCCTGTCTCAGGGAGATGGGAGTTTTATCTATAAGCTGCTGATTGGGGCTGCTGCCTTTGTTTCAGAGATGTCCTGCCCAGAGAGGAGGAATCTAGAGAGGCAGTGTGGCTACAGCGGCTTTGTAGTGCTCTAGTTGGCTCTGCTCAGTCCGAACTTCTTGGGGGGCTTTGTTTACAGTGTGAGGAGAAAACCACCTACTGAAGCCTCAGTAATGGTGAATGCCCCTCCCCTCACCAAGCTGGAGCATCCCAGGTCGATTTCAGACTGCTGTGCTGGCAGTGAGAATTTCAAGCCAGTGGGTCTTAGCTTGCTGGGCTCCATTGGGGTGGGATCTGCCGAGCCAGACCACTTGGCTCCCTGGCTTCAGCCCCCTTTCCAGGGAAGTGAAAACTTCTGTCTCGCTGGGGTTCCAGGTGCCACTGGGGTAAGAAAATAAACTCCTGCAGCTGGGTCGATGTCTGCCCAAACAGCCGCCCAGTTTTGTGCTTGAAACCCAGGGCCCTTGTGGTGTAGGCACCTGAGGGCATCTCCTGGTCTGTGGGTTGCAATGACTGTGGGAAAAGTGTTGTATCTGGGTCAGATAGCACTGTCCCTCATGGCACAGTCCCTCACAGCTTCCCCTGGTGAGGGGAGGGAGTTCCCTGACCTCTTGTGCTTCCTGGGTGAGGCGACACCCCACTCTGCTTCAGCTCACCCTCCGTGGGCTGCACCCATTGTCTAACCAGTCCCAATGAGATGAACTGGGTACCTTAGCTGAAAATGCAGAAATCACCCACCTTCTGTGTTGGTCTCGCTGGCAGCTGCCGACTGGAGCTGTTCCTATTTGGCCATCTTGCCTGGGAAAACTGCCGATGATGAGATCTTAGAGTAATCAACTCAGAAATGAAACTAATATTCTGAGAACTTTTCATGTTTTCTTTTAGAAGTTAATGAGAGCCAGGTCTTTGATCAATGGGTGAGGGAATTGGTGTGAGTGACTTTAGAATTTATAACTGTGTTTAGTGTTTAAGTCTGTTATTGGTATAACTTCCAGGGCTTTTATTGTGATGAGGCCATTTTCAAGGTGGTGTTCCAGCAGGCTCCACTTACCTTTCCTTTCCAAAAACATCTTAGGAAAAAGGATCTGTTGTGAAGTACCAGTAAGCCTGACTGCTGAGACAGATGTGGGTCATTTTGGTATTCATTTTCACAGATGTTTCTCACTCTGGGGGATTTGTTTACAGTCACTGACTTTACTAGGGATTTAGTGAAAAATCAAAATCTCATTTTTTAATATATAAGTGAAGACACATCTGACCCTGGGACACAACTTGCCTCTGACAAGGTTAGGACTGAGCTAGAACCAAAGCATTTGGGTGTTTTTCAGGGGGAATTTCTGTTAACCCATACTAGTCTCATGATTATCCTTCTCACCATGGACATTCCCTGTACAGAGGTAGGAAAAATCCTGTAGGCGCAGAAGTACCTTTTAGTTAGTGGTAAGGATGTTGACACTTTCTTCCTATGAATCAGTCTATTTTTTTCAAATATTGAGTCATGAAAATTTCCTTCTATTAAAACATTGCCTCATCAGTAGCACATGTACAAATGAGCACATATACTGGCCCACTGAAAGTAGATTAGACAGGTCAGTGGGGTAGGTGTGGTGAAGGCACCTTGTTGCAGTGCCACCCGTGTCCACCTCCTTGGGAAGTCCGCAAGTCTCAGATAGAGGTGGGCTCAAATTTTGTCACTTGAAAGTACAGCAATTAATCCAGAAGTGTTAGGGGGCAATTATCAAGCAGGACTTTCCCAGGGCCCACAAGCTACAGCACCTAGATGATATTTGGGTTTCATATCTTGGGTATGGATTTATCAGTCTCAAACTCCAGTATGCAAAAAGTAAAAAAGAATAAAAAGCGGAAGGAAGAAAAGAAGGAAGAAAGGAAAGAAAGAGGGAGGGAGGGAGGGAAGAAGGAAGGAAGGAGGGAGGGAAGGAGGGAAGAAAGGGAGGCAGGGAGGAAGGAAGAGAGGGAGGAAGGAAGGAGGGAGGGAAGGAAGGAAAGAAGGAAGGAAGGAAGGAAGGAAGGAAGGAAGGAAGGAAGAGGAATAATATTAATTTTTCTATAACTCAACCTGGACTTATCTGGGCCTTTATTTTGAATGGTAGATTTAATCTTTTTCTGGTACACCGTCAATTCCGTAACATCCAAGCATTTCAAGGAGTAAGCATAGTTGAGGCTCGCCACCTCCCTATCTTTTGTTCTTGTGTTGAACACTGGAAGCTGTGCCATGACACTAGTGAGCAACAGACTTCCAGCCCACTCTGTTCTCAGACCTCTAACAGGTTCCTTTTGATTTGTTCACAGTCCTCCTGCTGTGACACCCATCACGAGGCCTTCTTAAGTTACTCTGTAGCCCCCTTTTCTGGATCACAAGACTCCGTTGGGCCTCCCTACTCTTTCTCAGAAACTCATCTCTGGCGGCCCAAAGGCTACCTCTGATGCCCGCTTCCAGATGGGCCTAGACTAGGCCAGCCGCCCCAGCTCTGTGGTTATTGTTTTCTGTGTGCTGGATTCCTTAGTGTTTCCTCCAGCTTCCTTGGGGAGTTAGGCACACATTTCCTCTTTCTTTAGTGTTCCTTAAACGTCTCTGGGCTTTTCATTACCTTCCTTTTCCCAGGGGTACAGCACAGGGTCACATAAAGTGATTAGTTTTTTTTTTCTTAGAGATTCACCAGTGCTGTTCACTCAGTTGCTTAGGCCAAAAGCTTCACATTCACACTTGAATCCTCTCTTATATCCCGTATCAGTAGAATCAACTGCTCCTGTTCTGTTTATAAATTACATATTTTAAATTCTGTCTGTTTTCCTCACTTGAGTTTTCCTTACTTTTACTCTTTTAAAAGTAAAGAACTTTTAAAATGTACTATTGTATTATCAGAAGACTGTGATGTGGTATATGTGCAAAAAATTTGTTTAATGAATGCCTGAACAAATTTCCTGTTGTTAAAAATATTAATATAAGTTGTTTTCTTTTAGAATTATTTTTATAAACTACTTTTTTTTTTTGAGACGGACTCTCTCTTTATTGCCCAAGCTGGAGTGCAGTGGCGTGAGCTCTGCTCACTGCAACCTCTGCCTCCCAGGTTCAAGTGATTCTCCCACCTCAGCTTTCTGAGTAACTGGGACTACTGGTATGTGCCACCACACCTGGCTAATTTTTGTATTTTCAGTAGAGACAGGGTTTTGCTATATTGCTCAGGCTGATCTTGAACTCCTGGACTCAAGCAATCCACCTGCCTTGGCCTCTCAGAGTGCTGGGATTGTGGGCGTGAGCCACTGCGCCTGGCCATTATAAACTACCTTTTATGAACATCTTTTGAATTATCCCTCAGTATCCAAATTTGCTAAGAGTTAATTCCTAGCAATTAAATTTTTAGATTAAATAATATGCACATAAAAAATATTGATGTATATGGACAAATTTCCTCCCAAAAATTTACATCAAATTACACTTCTACTAATAGTATGTGGAAATGCTGATCTTTCTGACTCCTCAGCAGTACTGGGCATGATCCTTCAAAATCTGTACCAATTTGTTAGTTGAAAGAAACACATAATCTGATTGCCTTAATGTAGGTATACATATTTTCGGTATTCTTAACTCAGAGTAAAATGTTCTGATTCTGTTGCCAGATTCTGGGTGGATTGGGATAATACCACTTAGTACAGAATAGCAGAAGACTTCATTATTACATACTACTTGAATTACAAAAGAAAATAATAAAAGTTATGCCTTTCAAACTAAAACTGCATCGCGTTAGACCTGGAAACTGCCCCCATAATGATCCCATACTTCTGTGTATCGATTTCATTAGTTTTGCAGAAGTTTTTGTAGCGGTGTCTGAACTTTACTCACTCAATCCTTCATGCTTATGTTTCCTATCAATAAATAATAAAGATATATGTATTTTTCTATAAGATACTCTACATATGAGAGTCTAATGGTTCAATCTGGGGGAAAGGAAATAATTATTTTATAAAGAATTCCTGCACATAGTAACATGCCTCTTGAGGGAAAAAATAAGGTTACAATTTTTTTTTGTTTAGCTGTAATGAATATAAGGAGGTAAACCTGGCCTTATGCTATGTGTGGTAGTTAGCTGTAATGAATATAAGGAGGTAAACCTGGCCTTATGCTAGGTGTGGTAGCTTTCCTTCTAGCATACTGAAAGACAATGTGTTTTGTAATGGAACAGAAACATTCCAAGCCACCCTTCTGTGTCTCTTGCTTAGCAGATTTATGTACTCTTGGCTAATAAGTGTGTCCGTATAAACCAATGGACTCTTTCCATTCTCTATGCCTTGTAGCTCTGAAGAGATGATCCCTGTCTTTAGTTCTATGAGCCCTAAAACCTTTGAAGCAAACAGTAATATATTACTTTCCTCTTTGTGTTTTACTGCTTTCTCTAAAATGTGAAAAATAGCTCGAAGGGTATGTGTATACATATTTGTATGTTTCTAAGCTTTAGTTTGGAAAGGCTGAAGTTTCAGATTAAAAAAAATACAGCATTTTAATCACAATGCATGGCTTGTATGACCTCTATTACTTAAAATACTGGAAATATCTATTAAATATCTTCTTTTTTGCCTATAAGCATTCACACATTTTCTTGGTTTTATTTGACCAAAGAATATTTCAGCATCAGACTAACTTGCACCAGTATCTGTTCACATATTTTCAAATTAATAGTTCTTGAAAGAAAGAACAGGTCATATTGCTCTTATTTACATTTTTTGGCTTGTACATGGATTTTCATAGACTGCAATGGAAATACTGTGAACAGAGATTATCTCTTCAGACTTAGGTATAAACACTAGAACTTACTATAATAACTTGGATCATGCACTATCCTAGGAACTAGGGTTATTTCCTTGAGACACTTGAGTGAATGGATCAGTTGCCAAGCAACTTGCATTCTTATGGGGCTGGGCTGGGGAACAAAAGGGCGCCAGGTGGTAATACATAAAAGGAAAATGACAAAGACACATGGAAAAAGAAAGCCTTCATCTGGGAATTGTAGTGCATGACTGTTCAGAAATTTGGAATGTGCTCTTCCTTATTCAATTCATTTCAACAGCTATCAATCTATGATAACATCTTGAATATCTGTGGCTATCCATCCATCACCCACCATTCATCCACTCATCCATCCATCTGGACAGATTTATTTTGAGTTTAGAAATTACAAATAGTTAGCTAGAACTGTATGTCTCTTATATTAACTACTTTGCCAATAATTATTTTTCATTCATTTTTTACCCTTTCTCATAATTTCCTCTATTCCTCTTACCCTTCTATGTCTTATATATATTTTTACTTTTAACCTTCTTCTGGTACATGCTTTCTTTTTCTCTCAGAAGTGATTTTAGACACTGAGGCCACTAGATGAGGGGGAGGAGGGCAAAGTTTAAAGAACTAACTGTTGGGTTCTATGCTCACAATCAAGTGTACCCTAAATCTCAGCATCATGCAGTATACCCATGTAATGAATCTACACATGTATGCCCTGAATCTAAAATAAAAGTTGAAATTATAAAAATAAAACAAAATCCTCTATTCCATCTAAAAACAAAACAAAGCAAAAAAGAAGTGATTTTATTGCTTCACTGTTACTTGGTGCTTAGGCACTCAATCTAGGTGGGAACACAGATTCCTACAGAAGATTGTCAGGCCAGGCCTTATGCCCCCACTCTATATGAGACTTCATTCCTTGACAGCCATATGCTGAAACTTAACATCCTTGAGTCCAAGTGGAAAACAATGAAGATAGTCTAACATGTCAGAAGTTTGGACACACAGTTATACATACAGTCAGCTTTATATATTTTAAAACATAGGTCAGTTCTGTTTGTTCAAATACATTATAAAAATACACTTTTTCTCATATAGAAACTAAAACTAAAGAAAACTATGAGTTCCTTCTTTTTGAGAGCTCTGCCAGCATCATGTCAGGTTGTGTTCATAAGGATCTGTAGTTTTTAATAGACTGCCCCTAGTACCATGTAACAATTGGAATCCAGTTGTTCCCAAGAATTTCGGGGAAGAAAAGTACAGCCCAGTTCAGAAACATGTCTCAAGGAACAAGGAAACTAGTATTTATTTAGTGCCTATTATATGCCTGATGTTGTGCTAGGCATTTCTTGACAGATTTTAAAACTTAATCTTAAAAAATCATTGTATAGTGAGTATTATTAACCACATTGAAAAATATGAAACTAAGCCTTGGAGAAGTTAAATAACTTGCACGAAGTTACTCAGCTCCTAGAAGCCATGCTTTTTGCCCTCAGTATATTTAATTCTACTAAGTTACACTAATGAGGGTCTCACTGGTGATTGTAGAGACATTAGAGACAGTGTCTCACTCTGTCACCCAGGCTAGAGTGCAGTGGCACAATCATAGCTCACTGTAGCCTTGGACTTCTGGGCTCAAGCAATCCTCCTAGGTAGCTAGGACAGTCCTAGCTACACCTGGCTAATTCAAAAAAATTTTTTTTTTTTTTTTTTTGTAGGGATAGGGTTTCACTATGTTGCCTATCCTACACTCAAACTCCTGGCTATATATATATCTTATCTGAAACATAGGAACTTGAACTTCAAACTTTCTGAGACATACTAATACTGCTTTCTTTTGCATCATTTAAAAATTACTATCATTCTTCTTTGCAATATGTGTGATTTACTCAGGAGTGAGATACATTCATCAAGATATCCCTGAGCTAGAAATGGAAAAGTTGGGTGTCAGGCTGGCTTCCCAAAAGTGAATTCTTTTAGATGATAATTCTTATGCAGGTAAGTAATTAAGGACATGTCTCCAGGAGAACCCAATAATTTAATGAGCGAAGCCAGGGAAAGAAAGAGAATAAGCCATGCAAAAGTGCTTTTTTCTTTTTTTTTTTGAGACCGGGTATCACTCTGTCACCAGGCTTATATATATTTGTACATGTATACACACATATATATAATATTTAGGCTTACATGTGTGTGTATGTTTATAATATATATGTATGCCTAAATATTAGAGGCTTAAATCAGAAGCTGGTAACTGTCACTGGAAACAACAGAGGGTTCAGTCCAGGTATTCTGACCCCAAAATCACTCTTTGCTCTCCTGGGAGGGGAAAAGGGGAGTTGATACTGAGGGGAACGTTGAAAGGGCTTCATATGTGAGAAGCTATTGCCCTTGTCTCCCACTTCCTCTTAGGGCAGTGGTTTTCAAGGTGTGCCTATCTTAATCATATGAGAATATTTATTTTATTTTCAAAATGTACAAACATGTGTGCCTCTACTGCAAATCTTTTGAATCATAACCGTGTGGGCCAGTGGAGAGGTGTAGATAAAAGTAGTATTAGCCTGTGCAAAATTAATTTTTCTCATCTATTCTGGAAAAATTTAAACATACAAAAGAAGTTTAAAGAGGTAGTACACTGGGCCGGGCGAGGTGGCAGCGCCTGTAGTCCCAGCTACCCGGGAGGCTGAGGCAGGAGAATGGCGTAAACCCGGGAGGCGGAGCTTGCAGTGAGCTGAGATTCGGCCACAGCACTCCAGCCTGGGCGACAAAGCGAGACTCCGTCTCAAAAAAAAAAAAAAAAAAAAAAAAAGAGGTAGTACACTGACACCCGTATACCTACACCCACATGACTAATCTACATAATTCAGATTCAGAAACCCTCAAGTGATTCTGATGATGATTAATTACTGTAGGTCTTGAAACCTGCATCCAATCAACTTTCTCTTGGGTTGGATCAGGGATAGAGAATGGCCTTGCATCGACCCACATCTCCGCAGTCATAAGTGTGTCTTGGGATTATATTTCTGGATGAGCCTGAGGACCAGCAACCTCTAGTGACTTCCTTTTAGCCTGTTAGATATGTCTCTGAAATAGTCATGGAGAGGTTGTTGGGTTGTAGCTGGCAACCGAACGAAAGCCATTTGCCCGTATTTGCCTTATTGATATCTCAAGAGCACATGTTATTATGATCTTGAAATAGGTAATTAAACACAAATGTTGGATTATAAGCCAATTTTTAAAAATTATGTGGAATGAAGAAACTGAAGCTTGGCCTATTATGGAAAAAAAAAAAAAAAGTCCAAGTCAACTTTTTGAAAGAATCCAGAGCAATGGACTACTTTAGACTCATCTGTCTGAGTGCCTGTATCCTTTTTTTTGGGTCACAGAGCCCTTTAAAAATCTGATGAAAGTGCTAGATGTTCTCATTAGTGATTTGTATATAAACCATTTAGTTTATTTTGTATATAAATTCAGGATGGATACTAAGAGAAATTTTTCATGAATCTGCCGGTTTATAAAACACTTTTCTATACCTTCCTTCAGTAAAGGAAGGTCCTGGTCTGTTATGGGAGCCAAAATATGAATGAAGACAAAAGATAGAATTAGTTAATGATGTAGTGTCAAGCTTTGGACTAAGACGTAAGTCTTCCACCAAATCATCCAGTTCAGTTCTCTGGAAAACTGAGAGATGTAAAATATGGCAGAAATATTTTATCTAATTTAAGTTGTCGTTAAGAACCCTGTGCAGCATTAGGTTTACCACAAATAGAATGCTTTTAGTTTATTAATTCAGAACTGTTTTCTTACCCAACAGGTCCCTTCTTATCAGGGAAGAAGTTTTTAAGCACTCAATATCTAAAGATGATCTATATTATTCTCATCATAAAGTCTTAATTTCCCTTTTAGCAAATTTGACACCAGTGTTTGTATTACTTGTTGATTTATTTGTATTTGACTATCTCCCCATAGAATTTAACCTCAATCAGGATAAAGACCTCGTTTACCTTGTATATTACTGTATCCTTAGTTTAGTGTACAGTGCCATACACAGTTAAAGGCTAAGAAACACATGATGAATGAATGAATGATGAATTTACAGAGTTTGTGGTAGACCCAAGCTTATGTAATTTTCTTGAGAGCACTTAGGAAAGATATCTGGGAAATTAACGTTTGTAATAAGTTCTTCTCTTGATGATAATGATGAAGACCATTGTGATGAAGATGACAACATCAGCTGCCTTTGCAGCTGCTGTGTGGTAAACTGAAGTGAGCAGACCAAAAGAAATACAAAGACACCAAAAGCACAACTTTAAATGATACCCTTTAATCTCTGGCTGCTGGGAAGGGCAGCCGCAGATAATCTAGTTTGTGTGCCAGGACCCCAAAAGAGCTGACAAACTATAAGCAAGATTAACTTTTAAGAAAAGAAAGCTAAAGTCTCTGATAGCAATAGGTATTGTAAACAGTGGTCACTGTTGCTAATGAGAGAATGGGCTTGGTGTGTATCTGGGCCACAAAGACCTGCGCCTCTCCCAGGCTTCCCAGTGAGTCTTGAGAAGCAGTGCTGACAATACTGGTGTCTTCCAAGGGAAAAATCCAGGAGGTCACACCCACCCATTTCTAGCTATTTTCTGATATAGCTGTAGTTTACAAAGAAAGACATACAGAGACATTTAGTGTAATTATTGTTACTACCTTTTCTGCCATTAAAAATTGTTTTATATGACTTAAAAGTGTGTACTGTGTAAATATTTCCACCTGTCTACCGTACTTGGCAAGTCTCAGTTTATTATTCGTTGAAATGTTCCCCTTAAGCATTAGGATATCTGCATATTTCTTGCTATTTATCCTTTCAAACAACAAAACCTCAATTAAAAAAAAAATTAACTGGGTGTGGTATCTCATGCCTGTAATCTCAGGCTGAGGTAGGCATATCACTTCAACCCAGGAGTTCTAGACCAGCCTGGGCAACATAGTGAGACCCTGTCTCTAGAAAAAAATACAAAAAATTACCCAGGCATGGTGGCATTTGGCTGTAATCCTAGTTACCTGGGAGACTGAGATGGGAGGATCACTTGAGCCTGGGAGGTCAAGGTGGCAGTGAGCCAAGATTGCACTGCCAAAGTGAGACCCTATCTCCAAAAAACTAAAAAGGATTGAGACGTGTGTGAAGTTCATTCTACAATTCAGTGTGACACTTTTATAACCAAATAAGTACCAATACCCTTATGAACACACATATATAAAGAAAAGAAAAGAAAGAGAGAAAGAAAAAGAAGAAAAACAAATGTGGTTAGAACTCTTTGTTTCATTTTACTCCGACTTGATTATTTCCCAGGCCCAAATCTAGAACTGGAAGAATTGGAAGGTGGTGGGTTTATTGTATCAGAGGTTAAGCTTGTGGCTTTTATTTCCTGCTCCAGCTAGAACCAAGATGTCCAAAGAGTGTGTTTGGAAGGACTTTTTTTTTTTTTTTTTTAATGATTTCTAGCTCTGTGCCTAGTCGGAGAATATGGGGGAGTTTGGGCCAACTCCAGAAAACAACTGCAATGTAGAAAATCATGGAACGCAAGGTCCTGCTTCCACGTACTTATTTTCGTGGAGTAGGTGGCAAGTTCTCAAAATAATTTTGTCTGTCAGATACAGATATTTCAGGGACATTTTCATAACCAGCTTCCTGCGGTAATTAGCTTGAGAGCTGGAGTATGCTAGAAACTACTGGGCCCTGGGCAGTGGTTAAATTAGGTGTGAACGTAAGCTGGGCTGATCTCCATTGTGTAGTTAAAAACCAAAGGTGGGCACAGAGAGAGTATTTGTTCTGCCCTTTCTTTACCCACTGCATTTTCATTTCCCCTTTCTCTACTCTAGAGGCCTAATAAAGGACTCTACCGTACAATATTCAACACAGCTTTAAAACATCCACGCAGAGTGCAAAATTGTAGTAGGAATTTGAGTTTTGTTTTTCTTTTAATATGACTTCCTAGGTTCAGCGTACTTTGTAATATATTTCTTAAACCGCAGGATCATGAGGGCAAATTCCCTTGGGGGAAAGTGGCTCTGTGAGTTGATTAGCACCGTTTGCCTGCTTCCTAACCCTGTTCTGCTCAGGTATTAGTTGTTCAGACAGCAGAGCTCCAGCTCAGCTCTCCAGGTCTCGCGCTCCATTTTAATGCAAGCCAGTGATGCAAAGTCCCTGGCTTGGCCTGTCAGAACTTGATAGCTCTGTAAACACTGAAATCCTTGTTGCCATAACACCAGGAAAAATAATATGGGCTCCTGCATATAAATATAACGAAGGCCTTGGGGAATGGGAGCATTTCTAAATGACTTGAAGCTCTGTCACGGCATAATCTCTTATAAATAAATGTCAGTGTAGTCACTGAATGCAGACTGGATTTTTGCCTGACTACGGTGCTCAGCCTTCTAGACAATAGTTATGCTAAGGGATTATCTTTTAACGTTGTGCAGTTATCTCCTTTGTTTGTTTTCTTTTTTCATTATTCACATAAGCCAAGGGAAATGAAAAGCATCTTATTTCAGGCCAAAAGGCCTGTGAATGATTAACTCGGGTTCCATGCATTGGGACTTTGCATAGCAACCTCTTGGCTTGCAATGACAAAAAAGCTCAAGGCAGAACAGCAGCCCAGGGACCTGAGACCAACGTTCTCAAATGAAGGTGGTGAGAAACAGATTAAGTATAAGCATTGTGTTTATGGGTAGAATTCTCTGTAGCTGGCCCATTTAATTTGGCATTGGTTTTACTGCACTTTTCTTGGTGAAGATGTGTTTTGCTGACCTTTACTCTTGCTTTTTGAATACATTTGAGAATTCAAGTGAAACTTGGCCATGATTATGGCTTAATGTGGTTTATGCCACCATATTTTATGGGTTCTCCCTAATACTATCCCAAATTGGGCTAACTCTGGCTAATTTTATATTAAAAAATGGAAATAACAGATCACTTCATAATAGCATGAAGGTTTAATTTTAGCTCAATTAAAAATTTGTTGGTAAATTTTGGCACTCTTGAAATTATATATAACACAAAGTATTATATGAAATAAAGATAAACAAATGGTGTGATTATATAATTCCAATTAAAAGCATGTAAGTATGTAAAGAACCCACATTGTACAAATATTAAATCTGAAATCAATGTTAATTCCATATCTTTTTATAGACATTTGATGCTTAAACATTTATACAACAAGGTCCATTTAAAGATTTGAGTTAAAAGAGTTAGAAGAAAATGAAGTATAAGCTAAGGACAGAAGAAACATTTGAGAATTTAGACAAAAGCTGTATAGTTAAAATTGAGCCAAAATATTTAGGACACTTAAATTTAGACTGCAAGTCAATCCAGATGTTTATTTATTAATGTTAATAATGTTTCCAGTGTTGTTATAGAATGCTAAATCCCAGGGGTTCTGCTTCTAAGTTTAAAGACAAATGCAATGATCTTTATTCTTTTCCAGCTCTGTTTTAATTTTAGGAGCTTTTCTATAGCCATGATTTTCCCATAAATGTGTTTGCAAAATCTTGAGCAGCTCCTGATGTCTTGCAGAAAGTCTGAGTGAAACACTTCTCTAGCAAAGCTTTCCACGTTCTGCGTTGCTCGTCTTGCTTCCATGGCAATAAAGAGAGAAACTTGGCATAAGAATATAATCTGTTCCTGCCTGTTTCTCATCTGAAGTCATAAACCTCTGCCATCCCACCCAAGACTAGAATTTCAGCTGGCATGAAACAGCTGTCTGCTTACAGGTTTATTCCGGTAGTAACCAAAGACAAAACTATTTTAATTGAAGGCCCTAGGCTATTCTCCAAACCCTCACAATCTCTGGGTCATCCCCAAGAAAAAACCATTGAGGAAAAGGTACAAGTTACATTCTTTCTTATAGTTTTTGACACAGTGTATATTTATGAAGTTGAGAACATTTTACCCTTCTAATTTGACTACATTGGATGCCATGGAGAAAAGGAGGGTCACAAACTCAAAAGCCCTGAGGGTTCAGGCACACAAGCTAAGTCAGCAGAGAGTAGGCTGTAGTGCATGGGAGGAGCGTCCTGTCCGAAGGGGCATCTGCTACTTTGCTTCACTTATTGCTACCATGTGGGTATGTGGAGGCCCAAGTTGCTAGATATTCTGATTTGTCAATAGAAGTTCTCAGTCCTGCTTTTTACGGGAATTCTGCATAGTTTTAAATGTTGGCAATTATTTTGAATAAAAATCAAAACATTGTGAATGTTAACCCAAACATGGCTCTGGATTGGATGTCTGGGACTGCTTGGGTTCAACCCTTAGACTTTGCTCTTGATTCATTCCCGGCAGACTTTGCATTTACCAATTGCTTAGGTTCTGTAACTGTCAAGTGGCATAATTTATTTACACATTTTCCTTCTTACTCTGGTTAGTACTGTATAAAGAACATGAGTTTTGGAGTTGGGGAGAGATGTAGATTTTACTAGTTCCAGAGTTTACCAAATTGTGACTTCCAGCCTCTTAATTCCTTGAAAACCTCTCTTATGCCATGCAGAAATGAAAACCTATTTTACAGGAAGTTTGGAGGATTAAATAAACTAATAAGTAAAATACTTAGCCCAGCCCTACAGGCACTCTTTGCATAGTGTTACCATTCTGATCACTACTATTAAGAACAAACAATACCATAAAGTGATCCTCTTTAGAAGACACAAGGACTCAAATCAGAAAGAGTTTCTCTCAGTATAGGGAGAAGAGCCTCTTTGTAGATCTAACATGCAATACAATACAAAAAAATTGTATCAAGAGCCATCTTCATGTTCTTAAAGAATTTTGGGATTTTGTTGCTAGAGAAGACCTTGAGGAAACAGAAACTCTGACAACTAGAAATGACAGAAACATCAATTTCATTGGAGACATTAATATATGGAACCATGACAAATGAATGCTTTCCTTGAAATACACTGTGACATGTTAAGAACGTAACTTGTTATGAAAATAAAACTAAAGACTGTATCTGGAACTATGTTGTTAAGTAAAAGAATGTAGGCTAAATTTTTTTCCTATCCCTTTCTGTGGGATTATTTACTTTGGAAATAAATGGATGAAAGTCACTTAGAACATTTCCTGTTTCTTTTTTTTTTTTGTATCCAGGCAGATCTGCTGTTAGAGAATTCTTCTGCCCTAACTGTGTCTCTGTGATCTGTGGATGAGGGTGGGAAAGGACCGCTCAATCAATTGGGGTATACAAAATGGAGTTTGAGAAGGTAAGTGATGTTTTCTCCATGCTTTTGTTCAAAATTAGGTGCAATTAAGTTTTTTTTTTTTTTTTTTTTTTTGAGACAGAGTTTCACCCTGTTGCCCAGGCTGGAGTGCAATGGTGCAATCTCAGCTTACTGCAACCTCCGCCTCCCAGGTTCAAATGATTCTCCTGCCTCAGCCTCCCGAGTAGCTGGGATTACAGGCACCCGCCACCACGCCCAGCTAATTTTTGTATTTTTAGTAGAGAAGGGGTTTCACCATGTTGGCCAGGCTGGTCTCGAACTCCTGACCTTGTGATCCACCCGCCTCATTCTCCCAAAGTGCTGGGTGAGCTGCCGTGCACAGCCGCAATTAAATCTTTAACATTCAAAGGAAGAGACTTTCTTCCGTCTTTCCTTTTCCTGGAACAATGGCAAGTAATAACAGAAAATAAATCAGTCTAACAAATTGTCCAGTGGTAAAAACAAAACAGGGTACTGATGTAATACGGTTCAGTGTATCTCGGGTCTTTCACATGGCATGTCCTCTTGCTTAATAAGAGCTCTATGACAGTATGATGTTGAGTGGTGAGATTGTGTAATGGATTATTTGAAGTGTTCATTTATAAGCCATTCATATATTACTGACAAAACTCTTTTATTTTTAAAGCTTAATGGCAGTTAGTGCTGGTTATATAGGAGTCTGCCATAAACTCCATATCTATATATCGGAATTTATTAAGTATTAACTCACACGATCACAAAGTCCCACAATAGACCGTCTGCCAGCTGAGGAGCAAGGAGAGCCAGTCCAAGTTCCAAAACTGAAGAATCTGGAGTCTGATGTTCGAGGGCAGGAAGCATCCAGGATGGGAGCAAGATGTAGACTGGGAGTCTAGGCCAGGCTCTCTTTTCACATTTTTCTGCTTGCTTTATATTCTAGCCACGCTGGCAGCTGATTAGATTGTGCTCACCAGATTAAGGGCGGGTCTGCCTTTCCCAGCCCACCGACTCAAATGTTAATCTCCTTTGGCAACACCCTCACAGACATGCCCAGGATCAATACTTTGTATCCTTCAATCCAATCAAGTTGATACTCAGTATTAACCATCGCTGCAATGAATAATAATATCTCTGTCTAGTGTGAGATAGGAACTATGCTAGGCACTTAAAAGACATTGCTTATAATACTCATCACCCTTTATGTGGTTATATGGTTTGGCTGTGTCCCCACCCATATCTCATCTTGAATTGTACTCCCATAATTCCCACATGTTGTGGGAGGGACCCGGTGGGAGATAATTGAGTCATGTTTCCCCCATACTGTTCTCATGGTAGTGAATAAGTCTCATGAGATCTGTTGGTTTTAGCCGTTTCCACTTTTGCCTCTTCCTCATTTTCTCCTTGACTGCTGCCATCCATGTAAGATGGGGCTTGCTCCGCTTTGCCTTCCACCATGATTGTGATGCTTCCCCAGCCATGTGGAACTGTAAGTCCAATTAAACCTCTTTCTTTTGTAAATTGCCCAGTCTCAGATATGTCTTTATCAGCAGCATGATAACGGACTAATACACGTAGGTCTTCATGTCCATTATACAGACGGGGTAAATGGAGTCTCAGGTATAAATGGCTTCCCTCAGGGCATGTAGATAGTTACAGGAAGCTAGAATTGAACCAGATTTGTTGTTCTAGGCTCCTCTACTGTATACTTTCTCAAGTATTTTAGGGAATAATTTGTCCTACTTGTGGGATAAATGGATTACTTAGAAATCATTAGCAATGTCTGACAGACAGAAATCCAACAGCAAAAACAGAGGTAGAACAGGATCAGTTAACGCATATCAGAGGCAAAATTATTCAAGATCCCTTGCTATTCCTTAGCAGAAAAGGAAAGGTATTCGTCCCCTCTTGCTGACTGCATACATGACTTGAAAGGAAATGGAGGCCGGGCGCGGTGGCTCAAGCCTGTAATCCCAGCACTTTGGGAGGCCGAGACAGGCAGATCACGAGGTCAGGAGATCGAGACCATCCTGGCTAACACGGTGAAACCCCGTCTCTACTAAATATACAAAAAAAAAACTAGCCGGGCGAGGTGGCGGGCGCCTTAGTCCCAGCTACTCGGGAGGCCGAGGCAGGAGAATGGCGTAAACCCGGGAGGCGGAGCTTGCAGTGAGCTGAGATCTGGCCACTGCACTCCAGTACGGGCGACAGAGCGAGACTCCGCCTCAAAAAAAAAAAAAAAAAAAAAAAAGAAAGGAAATGGGAAAGAATTGAAAATAAAATGGCAATGATAAGGTATACAATAAAGAGATAATGGGATTGACAAAAGCATAAAGAAACTAGCTTCCCCCTCTCCTTTTCTCTCATGAACTCAGGCTCTTGAAAATGAATTAAGGGGACTGGGCATGGTGGCTCACGCCTGTAATCCCAGCACTTTGGGAGGCCAAGGTGGGTGGATCATGAAGTCAGGAGTTCAAGACCAGCCTGACCAACATGCTGAAACCCTGTCTCTACTAAAAATACACACACACACACACACACACAAATTAGCTGGGCCTGGTGGTACGCGCCTGTAATCCCAGCTACTCAGAAAGCTGGGACAGGAGAATTGCTTGAACCCGAGAGACAGAGGTTGCAGTGAGCAGAGATTGAGCTGCTGCACTCCAGCCTGGGCGACAGAGGGAGACTCTGTCTCAAAAAAAAAAAAAAAAAAAAAAAAAGAATTAAGGGCTACTAAATTTGATTGTAGAAAATGTCAATGACTAACAGTACCTGGCATTCAGTAGACAAGACATGGTCATTCAATAAATGTGTGAGCAAGTAAGATCTTTGGTAACTTTGTTGCCATTCTTTCTAAAGATTCAAACACTTTTTTTTTTTTTTTTTTTTTTTGAGACGGAGTCTCGCTCTGTCGCCCAGGCTGGAGTGCAGCAGCTCAGTCTCTGCTCACAGCAACCTCTGTCTCTCGGGTTCAAGCAATTCTTCTGTCCCAGCTTCCTGAGTAGCTGGGATTACAGGCGTGTGCCACCAGGCCCAGCTAGTTTTTTTTTTTTTTGTATTTTTTAGTAGAGATGGGGTTTCACCGTGTTAGCCAGGATGGTCTCGATCTCCTGACCTCGTGATCTGCCTGTCTCGGCCTCCCAAAGTGCTGGGATTACAGGCTTGAGCCACCGCGCCTGGCCTCAAACACTTTTTTCAATCCTGGTTCAGATATCCCCATGTTATGAAGAGTATTAGATGATAAATAAATCAAAGGGCCATCCTGAGTACAAAAAGAAATTCTCATACCTTATTGCAGATAAATTAGCATAACAAAATGCCTCCACTCTTTCTTTTCCTTTGGAAAAAGGTTTTGGGTTGTTTACTTATGTGTCCATGTATTAGTCTGTTCTCATGTTGCTATGAAAAAATACCCAAGACTGGGTAATTTGTAAAGGAAAGAGGTTTAATTGACTCACAGTTCTACATGGCTGGGGAGGCCTCAGGACACTTACAATTATGGCAGAAGGTACCTCTTGACAGGTTGGCAGGAAAGAGAATGAGTGCTGAGCGAAGGAGGAAGCTCCTTATAAAACCATCAGATCTGTGAGAACTCACTCACTATCATGAGAACAGCATAAGCAGCATGATGGTAACTGTCTCCATGGTTAAATTACCTCCCACTGGGTCCCTCCCATGACATGTGGGGATTATGGGAACTATAATTCAAAATGAGATTTGGGTGGGAACACAGCCAAACCATATCATTCTGCCCCTGGCTCCTCTCAAATCTCATGTCCTCACATTTCAAAACACAATCATGCCTTTTCAACAGTCCCCCAAAGTATTCCAGCATTAACTCAAAAGTCCAAGTCCAAAGTCTCATCTAAGACAAGGTAAGTCCCTTCCACCTATGAGCCTGTAAAATTAGGAGCAAGTTAGTTACTTCTTAGATACAATGGGGTACAGGCATTGGGTAAATACATCCATTCCAAATGGGAGAAATTGTCCAAAACAAAGGGGCTATGGGTCCCATGCAATTCCAAAATCCAACAGGGCAGTCATTAAGCCTTAAACATTCCAAAATGATCTTCTTTGACTCCATGTCTCATATCTAGGGCATGCTGATGCAAGAGGTGGGCTCCTATGGCCTTGGGCAGCTCTGCTCCTGTGGCTTTGCAGGGTACAGCGGGGGCCCAGGGCCTGGCCCATGAAACCATTTTTTTCTCCTAGGCCTCTGGGCCTGTGATGGGAGGGGTTGCATGAAGGTCTCTGATGTGCTCTGGAGACATTTTCCTCATTGTCTTAACATTCAGCTCCTTGTTACTTATGCAAATTTCTGCAACAAGCTTGAATTTCTACCCAGAAAATTTTTTTTGATTGCATCATCAGACTGCAAATTTTCCAAACTATTATGCTTTGCTTCCTCTTGAATGCTTTGCCACTTAGAAATTTCTTCTGCCAGATGCCCTAAATCATCTCTCTCAATCTCAAAGTTCCACAGATCTCTTGGGCAGAGGCAAAATGCTGCTAGTCTCTTTGCTAAAGCATAACAAGAGTTACCATAGCTCCAGTTTCCAACAAGTTCCTCATCTCCATCTGAGACCACCTCACCCTGGACTTTATTGTCCATATATTACTGTCGGCGTTTTGGTTAAAGCGATTCAACAAGTCTCTAGGAAGTTCCAAACTTTCCCACATCTTCCTATGTTCTGAACCCTCCAAGTCTCCAGGATGTTCCCAATTTTCCCACATTTTTCTGTCTTCTTCTGAGCCCTCCAAACTGTTCCATCCTTTGCCTATTACCCAGTTCCAAAGTCGCTTCCACATTTTTTTGGCAACACTGTTGACAGCACCCTCACAGGCATGCCCAGGATCAATACTTCGTATCCTTCAATCCAATCAAGTTGACACTCAGTATTAACCATCGCAGTAATGAATAATAATATCTCCATCTACTGTAAGACAGGAACTATGCTAGTCACTTAAAGGACATTTATCATAATGTCCCACAATCTAGCATTGCTGTCTGGATCCCGATGGCATCATATAAGACATTCCTCTGTCCCTTGTATCTTTATAACAGCACTTCGCTATCTGTGGTACCAATTTACTGTATTAGTCTGTTCTCACACTGCTATAAAGAGCTGCTCAAGACTGGGTAGTTAATAAAGGAAAGAGGTTTGATTGATTCACAGTTCTGCAAGACTGGGGAGACCTCAGGAAACTTAGAATTAAGGCAGAAGGCACCTCTTCACAGACTGGTCGGAGAGGGAATGAGTGCTGAGTGAAGGGGGAAGTTCCTTATAAAACCATCAGATCTCATGAGAACTCACTCACTATCAGGAGAACAGCATGATAAGGATGAGGGTAACCACCCCATGATTAAGTTACCTCCCTCTGGATCCCTTCCATGACACACGGGGATTATGGGAACTATAATTCAAGATGAGATTTGGGTGGGGACACAGCTAAACTATATCAGTCCATCTAAACAATTATTTTTGTTGTTACTTTAGAACATCCAGATGGGGGTCTGAAGAGTAAGGAAACCACATAAAGTTTGGTTCTATGAAGAGAAGCAAAGAGGGCAAGGTGAAATCACAGAAGGCCAAGTTTATCACTTATATTAGTTCACAGAAATTAAGTTCCAGGAACTGTACCTTCCTTATGGCTATAGATGTCACTATCTCAAGAATCATGTAGATGAGTAATTCTGTTTCCCATCAAGTTCCTGAATCAGAATTGCTCAGGGGAGGGAAAGGTGTATCTTTTTCATTTTATGAAGATTCCACAGGTAGTTCTGATGTGCAACCTAGGTCACATAGCTGACTTAGACCCTTTAGGTAATTCACTCCAGGTTTTTTCCTCATCCATTCCAAATGAATATACACTAGTGCACGATTTTTACATCAGGTACTCAGATCACAACAATGAGAATACAGCAAATGGATTCTAAATAAAATAACATAAAATTCATCAAAATATGCTTCCCTCCAAAACACAGTGATTTTTGAACTAGATGCGATAAAATGGAAACAGAATATTGAAAGTGCACATGTAATTAAGGTGAAAACAACAACGATAGTATAGTCAGATCCCTGATCAAAATTCCAGAGAGAGGGATGTTTGAAAGTTCACCAAACTAATGTGCCTGATTTGACGCTCATGATTTTTTACCTAAGAGGTTAGGGATGCTGGCAGCAGAGTTGCAAATAAGCTTGAAGCTTTAGAAAAAATAAAATTTCAGAGGGGGAAGGATGAGGAGGGAAAGAGAGAGAGGGAGGGAGAAGAGGCACCACCATGACCTGATGTAAAGTGAAGAATATCCTGGGGAAATAAAAGGAAGACCTCTATTGAAAAGAACAGCAAAGAACGTCAGAGTAACTAAGAATGAACCCATAAATGTGGGATGCTCCTGAGATGCTGGGGCATATGACCAAAGGACAGTTATGATAGAAGCTGAGCAAGTGACCTTAAGGACAAGGCAGAGAAGGACCCAACACTTCCAGGGAGTGGACTGAGAACTCAATCTGCAGCAGTAAGTGAAAATAGAAGAAACCAGTGAAGATAGATGCCCCCAAGGGGCAGGGCTAGGAGAGTTGCCTGTGATAAGAAATGATATTAACCCAGAGAGGGCTTAGAGGAGGCTGATGCTCAACCCTCAAAAAGCCAAGTAACAGGACACTATATCCTTGCAACTCCACTCATCACTTTAGGATACAGTTTTTATCCTAAAAGTCCTTTTTCACTGTAGTAAAAATAGTGGTCCACTTGAAAAAACTGCACATCCAGCTCCCAGTAGATGCTCTGGGTATGATGAATGGCCAGATGGAAGAAAGGGAAAAGGTCAGGGGCATGGTCTTTGGGAGAGAAAACCACCCCCTTTTGTCATCAGATAGCTACTGGAACTTTGCAGGGGAAATATTATCTGGGATGTAAGTCAGAGGTCGTGTATCAGAGATGGAAACCTCCAGGTCCAGAGTTCGTAGGACAGAATTGTGGGAAGATAAGAGGGCGTGTACATGACATTTGGAGATGGTGAGTGTCAAATAACTTGATAGAGATAATCTGCAGTGGAAGGGCTGCAGTACCACCAGAACAAGGGTGGACTACAAACAGAAAACAGGAAGAAGAGCCTGGAGAAAACAGAATCCAGAAAGCACTTTGGAGAAAAGAAAACTCAATATGAAGCTTAATGCCTGAAAGCAAACTAAAGACTAATCAGAGACTTCTTGAAAGGACACCTCAGGAAGATGCCAGCTGAGGTGGTGGCTGAGGAGGCATCCAGTTGCTCTGCCACTCTTCTGACCCGAAGTGAAATAGAAGGTCTGGGGTTATGCAGGTAAAGATCCCTTACACATTCTGGAATCTCAGAGTAAATATCAGCCTAGACCTGGGGAAGGAGGGAGGTGAGACTAGGTCCGAATTCTAAGAAGTGCAGCCTCTTTGGGATACAAAATAAAAGTAGTACAAGGGAGCCGCTGTGGAACTTTTTAAATACCCAAGTTGACAAGTTGGGACAATTCTGTGACAGATGTCATAAGATAGAAAGTTTCTGTTTACATTTAGCTAACTTGATGTGTTGGACTGTGGCTGGGGTGAAGGAGGGAAAGACACTTAGGAAGACCAGGAAGAAATGAAAGGCCATAACCCAAAAGGTGTAAGTCCAGGAAGAGAAATTTTCCCCTTACTGGCCGTGAGAGGACCACGTAAATGAACCCAGGCTTAGTGAAGTGGGAGAACACTATAAGAGAAGTCTCTTCTGTGGTATTATGATCTTGACAACAAAAATATTTTAAATAAATTGGTTAAAGAGCATAAGAAATTGTGTAAGCATTAAGGAAAAAGTATAACTAACTTCTGTTTGGCTTCATATAAGGATATAACATAAAATATTTTTCAAAAACTAGTACAAAATACATTGAAATACTATTTGAATATCATTGGTGTTTTCTGGTGGAAAGAGAAATGTACATGAAAATGCCAACTTTACAAAATAAAGAAGTGTTTAGAACTGTTCATCATTACAGGTAGGCATGCTCTATCAGATAGTATATCTTGAGCAAGAAGACTTTATGGTGATTTGAATCAACAGAACACCATATCTTGTTCAAAAAAGGTGCTCAATATGTGTTTGAGTGGATAAAATGAGTATATGTTGAGTAAACAAATTAAAGAATAAATTAAATACATAGTTGTATATTCCACTTGGGAAGTCTTTTTCCAGGGATGGGTTAGCTGCCCTTCCAGGGGCTCCTATACTACCATGTGTATCTCCTATCCTATCCTATCCTATCCTATCCTATCCTATCCTATCCTATCCTATCCTATCCTACTTTATGCTATGTTCCCTAATAAACTGTAAGCTACTTGAGGTTAGGAACTAGTTCTTATTCTTCATGATAACTGTAGCCCTGATCATAGTGCCCTGCACATGGTAGATATTCAAGAAATGGTTGTATAAATGAATGGCATTTAAGCTTAAGCCAAGTGCTAAATTAGCATTATACCTGGGAGATTAAGAAGGGTTAATATTTTGGGGGTTAATACTTGAATGTTTTTTAGAAAGTCCACGAAGGAGCTATGATAAGAGAGAAGCAGAGGAACAATTTGGACAGTGTTGTTAATTTTAATTTGACCATATATTTGGAATGGAAAATTGATTGTAATGATTCAGAGCAAAGAATTCCTTTCTTGGAAATGAAAGGCTGGAAAATGAAGCATGGAGACATACTTCTTATTGAAAACACAGCAGGGGAGTGTCCTTCCACCTAAAATCATTCAGACTGTCAGATTAAGCATACATTATTTCTTAAAAAAATATTCCCAGAGGAAATCCAGCATCTATCTCCCCCTACTGGTGTCATATTAAGAGTGATGTCTGACTGTTTTCCCTTGAAATGAGTAATGTTCTAATTAAGATGAACATTTTAATTTGTTATTTGGACAAAAAAATCTTATATAAAACTTAAGCATTCTACAATGGACATTTGTGTTGTAATGAGCTTTAGCCATATTTGAGATATACATTGTTTCATCACACATAAAGAATGGTTAAATATTCTTGCTAGTTCATCCACCATTAACAGATTTATATGACAATGGATTGTAATTGATTGATACAATGAAAGTTTTATTTACTACAGAAAATTTCAAACATATACAAAATGTAAAGAATAATATAATGAACTTCCATGTCCCGTTATCTAGCTCCAACAAACAAGTCATAACTAATCTTATTTCATTTATTACTTCCCCAAGGTCTCACATCCAGGTCGTTTTGAAGCAAAGTCCAAGCATTGTATCACTTCATCTGCAAATATTTCAATAAGTATCCAAAAGGGAAGGATGCTTAAAATATCCTCATAATATCATTATTATGCCTAATAGTTTTTTATTACCAATTATCTAATCAGTGTTTACATTTCCACAATTGTTTTAAAATTTGTCATTATTTATTTTATAGTCTGTTAGAAACAAGTTTTTAATAAGAACTATAGATTATAATTGTTTGATATGTTTCTTAAATCTCATGGAATTATAAATTCCTCCTCTATCAATTTTTAAAAATATAATTATTATTTTTTAAAAATAGATTTAGGGAATATAACTTTTTTCTTGCAACTTTTTTTGTTGCTAAAACTGCGTCATTTGTGTTCTGTATTGTGTCTTATATAATATGCCACAATCTGGAATTTGCTGCCTGGATCCCCATGGCATCGTATAAGACATTCCTCTGTCCCTTGTATTTCTTGTAAATTGGTAGTTAGATCCAGAGGCTTAAGTTTGTTCAGGTATGATTTTTTTTTTTTTTTTTTTTTGCAAAAAGCTGTTATGTACTTTTATCACTCAAAATTTGGCAGCAATTGAAGTTCATCATCTACTCCAGACTCTCTAGAGCAGCACTCACTAATAGAAATTTCTATGGTGATGGAAGTATTCTATATCTGTTTTATCTAATATGGTAGCTACTAGCCACACATGGCTACTAAGCACGTGAATTGTGGCCAGTGTGGCTGAGAAATTGGCTTTTAATTTGAAAACTTTTCATTATTTTTAATTTAAATAGTCACATGTGGCTAATGATTACCATAGTGGATAATATAGCTCTTGACTCAGTAATTCATTAATGGCTAAAAAATAATAATCTTATTATTTGATAATTTTTTCTTTACTAATTAAAATATTTTTATAAAGAGAAACTTCCTCTTATCAACTGAATTGTTGCCATGAGATTCAGTTCATACAGGCAGAAAAGTAGTTAATTTTTCCCCATATTTATGAGTTGTCAAATAATGAGTTGGTTCCCTCATATTCTCCAAAGGTGACCCAAAGAGAATTTTTTTGTTTTGAAGTCGTAATTTGTGTTTCAATTCATTGTAGTTATTCTTATTGATGCTCAAATTGATCTAACCTTGGCCAGAGAGAACCTATTTCTTTTGAGTGTTCTTCATATGATCCTGTGAATATCAGTGTCGTGACTTCAGCTATGTTGTTCCAGGGTCATCTTGTACATGGTCTGTCTCATGTCTAAAGCCATTTGTCCAAGAAGCCCTGGTTCCAGTTAGTAGTCTATTTCAAGAACATGTCTGGACAGTTGGGGTGATCATTGCTATTGGGTTGGTAATTGTTCTAGCTTGATAAAAACACAGCTAGAAATAGAATTTTTAAAAGGATAAATGATATCATACATTTATTCTGATACATTCAATTTAAAGTCAGGCAATGGGATTGTCTTTGATTTTAACTTTTTTTTTGTTTTTATGATGAAAACCTAGATTTTTAATAACATTAATATAGTTACCCATTTCCTTTATGCCACAATATATATATAGTAGTTTCAGAATAAACAATACCAACAATGCTAGCAACAAATTTATTGCTGAAAAAGTGTAAGTTTTTTTTTTTTCGATTTTGCATAATTTTTGTTCTTGGGGTCCTTCTCATGGTGACATATTATTGTATTTTAGGTTTATTTGAAGTAGTTCATCCTTGTGTGGTTTTACCACCAACTGGATACACATTTATATTTATTTCATTTTATTTTTAGATAAATGAGGTATCTTTTTAAGAAATGTAGTTTAATTTTATAATTATGTAAGATATTTGTATATGTGGTTCGAGAGTAAAATTTATAAAACAAAGTATTCAAAGATGTTTATATTCTCTATCTCCTTAACTCAATTTCCTCACTCCAAGGATTCATTTAAAAATATTTATGATTTAATCCTTCATTTATTATTATTAGCAAAGACATGTATATATTTAAATTCTTCTAATATTAACCATAATATAGTATACAAAATTTCTCCCCAATTCTTTGTAAAAACTAAAGGTATCCTGGAGATCACTGGACAATAATATGTCTCATTTCTTTCTACAGCTGCATGTGTTCTATATTTCATGCAATAATTGCCTCCGCCTACCCTGACCCTTTTTTTAAGAGACAGAATCTTGCTCTGTTACCCAGGCTGGAGTGCAGTGGTATGATCATAGCTCACTGCAGCCTTGAACTTCTGGGCTCAGGTGATCTACCTGTTTCCGAGTTGCTTGACTACAGGTGCTCACCACTGTGCCTGGCATTTTTGCATTGTTTGTAGAGACAGGGTTCTGCTATGTTGCGTAGGCTGGTCTTGCACTCTTGGCCTCAAGTGATCCTCCCACCTTGGCCTCCCAAAGTGCTGGGATTATAGGTGTGAGCTACCACTTGTGGCTAATAATTCCCTTATTAATGAGCACTTACATTGTGGAAAGTTTTTTTTTTTTTTTTTTTTTCAAATGATAGCTGCAGTAGCAGCAGCAGCATCAAATATGTTACTTTTCTCCAGAATCTTTGATTATTCACTAGGTTTATATAGGTATTCATAAAAATTTAAAACATAAATATGTCATATTAGTGACCCAGGACAAGTGCTGGTAAGAAATTAAGGTACAATAATGGAAAGTGATAGGTCTTGGTATCCTCAAACTCAAATAAAATATCTTAATTTTCATTAATTATCCCTTTAGGGGCCTGATTACTATTTTTCTGATTTCCAGACTTCCTAGGATAGAGCTTGGAAAGGTTGGAAAAGTAAGGATGCTTGAACTTGAAAGGTGTGAATGAAAGAATTATCTTTTGGGATGGAGAATAGTAGCTGTTTTCAAAGAAGATTTTATTTTATCTTTCATTTTTGGCCTATAAGTTTTGCAGGGAATCTGTGATTAGAGTGTAATAGTAAAGTACTAGGTAATTATTGTTCTGTTATTTGGACACATGTTTAAACTAGAAGTTTGAAGATAGCAATTGGCAATAATTATATATGTTCTAGCCACTTTATTCACCCTACCTCTTTTACCATATACTTTAAAGATATCTATATGGTAAAAGGTAAGTGGCAACTGAATAATCACAAATACATCAACAAGTAAAAAGATGCTTTGTTTTATTGAGTGCATTCTTATGTTTTCTCTTTTGCTGGAATAAAAAGTGAGGTTTTAAATTGATCTTTTCTAACATTGTTTTTCCTCATTTTCTCTCTATTTAGAGGGTTTCAGTAGGTTTTCACACATTCTCGCTTATTAGAAGCTCTTACAATTTTTATAATAATACTCTAGTTCTAGTTATTCCATCATGAGCTGATTCTATTTATACAACTAATAAATACTAATTAAAACTACTCTATAACCTTGAACTGTACATCAGGGAAGGTATACCTATGGTGGATGACTGAAAAGACAGTCCAGGATAAACGGATACATCTAATTCCACATAGTAGCCTTCAGAATCAAGACTCTCAAATAGTAAAAATGCACTAAGCCAGTATGGATGGGAATAGCCTCCTGGTGTTTTCCCAACTGTTTGAATTGTTAATATCTTCTCTTAAAGCTATATACTTCTGGTTCATTTATGCTAGCAGTGTTATCAGTGAATGTAATTTTAGATTCTGTATTCCATATTTTAGATTCCGTATTCCATATTTAATGAAATTTTATTTATAGGAAAGAAAGAATGGGTATGCATAAGGACCTAATCAAAGAGGCCCCGATACCTATTGAGCAGTTGTGTGAGTGTGTGATTATCCATGGAAAGAAGATCAGAGGGAAATGGTATTTAAAACCGTTGATTAGATAGCAGAGAGAATGAAGCAAGCCAACTTCTTTGCACAAAGTGACAGAAATGAAGGTAGAAGAAACAGTTACAGATGGTGGTGGTAACCAGAAGTAAGCTTCCCATAACTTCTCCTACTCCGAACTTCAAGAAAGCTATGGCTTTGTGGATATTCTTCCTTTGGCTATCTACTAAACTAGAAGGACTGGAATATTAATAGTTTTGAATTCTAGCTCTTCAAAAATATCACCAAAACAATCTGTTGTTTATGAAAGCTGAGTTTATTCTTACCTTCGTAAGGAACTGCCTTGACAAAGTCTTAGTAGTCTTGGAATGAGGATGGCAAAGTTGGGATTCTTAGGAGGTTTGGGGTCTAGTATGAGGTGGGTTTTCATCGTGGAGGCTTGATTAAGGTTGAGTAAGGTGGGTGTAAACAGCAAGGCTAGGACCTTGCTAGTGAGGTGAGGAAATTCAGAGTCTGGGGAGGTAAACTATAATTTCATACTATGTATGGAAGAGTTGAACAATGCAATATTAATTTAATGCGGTTCTTGGAAAGTTCCTGGGAAGGTTAGTAATTTGTAACTTTTATCTTACTGGGCTATAGTTTCTTGGAATAGTAAGGTAATGATAAAACAAATACTATATGTAGTTATTAGCCAAATTAACCAAGTTTATGATTTCTTTGGTTGCTTCTTGGATTTTTTTTTTTTAAGATTCCAGAGAAATCTACTGGGATGTGAGAGCAACATTCTTAACCTAAAATAGCATATGTTCACCCTTTGTAGCTTGACATTCTGTCTAGAGCAATGATCCCCAACCGTTTTGGCACCAGGCACTGGTTTCATGGAAGACAGTTTTTCCATGGACAACAGTGGTGAGGGGTGATTTTGGGATGAATCTCTTTTACCTCAGATCGTCAGGCATTAGATTCTCATGAGTGTGCAACCTAGATCCTTCACATGCACAGTTTCACAATAGGGTTTGTGCTCCAATGAGAATCTAATGCTGCTGGAGGAGGAGGTGGAGCTCAGGTAGTAATGCCGCCTTGCCTGCTGTTCACCTCCTGCTGTGTGGCCTGGTTCCTAACAGACCATGGATCAGTGTTGGTCCATGGCCCAGGGACTGGGGACCCTGGTCTACAGTATCTCTGTTCTGAATCACTGCCTGTCCGATTTCATGAATCTCTCATGTAAGGAATTCTATAGACTTGATAGCATTGTTTAATTCTCTTCCTTGAACTATGGTCTGTAGGATCCTGTCTGCTGTCTAGTCCTTTTGTATAGCATCAAGAGAAGAGGTTTGAGGAGACAAAGAATTAATTCACAAATCTTCCCGAATAGTTAGGTTCAGTTTTTCTTCTTCTTAAATTAAGTTTTCTAATGATCTCTTTTTCCTTGAGGGGAAACTCATGGGGCAAAATGGACTCTAGGTGATGTCAGAGATCGTGCTAAAGGTAGGAATCCATTTACCAAGATTACAATCCTTGTTTAATTTTTAGTAGGAGCCTGTTATTTTTATTCAATAAATCCAATACCAGTGACTGGGGACTACCCAGTGATTTGATTTTGGTCCCTATATGGTTATCAAATACTCCCATGGGGTTATCAAATAGTGTTTTAACATTTGGTGCTCCTCATCAAGAATGATGTATCACCAGGCAATGACATTTGTATTGCTGAAATTATTTGGTAGATATAAAGCAAAAGTGAAGTATGTTTGTTTATTTATATGATATGTGAAAACGATACAGCCTCCAAATACATACCATCCATTTTCTAGTTCTCTTTTAATTTCTATTTCTGTGAACATTTGGATATAAAAGCTTTCACCTTCAAAAGATTCTAGAATATTCTTTTGGTGGAGACAGGAATCTTCTTTTCTAGGTATGATGTGATGCTGTGGGTAAGATTACCGTCTGGGCTGACCTGTTGTGCATTTTCTAGCTTAAAAAAAAATAACCTAAGAGTTGAATCCAGTTACCCAAGAAACTAACTGATTCACTACAGGGAACTGGTACCAAGGGAAGCTAGATGACTCTCAAATGAAAATGTGCAAACCCCACGTTGATTTTCCAGCTAATGAGTAAATTACAGTCACATATTGGACTTATAAAATGATTGTGCATGTGAAAAGCAACATTGAGAATAGCAGCCCTAAAGATAATATAGAAGTAACATAGTAAAATATAACTTTAGATGAGCAAAAGAGGAAAGAAGATGGCTACGAAACAAAGAAAATAAAAGAATGCAGATTACAGCATAACAATCTCTGGAATTATTTCATAAATATGGGGTGGAAACGGCCACATCTCGTGTAGTCATCTTGTTCTGAAATTTTTGGGTCTTGGGTCTCCTTTTGATGACCATTTGTTCCTGTATGGTTCCTAAAAATACTCACATTTTCCCACTAAAACCTGTCTTCTAGTGATCTGAAGATTATATATTCCTTTTGAGTTCATTATTACGAAACTTTTGTCAAAGGTCTTTTCTGCATCTATTGAGATAATCATGTGGTTTTTGTGTTTGGTTCTGCTTATATGATGGATTACATTTATTGATTTGCATATGTTGAACCAACCTTGCATCCCAGGGATGAAGCCCACTTGATCATGGTGGATAAGCTTTTTGATGTGCTGCTGGATTCAGTTTGCTAGTATTCTATTGAGGATTTTTGCATCGATGTTCATCAGGGATATTGCTTTAAAATTGTCTTTTTTTGTTGTGTCTCTGCCAGGCTTTGGTACCAGGATGGTGCTGGCCTCATAAAATGAGTTAGGGAGGATTCCCTCTTTTTCTATTGATTGGAATAGTTTCAGAAGGAATGGTACCAGCTCCTCTTTGTACCTCTGGTAGAATTCGGCTGTGAATTCGTATGGTCCTGGAATTTTTTTGATTGGTAGGCTCTTAATTATTGCCTCAATTTCAGAGCCTGTTATTGGTCTATTCAGGGATTCAACTTCTTCCTGGTTTAGTCTTGGGAGGGTGTATGGGTCCAGGAATTTATCAGTTTCTTCTAGATTTTCTAGTTTATTGGCGTAGAGGTGTTTATAATATTATCTGATGGTAATTTGTATCTCTGTGGGATTGGTGGTGATATCCCCTTTATCAATTTTTATTGCATCTATTTGATTCTTCTCTCTTTTCTTCTTTATTAGTCTTGCTAGCGGTCTATCAAGTTTGTTGATCTTTTCAAAAAACCAGCTCCTGGATTCAATGATTTTTTTTGAAGGGTTTTTCATGTCTCCGTCTCCTTCAGTTCTGCTCTGATCTTAGTTATTTCTTGCCTTCTGCTAGCTTTTGGATGTGTTTGCTCTTGCTTCTCTAGTTCTTTTAATTGTGATGTTAGGGTGTCGATTTTAGATCTTTTCTGCTTTCTCTTGTGGGCATTTGGTGCTATAAATTTCCCTCTACACACTGCTTTAAATGTGTCCAAGAAATTCTGGTATGTTGTATCTTTGTTCTCATTGGTCTCAAAGAACATCTTTATTTCTGCCTTCATTTCGTTATGTACCCAGTGGTCATTCAGGAGCAGGTTGTTCAGTTTCCATGTAGTTGGGCAGTTTTGAGAGAGTTTCTTAATCTGGAGTTCTAGTTTGATTGCACTGTGGTCTGAGAGACAGTTTGTTATAATTTCTGTTCCTTTACATTTGCTGAGGAGTGCTTTACTTCTAACCATGTGGTCAATTTTGGAATAAGTGCGATGTGGTGCTGAGAAGAATGTATATTCTGTTGATTTGGGGTGGAGAGTTCTGTAGATGTCTATTAGGTCTGCTTGGTGCAGAGATGAGTTCAATTCCTGGATATACTTGTTAACTTTCTGTCTCGTTGATCTGTCTAATGTTGATAGTGGGGTGTTAAAGTCTCCCATTTTTATTGTGTGGGAGTCTAAGTCTCTTTGTAAGTCTCTAAGGACTTGCTTTATGAATCCGGGTGATCCTGTATTGGGTGCATATATATTTAGCATAGTTAGTTCTTCTTGTTGAATTGATCCCTTTACTATTACATAACGGCCTTCTTTGTCTCTTCTGATCTTTGTTGGTTTAAAGTCTGTTTTATCAGAGACTAGGATTGCAAACCCTGCTTTTTTTTTTTTTTTCCATTTGCTTGGTAGATCTTCCTCCATCCCTTTATTTTGAGCCTATGTGTGTCTCTGCATGTGAGATGGGTCTCCTGAATACAGCACACTGATGGGTCTTGACTATCTTGATGGGTCTTGACTTAGCTTCTTTGTGATGGGTTCAAACATCCTTCTTTAGCTTGAAGTTTGTTATTAAGGATCTTCTGAAGCCTTCTTCTCCCAACTCGTCAAAGTCATTCTCTGTCCAGCTTTGTTCTGTTGCTGGCGAGGAGCTGCGATCCTTTGGAGAAGATGTGCTCTGACTTTTAGAATCTTCAGTTTTTCTGCTCTGTTTTCTCCCCATCTTTGTGGTTTTATCTATGTTTGGTCTTTGATGATGGTAATGTACAGGTGGGGTTTTGGTGTGAATGTCCTTTCTGTTTGTTAGTTTCCCTTCTAACAGTCAGGACCCTCAGCTGCAGGTCTGTTGGAGCTTGCTGGAAGTCCAGTCCAGACCCTGCTTGCCCGGGTATCACCAGTAGAGGCTGCAGAACTGCAAATATTGCCGAGTGGTAAATGTTGCTGTCCAATCATTCCTCTGGAAGCTTCGTCTCAGGGGGCACCCGGCCATATGAGGTGTCAGTCAGCCCCTACTGGGAGGTGTCTCCCAGTTAGGCTACTTGGGGGTCAGGGACCCACTTGAGGAGGCAGTCTGTCCATTCTTAGATCTCAAACTCCATGCTGAGAGAACCACTGCTTTCTTCAAAGCTGTCAGTCCGGGATGTTTAAGTCTGCAGAAGTTTCTGCTGCCTTTTGTTCAGCTATGCCCTGCCCCCACAGGTGGAGTCTACAGAGGCAGACAGGCCTCCTTGAGCTGCCGTGGGCTCCACCTAGTTTGAGCTTTCCGGCCTCTTTGTTTACCTGCTCAAGCCTCAGCAATGGCGGGTGCCCCTCGCCCCTTGCAGTTAGATCTCAGACAGCTGTGCTAGCAGTGAGGGAGGCTAGGCTCTGTGGGCGTGGGACCCTCTGAGCCAGGCGCGGGATATAATCTCCTGGTGTGCCATTTGCTAAGGCCGTTGGAAAAGTGCAGTATTAGGGTAGGGGTGACTTGATTTTCCAGGTGCTGTCTGTCATGGCTTCCCTTGGCTAGGAAAGGGAATTCCCCACCCCTTTGCCCTTCCTGGGTGAGGTGATGCCTCACCCTGCTTTGTCTCACAGTCTGTGGGCTGCACTCACTGTCCTGCACCCACTATCTGACAAGCCCCAGTGAGATGAACCCGGTACATCGGTTGGAAATGCAGAAATCACCTGTCTTCTGCATCACTCACAATGGGAGCTGTAGATGGCACTGTTCCTATTTGGCCATCTTGGAACCTCCCCGCTATGTTAGTTCTTAACAGAACCTGATGGGATCCCATCCACCAGAGTTCAAGGACTGTCTTTCTCTGATTTCCCTTCCAAAAAACCAGGTCTCTAGATTTCAGACCACAGGAGGATGTTAAAGAAAGTTTGCTTGTGTGGTTGATGATAACACTGAGTTTATTTCATGAATGCCGTGGAGTATTTGGCCATAGCTGCTTGCAATAATACATGGAGTCCAGAATTGCATGATAGTCCTAGATGAATGGGCTGACCTATTACTACGAGGAGTTTGTAAGGGGGAAGTTGATGAATCCCAGCAGAGCTGGTCTTATTGTCATTAAGGTGAATGACCTTAGACCAAGCATTGGTAAACTTTTTCTGTAAAGGGCCAGGTAGGAGACATTTTAGACTTACAGGGCCATATGGTGTTTGTAGCAATTACTCAACATGAAAGCAGATATAGACAATGTAAAAACAACTTGACTGAATGTGTTCCAGTAAAACATAATTTACAAAATACAAACATTGGGCTGAATTTGGTCCAAGGATCTTATTTCCCTACCTTAGATCACTTTGGCCTTATGCTTGCTTTTAGGTTTCTGATGTGCCCTAGGTATTGGGAGGACCAGAAGCAAACAGCCCTTGGGAGGATGTATATAAGCAAGCAGTTTTGTGCTGGTAAATTTGGATTTTGGGGGAAAGACAACTGTCTTTGTTTACTAAGATACCAAGCATGCTCAGTTATTCATTCGTTAATTCCATTATATGAAGCCTACTGTGTGACAAGTCCCAGAGATACAAAGATGAAAGGTGAAGGCCCTGGTCTCAAAGGAGCTTTCTTTTCTTAAGATTTTATAAATAAATACTCGTGATAGGATATAGTGAGAAACAATGTGCTAATTTGTTGTCAATAAAGCAAACTCAGGATCTAAGCCAGGTGTGCATGTGTGTGTGAGTACATGTGTGGATAAGGTCAAGTCTCTGCAAAAAAATGTTATCTTGGCTGGGTGTAATCTCAGCACTTTGGGAGGCTGAGGCGGGTGGATCATGAGGTTCAGAGATCGAGACCATCCTGGTCAACATGGTGAAACCTCGTCTCTACTAAAATGCAAAAAATTAGCTGGGCGTGGTGGTGGGTGCCTGTAGTCCCAGCTACTCAGGAGGCTGAGGCAGGGGGATCGCTTGAACCCAGGAGGTGGAGGTTGCAGTGAGCCGAGATCGTGCCACTGCACTCCAGCCTGGCAACAGAGCAAGACTCCGTCTCAAAGAAAAAAAGAAAAAAAAAGTGTTGTCTTCCCTTCCTTTCCTTCTTTTTCTCATTTCTTATGTGTAATAGAATAATGCTGTGTTTTGAAGGCAAACTTTCAAATGCCTTTGGATAGTTGTGGGGATTTTTCATCCCTTTGCTACAAAACATGTCTTTTAAAAGATGTTGAAGACAATCCCTTTTTTAAAGCCCATTCATCTATGGGCATAGTTGATAAGATAACCAAGGTAATTTAAATAAGTAAAAAGTTATTTCAGTTGGGGCCTTGCATTGGTAGAAGTGAAATGAAGAAAGTGTTCTCAAGAGCTCTAAATCTCAAATCTCACAAACTCCCCACTCTTCCAGTTTGAACTGGACACATCTGTGCGTCAGGCCCTAGATTTTACAACTTTATTGCCTTTTCTTTGGACCAGTTTTATGGGAATGGCCTGTGAAACAGCACCTGTACAGAATGGGGAAAGCTAACTCAAGATAGAGGCAAAACCAGAGAAATCAGGTGTTTACAAGGAGTCAAGAAAGCATTTACCTTTTAAGAAAGGCAAGAAATTGTGAAAATATACTTGAATATATTGAATCTATCTTTACCTTTCTAAGCAGGTTATAGTTCTCAGTATATAAACAGTTGGTGGAAACTGAGGAGTTCCTGTCTGCATTTTCTTTTTTTCCCCCTTTTATTTTATTTATTTATTTACTTTTGTTTTTTGAGATAGAGTCTCACTCTGTTGCCCTGGCTGGAGTGCAGTAGCACGATCTCGGCTCACCGCAACCTTCGCTTGGACTACAGGTGTGTGCCACCGTGCTCGGCTAATTTTTGTATTTTTAGTTGAAACAGGTTTTCATCATGTTGGCCAGGCTGGTCTCAAACTTCTGACCTCAGGTAATCCACCCAGCTCGGCCTCCCAAAGTGTTAAGATTACAGGTATGAGCCACCATGCCCGGCCCAGTCTGCATTTCAAAGATTTGTCTATGAAATGGAATAGTCACACTAAACATACTGCAGTCATAGCAACGAGAAGGCAAAAATAAATAAATAAATAAATAAATAAATAAATAAACAAACAATGAAAAAATCCTCCCCCCCAAAAAAAACCCAAAAAAACAAGCAAATGAGAAACATAAAATGAAAACCAACACAAAAACCCAAGAACTAGCTGGTGGATTTGTCATTCTTTTCTTAAAAACTTTTTTTTTCATACATTTCTACTTGCCTACAGTGATGGCTTTCCTGTTTTGGATTTTTATAGGATTAGGCTTTTTTGCGAGATTTGTATGTTTAAAATGAAATTTAATATCTATTAAATATTAAAGCTACTTGCTGGCCAGTAGTTTCAATAATTTTCTATGTATATCTTGCACAATGTCCTAGTTTCTTATTTTTGGTTTTTCTTAGAGTCTTGTAGAGCTTAGACTAGAGTGAGCTGAGTGACGCACTCATCTTGGAGACACAACGTAAGGGGGTTTCAAATACCTCAATAATGAAATTTTAATGAAATATTAAAAAAATCAAAATTAATGCAAAAAATCCATGATGAACATCTTATCAAAATTTTAAATAAAGATAGGACCTGCTCTGCACTTGAACAATTCTGTTTCATTTACCTCACCCTAATCCTGGCCCTGGTTCCAGTGAAACTTAGTTTAAAAACAAGCATCTAGCCCCTGAGGCATAGTTTATTGGTTAAAAACAAAATCATATTAAGCTCTTATTGATCTTGATTACTGCATTTTCTGGCATCCCTTAATATTTTGCACCTAGTCCTGATCCTGCCTCTTAGCTGCCTTTAGAGTTGATTAAATCCCACTGTATTACTTCTATAGGTAACGTTTATGTGAAAGCTCA
Source organism: Rhinopithecus roxellana (assembly GCF_007565055.1). Taxonomy (NCBI): domain Eukaryota; kingdom Metazoa; phylum Chordata; class Mammalia; order Primates; family Cercopithecidae; genus Rhinopithecus; species Rhinopithecus roxellana. Next base: position 192,350,509 of record NC_044550.1, read on the forward strand.
CAGAGGAGACAGGACTAGCCCAGGTTGAGCAGACAAGAAATAATAGGGTTGAAACTACCATGGTTTTGTGTCCTCTATCTTCCCAATTAAATTCCTGAGGATAAGATTTTCTGTTCTTATTTCTTTCTGTTATATAGTGCTGTGTGTAAAGCAGTCTCCCCAACCCTGTACTTGTGATTGTCCTGCTATCTGCCTACCATCAGTTATTTGTGTGAACTTAAAGGAGCTACGTAGTTCTTATTGTCCACATGGTATCCCAATTCTGGGTAAATTTAATGAAATAGAAAAGAAAATAATAGACAGCAAAATAAAACCTTTCCCTGAAACTAAAATCCACTTTCATCTCACTTACATAGACAAAATAGCTGACTAAGTACTTGAAAAGTCTTTTAATCAACTGGTTTGTACTGATGTACAGATGCAAGCAGAGTTCCCTGATACTTAAGACAGATTCATCTCCTTAGTAGAAGTTCGTAGAATTAATAAATAATTGAATGCTCTCCACAAAGGACAATGTACTTTGAGTTGGTAATTATTAGGCTAGGTGGCGAGTGTTTCTTCATTTTCTTAAGAGGTGGGAAAAATACAAGAATTTTCAGTTTAGTGAAAATCATATAAAATAGCACAGGGTATGGGCAGGGGTGCGTGTGATGGCGGGAAAGCAGTGGGGAGGGAGGAGTTGGAAAAGAGGAAAGCACAGTCATCTTATATGGTTTTTTGGTTAAAACTATGAGAGATTTGTGGGTTTCACATCAGTCAACTTTCATTATTCTTGTTCCCATCTTCTCTGATTCACATGGTTTCAGTTTCTTTCCAAACGTCTTTGGTTCAAAACTTTATGGCCATGAAACAGAGCAGTTTAAAATGTTGACAAAAAGTTTTGGAAGCAATCAGTGAATTTTGTACAACTTTACTAGCCGTTATTTTTAGTGTGAAAAATGGTGCTATTCTATGATAAACATGGGTGAGGAATGTTTATGTCATTATCATGTAGCTACTTAGAGAAATAAGACCACAGTGTTACATATGTTTGTTGAAAATGGAACTTATTGGAAAGCTATAAGGTGGAGATTATAATATATATAATATATGAGAAATATATTTTTATATATGAGGAATATATTACATGGAGGCATAATTTTATTGTGTTGAAAACAGCATTTGCTTAAACTGGAGAAGAGGTAGCTATTTTGCATTCCACAAATTGTATTTAATATTACATTTAAAAAATAGTAACTTTAAACAGTTTGAGATCTCTTTTGAAGCCCAGATATAATTTTCATTATGACAAAATAGGATGAAACAGGAAAGTTATTGAAAGACAGCATTGATTTAAAACAGAAGTAAAAAGTATATTTTCTTGTGGAATCAATTTTATATGGATCGCATACATTTAATCCTTTGACTTATTTGTCTGCTAATCCTATGATACATAATAAATTCACAGTTCAATTAATTGGATATATTGTATATACTGACTCATTTAAAGAAAATGAGCTATCATCATCCAGAAGTATTTATGGGGTGACTAAAAGTTCAAGGTGCTGGCTTTACAACATCAGTAAACAGACTTTATACTTCTAGGAACTTAGATCTAAAATCAAAAAAAAAAAAAAAGGGAAGATGACATCAGAAGAAGGTTAAGCAATCAAAAAGTAATCATGCAAGACACATACCGGATGCAACAGAAACTAGATAATCACTCATTTCACAGTTCATTAATAAATATCTACTGGAGGGAGGAAAGGAAAGAAAATGTTTTGAGTACCAACTATTACCAGGCACTGTAATAAATACTTTATAGTCTCTCAATTATGGTGAAATGGAGGGCATAAGGCCGAGGCATCCGAGAGAAATCTGATCATATGAGGAAGAACATTCACTTTCATTCAGGAGGAAAACGCATGAAAAATAGGGAGTAGGTGACTGGGCAGAAGTGGAAGGCTTTTAAAAGGCAATTTTGAAAAGTTGGCTACCTGGGACTTCATTGTGAAGGGCTCTTTAGCACAAGCTCAGGCATGCTCATCTTTATGTAGGTAAGGGAACCTGAAGTGTTTTTGAGCAGAGAGAACATAAATGGCAGACACGATGGAGCCTGGCGAGCCACGGGGCCACGTGGAGATAGCGGGAAAGGAGAGTGGGCTTGACTTTGAAGACAGCGTTCTTACACGGCTCTATAGAAGTAAGTTTTCTTTGAAGAGCCCTGACTAGTATTGATTTTATTCATTTAATTATCAATAATTCAGAGCCACAAATATTTTCTCTGGCTTGCTGTCTATCTAAAAGCATCTGATTGTGAGAAGTAACTGTCAAATAAATAAAATGTTAAATGTTTAGGATAGGCTATTTAGTGTCAGTTGGTGGTGATGTTCAAGGAAAGGCACACAAGAGTGTTCCTCTTCTCGGCCTCCTATTAAAAACAATTTCTTGAGAGAAATAGGAAGTAGGAGGTTCCTGAAGTGAGGAAGGGCAGCCACCTGTGACAACTTGGAAAGCATGAAGATATTTGCATTCTCCATTTCTGGTCCCCATAAATGCTCTTCAATCACTGCAGGCACGTCTGCCTACTCCCCTCCACTCCCACCACTCTCCTGAAGCTCCCTCATAAAACCCTCCTTTCTTTTTCCTTATCCTTCTTAACATCTTGTGGCTTTTTATGCAATTGTTCACCTCCTCTCACCTCTCCAGCCAGATTTCTCTCAGTCATCTCACATCTTAGCAGGAGGTGATTCTCAATCATCACCTTCAGTGTGATTCTTACATCATTAACATTCTTGAGAGTTAAATAGTTTCAGAAGATTGAGAACACTTAACTTTGCTAAGACCTCAAAGCATACTATTTTATCCGTAGAATACAGTTTTTGGACTGACTGAAGCATTTGCCAAAATAATTAATGAATTATTTCCATGTAGATTACAAGTCTTAGTTTCAGTGTCACCCATTCGGGTAAGTGCCCTCTGACCTTTAGTACAATGTCAGGCCACTTAGTGACATTAAGATGTCTTTTAGTAAGGCACCTTGTACTTCTTTGATAATAGTCATCTCATTTGAGATTTATTTGTATCTCATTGAGTATATAAACTGTGTCTTAGGTGTTGACAACTGGCTCTCCAATATTTAGCCCAGGTATGTGTTAAGAACGCAAAGAATACTTTTTTTTTTGGTTAGTTGATCAAATGCTATGGACCTGTTCAAGTTCAAGAGATGCGCTTTACCTCATATTTAATCTACAGAGCGTTCTTTTTAGATATTCTTGCTTTTGCTTTATTTCCTCTTTCATACATCTAGTTGACTTTCTCTGCTAGGCCATTTTTCTTTGTAAACATTTTTTAAAAAATATCACTCTGTGAGCATTAGTATGTGCAGCGAAGGAACAGACAACAAAAAATCTGTGCTGAGCTATGCATGTAAGGCTTGAGGCTAGGCTCACAGGACAGTTAATCTTTCGGTCTTAGCAAAATTTCAAATCACCATGCATCTTGGGCCTTCAAATTTACTCACAAATTATTGATACTACAATCTTTAATCTTATACTTTTCATATGAAATGCACTCTCTTCATATTTTTTTTTTCCTCCTGGGAAAGTTAGTGGCTGCAATTTTCACCTGTGTATCTCTAAACTTACACCTCTAAGCCTATTATTTCATGTGAATCCAGCACCACGTCTGATAGCAGCGGGATATTGGCTTTGGTTTGTCAAACTTAACACCTAAAGATTGTAACATAATGTGGGCATGGTATAGGGAGATGGGAGAACTGACTTCTAGACCTGATGGGGCCATTAACCCTCTAGGTGAATTTGGACAATTGACTTCACCAGGCATTCAGAGAAACCCTGAAGACTCTCTGCAACCCAGTTTTCTAACCGGCCTGCTGAAATAATTCTGAACTCTGCTTGGTATTTTGAATTGCTTTGTGTTTCTATTTGTACCCATCTGACATGGTAATAAAACAAGGGGTAGATGAAGCTTTGGCCCTGACAGAACCAAGCAAAACTGAGATATGTCACAAGTTTACAAAAGTCGGTGCTCCTGCCGGGAGCCTTCATATTTTACTTTTCTTCAACTCAAGCCTCTTGAGAGAATGGCCTAGTTAGAACAATATTAATCTAACACAAGTAAAAGAAAAATGAAACCAACTGCTTTTCTTTCTAAGCCCACAAAGAAACAGTAACTGGCCTTCTCTGGAGAAAGGTAAAGTCAACCTCAGATGTGCTCACAGGCTGGATGAAACCTAGGGGAAGCTAAGGGCTTAAGTGGTCACTTGACGGTATTCTTTTGAAAATTGTGTGGCTGAACTTACTTAAGCCTCTCTTATAGGAACAGCCACCCAGAAGAGTTTGTAACATAAGGGCAACCATACCATATTGGGAGACAAAATAGCTATTTTCTTGATGAAGTACGCAGAGCAGAAAGATTTATGCACTAGTCAACTTTCTTTTTTCATTCTTAAAGGGAAAATCAATATTCCATATTCATGGTTTCTGATGTAACATTTTGCTAGGATAGTCAGAAGGGATTGATACTGTTTGTTGTAAAATATCAACAGTGTTATTTTTATAAGGATAACCAGAGTGAGGATGATATTCTTAGGTTCCACCTGGTTTTCACACTTGTGGTGAAGTAAAATTTAATTGAGTTTTCAAAGGTAGGAAAATATTCTGTTGCTGGGAAATATAGCATAAAGGATTTCTGCATGCTTCCTCTGGGTTTTTCCTGTGAGCTTTAAATTAGGATTTTCTGCCAATTTTCTGGCAGAAGCAGAGGAGACATAGCAGTTTTGCTTTTGGTTTTGATTATGAATTGTCTATATGGCATCAATAAAAATAACTAGAACTAGGTCTGATGGGCACTGAACTTGCTTAAAATGCTAATAAAAATTATAAGAGAAGGGAATGAATCTTAAATTTTAGATATTTTTTCTTATAGTCCATATGGAAAGACCATTTCTGTTAAAAGTACAATAACTAGAGAAGAATATGTTCTCTTCAAAGTGCCAATAAAAATTCAAAATGTCATTTTCCAGTGCAATTCGGCCTGAAATCAACCTGTTTTATGGTAATTATGGGCTCTGGCACCAGAACATAGCAGAGCTTTAGAAACATTGAATGAGTGATTGAGTCCAACCTCCATAAATGTGAAACATATGAAATGATTTGCGTAAAGTAAAAACCAGAGAGCATTGTCACCCTCCCTACCCTGAGCTATGCATAAAGCTGCATTAATGTAGTGGAGTAGTCATATCAGAATGAGGGAGAGAGTGAGAAAAATATTTTCAGAACAATAGAAATAGCATTTGAAAAGCATCTTATGTGGTAGAGGGGAATTTTCTTGTAAAGGTATAAACTGTGAGAAAGAGATAATGATGCCTATTGTGGTCAGAAAAATGCCTTTTCATTGGCAAGATTTGGGTATATCACTATGAAAAGAAAACCGTATATATTTCTTGTAACCCCTGCAGCGGCAGGCACAAGGACCCAGTAATGCATCATCATATGCCACGTGGCAGCTTATCAGGAGTGGCTACTCGAACCAGGAGAAACGTGGCAACACTTCTCACTTGCTTCCCTTTTGCAAGTGTAACCTGAGCTCCTTGTGATACAGGTGTCTTGGCATAAGGATTGCCTTAGATTAGTTTTAGTCTGTAAAATGGGAGAAAAATAAAAGCATTTAAATCTTACAGTGTTCAGATGTCCCAAATTATAGACCAAATAGAGTAGTGGCTGAATCCTCTTAAGTATTATTTATTTTTAGTCAACTGTTTGAATAGTAATATAACCATTAAAGATATTGAGCCAGTAGCTAAAAAAACAAAACAAAACAAAACAAACAAACAAAAAAACTTCCTACAAAGAAACCTCAAGGACCACATTTGTTTTTTCAACTGAGGAGTTTTCTGGAACTCCTAAAACAGTAGTAATTAAAATATTCTTCAAATTATTCTAAGGCATATAAAAAAGGGAAAATCAGTTACTCATTTGTTGATTCTAGCATAACCCTGATACAAAAACCTGACAAAGAGAACATAAGGAATGAGAATGACTGATTAGTCTCATTCATAAACATAGATGCCAGCTTCTTAAACAGAATATTAGTAAACCAAATGTAACATTGTATTTGAAAAAACTTCATGATCAAGTTGAGCTTTTTTTGTGTGTGTGAATGTAAGTTGGTTTTAGCATTAGGAAATCAATTAGTGCAATTCCCCATACTAACAGATTAAAAAGTCAGATGACCATTTCGATGAGAAAGAAAAGGCATTTGATAAAATTCAACACCCAATTGTGGCAAAAACTCTTAGCAAATTGGGAATTGAAGGCATATTCCTGATAAAGGATATCTGGAAAAAAACTGTTCTAAATATAATTCTAGATGTTGAAATATTGAAAAATATTCCGAATATGATTGGGAATAAAACAAGTGTATTTTGACATTGTACTGGAATCTGAGGTTAGTGAGGCAAGAAAAATAAATACATTTTATAAGGATAGGAAAGAAGAAAGACAACTGCTGTTATTTGAAGATAATTTAATTGTGTATCTAGAAAAATTCCCTCTAATTCAAAGCTAAATTATCAGAGTTTATAAGATAGCATTTAAAGATTGCTGGGTATAAAATCAGTTAAACATAAATAGTTTTTCTATAAATCAACAACAAACAGTTAAAAAGTGAAATTTAAAATACCACTTACAATCATGGGAAAAATATCAAGCACCTAGAAATAAGCCTTACAAACTTCAGGCAAGATCTTTATGAAAAAAATATGAAATTACATTGAAAGACATAAAAGATCTTAATAAAATGAGGCATTTGTCATGTTCAAGGATTGGAAGAATCAAACTTTCAATAGGTTTTGTTGTTGAAATTTGACAAGCTGATTCTAATGTTTATGTGGAAGTGCCAAGATGCAGACTAGCTAAGATTTTTTGATGAATAATGTGTGATCACAGTAGTTAAGTCAGTGTGGTATGGTGATGGAAATAAACAAATCGATCAGTGGAATGAAAAAAAGAACTCAGGAATAAACCCATACATACATGGGTACTTGATTTATAAGAGAGGGTTAATGGCCACTTAGTAGGGAGAGGATACATTTTTCAGAATTGTGCCAGGATGATGTGTATGAAAAATGAAATTGGAATATTACTTCATGCCATGCACAGAAAACATTTCCGGGTAGATTAAAGACCTGACTCTTTAAAACACTTAGAAGAAAATATTGGGGAATTCTCTGTCTCTCTCTTATTTTTCTTTTTCTCATCTTTCTGAAAGGAGATTTCCTATTGGTAGAGAATTCTGTGTTGGTGGTCTTTTCTTTCAGAATTTTGGATCTATTCCATCGTTTCTGTTGAGATTTCAGTTTTCATTCTCATTGTTTTTTGAAGGTTCTGTCTTTTTTCTTTGCTTTAAAAATGTTCCTGCCCTTTTTGGCTTTCAGGAGTTTAATAAATTGTGCTCCAGTGTGCATATATTTCTTTGTACTTATCCTACTTGGGGTTATGCTGCCTTCTAAATCAGCATATTAATTTTTTTTAAATGAATTTTGAAAGTTTCCACCTATTGCTTCTTCAGATATTTCTTCTGTCTCATTCTTCCTCTCATCTCCTTCTGGGAATTTGATTATTCCTATTTCAGGCTTTCTCATAATATCCTATGTCTCCTGCCTTCTTCTGAAATTTCCATTATTTGTCCCTCCGTGTGTGTGTGTGTTTTGATATTTATTTCTGATACACCTTCCAAATTCTCTTTTGAGCTTTGTCTAATCTGTTATTAAAACCTCTCCATTAAATTTTAAATTTGGGTTATTCTGTTTTTCAGTTTTGTGTTTCCATTTGGTTCTTTTCATAGATTGCAGTTTTCTCCTGAAATGTTGAATTCTGTTCTTAATTTGCTTGGGAGAAAGAAGTAGAGTTATTTTCAAGTCTGTGTTTGATATTTCTGATATAAGAAGTTCCTGTGGATGTGTTTCTCTACTCTGTTGTTTCTTCCGGTTTTCATTCATATGTCTTGTATCCTGTATGTTTTGAAAAAATTATTTACTAGACATTGTAATTATAAAGTATTTTTTCTAGAAACAATTGTAGGCCAAGGAGAATGTTATTTTTCTCTATAAGGTTTTCTTCTCCTAGGCATCTGGGGCCACCATTATTCTAGTATCTTCTCAATTCAATTTTGGAAACTGAAATGATTTGACAGTTAACTTTAGTTTCCACAAGGCCCTGTTTCCTACTTATCCATCCTAATTCTGAGAATGCAGCCCTTCAGCATCCCAGTCAAGAAGAGGAATTCATTGGAATCCCTGCCGCTTTGATCACTAAGAATTGTGATCTCTGTCTTCTTAGCCTTTCATACTGTCAGAACTAGTCCCAGGCTCAGTATTCTGATTACTTACTTTAAATATAACTGAGTATGGTTTTGCTACTTATTGTTGTATACCTCACATATTTGTCTTAAAAACATTTTTTTTCTTCCAATTATGATACTCAGACACATTCTTTTGGGTTTCCTGTTACTACTTTTGTAAATTTGGGCATTAAAATATTAAAATTAATTAGAGCTCTTTCTTTCTAAATTTGTCAGTTTTACCATTTCTATTTTTCTTACTGAATTATTAGAGCTTCTTTCTTTGTTGTGGAAAAGACAGGTTTTGTTGTTATTTTTTACAATAAAAATTGGTTTATACTGTGTATATTAATCTGTAACTTGTTTTCCTTTTTAAAAATGTTATAGATGTACTTCTACAGTAGTCATTAATATAGTCACTTTTAGTAGCTATATAGATTTTCACAATGTATTCAATGCTTTTCCTAGTTCTTAGACATCCTGATTACATAATACATAGGAAAATAATTAATAGTAAATAAAATGATAAAGTACTAATTATTGTATAGTACATAACCTAAAGTGGGATTTTGGGGATAAAAAAGTATATATTATGTTTTGATTGATAAATATTGCCACATTACTTAAATTTTATTTTATTTTATTTGGCTGGGTGCGGTGGCTCACGCCTGCAATCCCAACACTTTGGGAGGCCAAGGCGGGTGGATCACCTAAGGTCAGGGGTTCAAGACCAGCCTAGCAAATGTGGTGAAACCCCATCTCTACTAAAAATACAAAAATAGCCAGGCGTGGTGGCACATGCCTGTAATCCCAGCTACTCTTCTCGGGAGGTGAGGCAGGAAAATCGCTTGAGCCCAGGAGGCAGAGGTGGCAGTGAGCTGAGATCGTGCCACGGCACTCTAGCCTGGGCAACAGAGCAAGACGCCATCTCAAAAAAAAAACTATTTTATTTTATTGTTAATTAACAAATAATAGTTGTATATATTTGTGGAGGCAACATTACTTTAGAAAAAGTATATAGTAATATAGTAATTCATACTCTTCTCAGCAGTATATAAAGGTCATATCTTGGTTATTTCTGTAATATTTTTCATATTAACCTCAAAAACATTTTTTCAAGTTTCTCAAAATTCTCTGGTAACCTTGAGAATTTGTTTGGAATCCCACTAAATCGAAACATTATCATAGGCAGAATTAATCTCTAATCAACTTCTTTTGCAATATTAAATCTTTCATGAGAATATTGTCGTGAAGGACATGACCTTGTTCACTGCTATACCACTTATGCCTAGAATATTTTCAAGCATTATAGAAGGTAAATATTTGTCAAATGAATAACGTTTTTATTTTTCACATATGTTAAATATATATAGACATATATCTTCACATTTCTGTTTACATTTTTAAAAGATATTTTGTAGTTTTGTTGCTATTATGAATAGGGATATCCATTTGATTTACACTTAAAGTATATTTTTTCAAAACTATTTTAAATTTATTATTTAGTACAAGATACAGAAATTTAGAAAATAGATTAAGAAAAAATTAAGAAGAAAACAAAAATCACCAATTATCCTATCATTGTTAATATTTTTCTGTATTTTACTCCAGTTCTACACATACACACACTCATATATGTATATATAATATATACACATATATAATATATATTATATATAATACCACATATGTACATATATATACAACATATATACAACACATATATACAACATATGTGGTATGTGCAATACATATATGTATACATATGTATACAATACCATATATAATACAAATATACAGTTTAATGACCATAGTACATATCATTAAAATTATATATTATATGTACATATATGTATATTATGTAATCAGGATAATTTGTAATGTATAATGTATACACATATATAACATATGTGTATACATTTTGTTAAACCTATTTTCAGTGTTTTGGGGGTCTTTTTTACATAACAAAGTTTCATGAGCATTATACGTATCATTAAACTTATTTGAAACATAATTGCTTTAATGGTTACATACAGTTCCATTATTTAGCTATCTTATTATCTAACTCAAGAGTGTCCAATCTTTTAGCTTCCCTGGGCCACACTGGAAGAAGAATTGTCTTGGGCTCCACATAAAATGTACTAACACTAATGACAACTGATGAGCTAAGAAAAAAAATTGGAAAAAAATCTCGTAATGTTTTAAGAAAGTTTACAAATTTGTGTTGGGCCGCATGAGGTCCATGGGCTGCAGGTTGAACACACTTGATTTAACTATTCTCTGACAATCAGACATTTGCAATGATAAGTTCCTCATTTTTCATAAAATAAATGAAGTACTACTGTAGTATTACTATATTACACTGAAAATTTTAAATAAAAAATATTGTTTATCTCTTTATTATCTTTTCTAATAGACAGAAGTATAATTACTGGGTTAAAGGCTGTGGGAAAAAAATATTTTTGAGACATAGTCTCACTCTGTCACCCAGGCTGGAGTTCAGTGGTGCAATCATAGCTCATGGCAGCCTTGACCTTCCAGGTTCAAGCAGTCCTTCTGCCTTGGCCTCCTGAGGAGTTGGGACTACCGGCACGTACCACCACACTAGACTGATTTTTGTATTTGTTGTTACCCGGGCTGGTCTCTGAATATTTTTAAAAATCATAAAAATCATAATTCACATTGTCAGTTTTTTTTTTTTTGAAATGGAGTTTTGCTCTTGTCACTCAGGATGGAGTGCAATGGCATGATGTTGCCTCACTGCAACCTCCTCCTCCTGGGTTCCAGTGATTTTCCTGCCTCAGCTTCTTGAGTAGCTGAGATTACAGGTGTGTGCCACTATGCCTGGCTAATTTTTGTATTTTTAATAGAGATGGGGTTTCACCATGTTGGCCAGGTTGCTCTAGAACTCCTGACCTCAGGTGATCCACCCTCCTCGGCCTCCCAAAGTGCTGGGATTACAGGTGTAAGCCACCACACCCGGCCAGTCAGTTTGCTTTCTAGGAAACTTTTGCTAATTTGCAATCTGGCCTAGCAAAGCATGGGAGTATCAGTCTTCCAGCACATGTACCAGCCTTCGAAAAGTTTTGACAAATCTGAATGGCTACCATAGGCCTCTTGTTTTCATAATATTTTGACTTTCTTTGATGATTAATGAGGTTGAACTTTTTTCATAACTTTATTATTTGCATTTTCCCTTATGTGCATCCTCTTTTTGTCCTTTGCTCTTTTTGTTTCGTTTCCATTATAATGTGCATGATTTTTATGTTCTGATTTTCTAATGGGGAATATAGCTACTAGATGAGTTCTTACTGGGACATTTTCCCTACTCTACTGGATAAACATTTTTCATTAATGGCAGGATACCAGCTTTAGGGAAAATTAGTTATTATTTTTACTTCCACTGCCGTTGGTCCTAGGAATTTTTTTTTGCATTACAATACTTTCTGGTTATGCTGTACTACTTACTGTAAAGCTAAGTATAGGCTATTATATTCTTTAGCAACATTATCATTTGGGTAGTGTCCTAACCGAAATGGGATCTAAGGAAATGATATTTGTAATATGTTTTGCTGTTATGAATTGAAAAAGAATGCCTATATATGCAGTGAATACTTATTTTTTAAGTTTCCAGTTTTTGAAAATTTAATCGAGTTGTAATTTACTTACAGTGACCTCTTCATACCTTAAGTATACAATTTAATCAGTTTTAACAAATACTCATCAAGACACTAAATATTTCTACTTTTTTGCATTCGAGTGAAGGTCTAATGGAGATGCATTGTTTAAACCGTTATCTTTATTTCACCTGCATTTTTGATGGATATTTTCACTGAATATAAAATTCTGGTTTGATAATTTTTACTTCCTTCGTTACCTTTTGATATGGTTTGGCTCTGGGTCCCAACCCATATCTCATCTTGAATTGTGATCCCTATGTGTCCAGGGAAAGACTTCGTGGGGGGTGATTGGATCCTGAGGGCAGTTTTCCCCAAGCTGTTCTTGTGATAGTGAGTGAGTTCTCATGAGATCTGACAGTTTAAAAGTATGGCACTTCCCCCTGCCTCCTGCCACCATATATGACACGCTTTGCTTTCCCTTCACCTTCCGCCATGATTGTCAGTTTTCTGAGGGTTCATCAGCCATGTGGAACTGAGAGCCAATTAAACCTGTTTTCTGCATAAATTACCCAGTCTCAGGTAGTTCTTTATAGCAGTGTGAGAACAGGCTAATATACCTTTAATGATATTACTCTATCGTTGTGGCTTTTATTGTTTCTGACAAGAGGAAGGTCTAATTATTATTTTTGGCCCCTGTATAAATATTTCCTTTTCCTCAGGCTGATGGAAGATTTTCTCTTTGTCCTCAATTTTTAGCAGTTTAGTAGTAACTCCCTAGGTCCGTAGTTCTTGGTATTTTTCTGCTTGAGGGTATCTGAGATTCTTGAATCTGTGGTTTGTGGTGTTTCATGAAGTTTGGGAAGTTCTTGAGCATTATATCTTCAAATATTTCTTGTGCTCCATTTTCTGTCTCTTCTCCTTCAGAAAGGATAATAAGACATGTGTTTGAATACAAAGTATTCTATCTATTGTAGCTATTTACTTAAGGTACAATATATGGCCATCCCTTAATCTTTCCATATTTCAATGTCTTTGTCTGTAAAAGAGAAAAATGCTATATCTGTCTCATAGGGTTATGAAAATTAAATGAAATAATGTATTTAAAGCACTTAACCTACAGTACAAGCCAAGATACATGGGTATTTTAAAAATTAATGTCACACACTATTAGTCTATGACTGAATCAGTAGTGTCAGTAAATAATGTTCTCTGGTCAGGAAACGCCCCTATAAGAAGTGACATGTGTGTAGAGACCTGAGGGAAGTGTGTCATAAGGCCATGTAGAGATCTATGGAGACATGTTCCAGATGAGGGAAGAGAGGTACAAGGACCCTGAAGTGAGGATAGTCTTGGTGGGTTTGATGCATAGCAAGGAGGTCTCTGTGCCATGAGGAAAATGAGCAAGAGGAAAGAGGGTTGGAGATGAAGATGGAGAGGTAGGTAGGGGTCTTACAGGTCACAGTAAGGAGTTTGGATTTTATATTTGAGGAAAGCCACAGAGAGTGCCCGTTAATCGTATCATATTCTTTCGTAATTAAAAACCTTCAGTGGGGCCCACACCTGTAATCCCAGCACTTTGGGAGGCCGAGGAAGGTGGATCACAAGGTCAGGAGTGCAAGACCAGCCTGACCAACATGGTGAAACCCTGTCTCTACTAAAAATATAAAAATTAGCCAGGCATGGTGGTGCATGCCTGTAATCCCAGCCACTCAGGAGACTGAGGCAGGAGAATTGCTTAAATCCAGGAGGCAGAGGTTTCAGTGAGCCGAGATTGTGCCATTGCACTCCAGCCTGGGCGATAGAGTGAGACTCCGTCTCAAAAAAAAAAAAAAAAAAAAAAAAAAAATCTTAAGTTGTTATTCATGTTTTTGAATATTCTCCAAACTACTTAGCAGGAACCTTCGTGGTTTGACCATAGCCCATCCTCTCCAATTATATCTGGCATCACACCCTTCCTTGCTCATTATACTCCAAAAGTACAAGCCTTCTTTTGGTTCTTAAAACACATCTCTTTTTAGGCACAAAACTTTGTATATGCAATTCCTGCTGCTTAAAATTACTTTTAATTTATGCTTTGCTTGGCTAACTCCTCAAATCAAGTCTCTACATGTCACTTTCTTTCCTGCCTCCTTGAATCCCCCTCTTGGTTATCTTGTAATAATTATATATTTATTAGTGATATTATTTGTTTAATGTGCATTCCTCTCCCTCAAATGGCATGTAGACTCCATTAGAGAGGAGTGGCTTTTGTTTCCTTCTTTACATAGTTTCTGTTATTTTGAGCAGAATCTGTCATCTGTCACATTTTAGACATCTAATAAATAAATGCATAACTGGATTACTGACTAGCTGTTAAGTGATATAACCTTCAGTGTACAACTATTCACTGGTGAACCTGGAAGCCAATCACAGCTCCTGTTATCTCCAATACCATTTTTCTTACTGCTAACAAATTTGTTTTTATTTATGCACAAATTAAAATATTGAGAAATATTTTAAATTCTTTTTAACTTGCACTCCTCCTAGTAACATGCATTGGAGATATACATTTTCATTGATATAATTTTCTTTTGCAGAGTAGATTCTTCTTTCTTCTACTTTAATACATTTCCTACATTAATCAAAATCCATTCATTTTTCTGCCTTTTCTACTATTTCTGGAATGTATTGAATTACATTTTGGTATTTACTGTTTGACTAAATAACTTTTAATGAGTTCATTAAGATTGATATGCTAATCTACAGGGTCTTCTGAAATGGAAGAAAAACTGAATTTACCCTTTAAGAAAGATTTTTCTGAAGGCTATCACTTACAAATTATTATCATTATTACTATTGTTGTTCTTTCTAGCAAAGACATGAACCTATGTGGAGATCTACACATCATTTTTGGATGAAAACTCCCTTACTAGGAATTGTGTCCTTGGATATTTTTCCATTTTTATTGGATTAAATCAAGCAGAAATAACTTTTTCTGGATAGTGGTAATTTGGCTATAGGTAGTGTGTTAGTCTGTTCTTACATTGCTATAAGGAAATACCTGAGACTGGGTAATTTATAAAGATAAGAGGTTTAATTGGCTCATGGTTCTTCAGGCTATACAGGAAGCATAGTGGCTGCTGCTTCTGGGGAGACCTCAGGAAGCTTCTAATCATGGTAGAAGGCAAAGGGGGAGTGAGACGTCTCGCATTGTGGGTGCAGGACCAAGAGAGACCAATGGAGGAAGTGCCATACACTTTTAAACAATGAGATCTCATGAGAACTCACCCACTATCACAAGAACAGCACCAAAGCGATGGTGCTAAACCATTCATGAGAAATTTCCCTCATGATCCAATCACATACCATCAGGCCACACCTTCAACACGGGGGAGCTCCTGTAACCAATCTCCCTTGGATGAGGGATGAGGGACAACTGTATGTCCTAAAAGGGCCCAGACTATACTAAGTTTACCAAGAAATTGGAAAGTTATGGTGAGGGTTCATCATTGTAGTGATTGTTGTCCTATATAGGAGACAACAATCTCCTATATAGGAAGTGAGATGCTGTCATGGAAATAGCCTACATGATTTCAGTGGGAATGCATGATGAAAGCAGGGTGGTAAAGGCCGTGAGACAGTGTGGTTACCACAATAAGCAGCAGGCTTGGGGTAGTTAATGGGATAGTTCCATTGGCAGGCATCTTTGGCATTAATTGATCCTGATACTTCCAGTATTGGGATAGTTAAAACCCATACTAAAGTCCAACTTGATTTGTAGGACCATGTTCACTGTAATAATACCATAATTGAAAGTCATGGCTGCTCACTTGTTTCCTTGCCTGAAACAATCTGCACTGAGCCAGTTTATCCAGAACCTCCTTGTATTAGTCTGTTCTCACACTGCTGTGAAGAAATACCTGAGACTGGGTAATTTATGAAGAAAAAGGTTTAATTGACTTACATTCTGCATGGCTTGGGAGGCCTCAGGAAACTTACAATCATGGCAGAAGGCAAAGGAGAAGCAGGCACAGGGCAGCAGGATTGAGTGAGTGCAAGCAGGGGGAATGCTAGACCCTTATAAAACCATTAGGTCTCCTGAGAACTCACCCACTATCATTGAGAACAGCATGGGGCAACCTCCACTATTATCCAATTACCTCCACCTGGTCCTGCCCTTGACACACGGGTATTTTAGGGATTATGGGGATTACAATTCAAGATGAATTTGAGTGGGGACACAGCCAAACCATATCACTCCTTGAATGAAAAGTGGGTGAGATATTCTTGAGGAATATTCCTTGATTGATTGTTTTGCATTTATAAAAATGTTTGTTTTTTGTCTTTATCCTTGAATGACTTTGGGGTAAAAAAATCATGGGGTTATTTTCTTTCCTTGAAAATGTTCTGGAAGTAGCTACCCTATCTTCCAGATGTAATATAGTTACATCTACACTATCTTCCACTGCAAACAAGCTTCATTATCTTTTAGCCTTATCTTGCTTTTGAGAAATACTCCAGATTGACATTTTCTCCTTATAAGTTCCTTAATATTTTTGCCTGGCTTTCTAATGCCTACTTTCTTTCTTGTTTAACTTTTACTGGGAGCTGTTTACTTGTTGACAGTTATGGGTCCATTTTTCTTGGGGTACATAATATACTTTAGTATATAGATCCAAATCTTTTATTTCAGAAAGGTTTCTTGAATTATATTTAAGTATATGTGTTGTTCTATTATTTTTGTTTTGTTTCCTGGGTTATATGAAAATTTTGTTTTTTCTCTGACCATCATTTCCTTTGTTTGTTTTTTTGGAGACAGAGTCTTGCTCCGTCTCCCAGGATGGAGTGCAGTGGCAGGATCTCAGTTCACTGCAACCTCTGCCTCCTGGGTTCAAGCGATTCTCCTGTCTCAGTTTCCTGATTAGCTGGGATTACAGGTGTCTGCCACCATGCTCAGCTGATTTTTTTGTATTTTTAGTAGAGACAGAGTTTCGCCCTGTTGCCCAGGCTAGTCATGAACTCCTGAGTTTCAGGCAATCCACCCACCTCAACCTCTCAAAGTGCTAGGATTACAAGCGTGAGCCACCACAACTTTTTTTTTTTTTTTTTTTTTTTTTGAGACAGGGTCTTGCTCTTTCTCCCAGGCTGGAGTGCAGTGGCAGGAACATGACTCACTGCAGCCTCAACCTCCCTGGCCCAAGTGATCCTCCCACCTCAGCCTCCCAAGTAACTGGGATCATGGGCATATGCCACCATGGCCGCAAAATTTTTTAAAAACTTTTGTAGAGACAGTGTCTTCCTAAGTTGCCTAAGCTGGTCTTGAACTGCTGGGCTCAAGTGATCCTCCTGGCTTGGCCTCCCAAAGTGCTAGGATTACAGGCATGAGCCACCATGCCCAGCTCATCATTTCCTTTTCTAATCCTTTTTATCTTTTTATTTCCATTTTTGCTTGCTCTTTTTCTTTTTATCCTTTATTGTACTTTGGCAGTGGCTATTTTCTCTCATACACCTTCTTATTTCAGCTTCATTTCTATGACAATCTTACTTTTTCTTCTATCCGTTCCCTGACCTTTAAGTTCGTATTTCATCTCCTCCAAGAGTCCTATTTTTTTCTTGAGTTCTTGCATCTTGTATGTACAGCTTTATGTTTTAGTATCACAGAAACAATTACCTCATTGACATTTTTAAATTAATGGCAAAAGCGTTTAGTCACTCTATTCGTCTTCTCAGTGGTAGCATTTTTCTGGAGACTAATCTGGGTCTGTCATTTGTATTTCCTGTTCCTTGACTCCTTTTATGTGTAATACCTTTGATTTGATATTGTGTATGTTCTTTCTTGATAAACAATTTTTGAATAAGATGAGTTTTTCTGCAATTTGTAGGAGGCTCACTTGAGGGAGGGGTCAGTGCTGGTTTGAGAAAAATTAAAGTTTTTATGTAACTGAGGCTTTTGTGTATCACTTGGCTAGCCTTTACTTTTCCTATGGATATTGACAGCCATTTTGGGAGGTTCTTGTTTGTTATGCTACTTTATAGTGCAAAGTTTTGTTTTTTCCTCTCTTCGTGCTCCCTGAAAATATGGCCTGTGTGGCTTGATGCTTTTCTCCTTTTTTTTCTAGGAATCAAATCATGCACAGAGAAGTTCCTGAGACTAGACAGAACATACTCTTCCAACTCTTGCAGATAAAGGGATTTAACTGAGGTTTTGCACAGGGTGTGTTCCTTACCTCTGAAAAGCAGAAGTCACTTTGGTAGCTCTTTTTGCAGTCTTAAAGTCCTTTCGTCACTTTGCCCCGCACCTTCCCTTGCTGCACTCCTGTGCTTTTGGGGATCTTTTTACATATTTTGTGATGGACTTTAACAATCTCCTAGTGGTACTGAAAATGGAATTTGTAATTTGGGTTTTGTTCTCTGAAACTCAGTTTTATGTTCTAGCTTAATTCAACTAGGAATCATTAAGCATTGGCTATTTCCAGCTACCATACATTAGGGGCTGTAGAGACAAATTTCTTGTTTTTGAGGAGCTCTTAATATAGTGGAGCATGAAAAATAGGCAACGATGACCAACGTTCCCCTCCCCCACCAAGCCAAAAAATCCCAAATACCAAAAGGGACAGAATGTGCTAAATGTCAAAGCAGAGGTTTAAAGTGGTGGTTGAGAACAAACCTAGGTGATTAGGAAAGGGTGGCAGTTAATGGCACCTAGAGATTGGCACAATACTCTTCAGATGGTAGGCACTCAATCAGTGTTTAGGGGATCTAGAAGAAGATTTGTTTTCAGTTGAGAGAAGTGAGATTCATAATATTCTCGCTCTAAATGTAATTTTAGGAGGACATTCTACCCAGAATTTTGAGATATTCTGGTGTATGTAATGATTGCTTTCTTTCTTCATTTAGATCTATTTCCAGAACAAGGTCACCTGCCTCTTAGCTTATATTCCATTTCTTAACCTTGGTGCCTTTTGAGGTAGACTTTGGAGAGTGGGTCTAATGTTGACAGATGGATAGAGAAGGGATAGATTATTTGGAAGACAAAGGACAAGGTCGAAACCACATGCATGGGAAATCAGAGCGTCTCTGGGCATTATAGGAAAAAAGAATTTTGTACAGGGCTACATTATTAAAGATCTGAGATATTAATCCAAAACATCATTTAGTTTTCTGACTAAGCAATTGTGTTTCAAATAGTATCAAAGAAACCTCGAAGAATTTCCCATAAAATTCTGTATTTTCTATATCTATCTCGAAAGATAACAAGATGCTAATTATATCAATCTATTTTTCAAAAAATTAACACTGCAAAGTTTAGTTTTATAAAATGCTTATTCTCTAATAAATAGAAGTGGAATAATTAGTCATTAATTATTGGTAATAAGTGTTCTTTATTCTCTTATTATTTTAGTTTTAACCAACTATCACTGAAAACATTATTTGATTCATGCTACTGTAATAAGCTTTAACATACTTCTGTTCCTTCCCCAAACCCTCTTCCCCTGCCTCCTCTCTACCTCCCTTGTCTCCTCTTTTCTAATCTCAATCAATGAATTATTCATGGAAACATGTACTAGGGGCAACATTACTTTTTTTTTTTTTTTAAATGAAGTATCTAGGTCTTCACCATTTTCGACACAATGCTGTGTTTTACATATCATATGTTTTTTGAAATGCTTATAATACTCTCTTTTGGTGAAGAGGATTTGTTTATGGATGTCATAAAGTCAAACACTACTTGTGTCTCATGATAGTAATCACCACCAATACCACCGTAATAGTAGTAATCTTTGGGTTGAATGGGCCAATCAAATTTATAATCCACTATACTTGTCTTGTGATCTTCACTAGCATGGCTTTTATGTGCTCATGGAAAAAACAGGGAATAAAAGCTTGGTAGTTTCCATGCTGTTAAAATTAAGAAAACATGATTTAGTATTAAAAGAGGTAATAATTTAATTTTGGAGTTGCTGAGTTGAGCTCTGGTGGTCTGGGAAACTCGGGGGAAAATTTAGATATTGCAGTAACAGATTTGAGTTGGAATATTTTGTAACTGCAATAGCAGATGCACTTATAGAAAACTGTACAAATCCAAATGTTGCTTCATATGACCTTGGGACATGATGGATTTCCCAAGGATCTAGATTTGACAATAAGTTTTCTGTTTAACCAAAACATGAAAATTATTATCCTTCACACATTATTTAAAGAAAAGTGCTGAAAATTACATGGTATTTAAAATTTATTTAGTTGTAAAACCTATTAAGAGAATATAAATATATGGTTTTTAAATCAGTAAAATTAATTTGCAGGCTTGAGGTAGCTTAGATTAAGGTAAATATCTTTTATGGTCATTTTCCTAGAACTGTAAATATGACTTATGTGTCTCTATATCTTTGTTTCCACTGAAGACTTTGAAATAGCAATAATTGGGCCTTTTTGAAACTTTCAGGACTTCTACCAATTTATTAAAAGTATGCACCTTAGAAATTTTCAAGGATTCACTCAGACTTTAATAGTCAGGGTTAAAATATTTGAGTGGTTTGAAAATTTGTGCTTGTAATATGATCATTTGAATTCTTGGTACTGGGGCATTTTGATTATCTTTGCACAGTGTGCATTTGCTTGTGATTTTTTTTTTACTTTGATGCACTGCTAATAGATAATATACAGCACATTCTATGGATATGTGCTAGTTGACCCAATCAGAATAAATCTACAGGAACTCTGCTACATGACAAATGTAATTAAGTACCATGAAAATGTCTTATTAACTTCTATAATCTTTAAAAGTATGCAATAAATCATATTACTTGAAAAAACTTTATTTTTCAACCTATGATCTTGCTTAAGTCCCTGTTCAAGGATGCATTTAAAAAACATGACAATTCTAAAAAATAAAATAACTGTTTGAATAATGGAAGGTGCACATTGACAATAACTATTCATACTTTGTACCAAGATCTTAGTTTGACATAATTTTTTCAGCCTTGTTTGGATTTACAGTTAACCCTAAAAACATTAGTAAATGGTACCCACACTTTTAAATCATAAAAAGAAACCCAGATTTGTTTGCAGTTTTTTAATCTGTTGTTAATAAACTTGAAAGAACACAGTCCTGTCTAATAAACACATCAAACTAATGGGTACCAGAGCAGTTCAGAAGAGTGTTTGTTGTTTGGTGTTTAGATTTCAGTCAGAATTAATCAACAATGGATGGGGCCTGCTGTATTTATTAGCAACTCAAATCCCTGTGATTTAATGCCAGGTCCTTTGACTCATTCCAGTGAACGCTGGCAAGTTTACAGCACTGATACATACTTACATCCTCGGGTCTTTAAAAGAAAGGGAAAAATAGAGCCTAAAATCAGACCACAGGATTGGCAAGAATTTCCCGAGAGCCATTTTGAATTTAGCCCTATACAGTGAGCCTGTGAATAGGAAGCAATTGATTCAGGAACAGTGGAGCCTTTTTTTTGCCTGAAGAAGCCTTCAGCTGTGCAGATGGCTTGCTGGCATAATCCAGTCTGCTTTTGTCTTTTATTTTATATATTAGGCTACTTGCTTCTCACACTTTATACTGCTTTTGTTTTCTCTCTGTGCTCTAAGCCTCCAAATTTCAGGGGCAAGGAGAGGTTGCAAGGGTTTAGTGAGGGTGGCTGGACTATATGTGGAGTATTTCCCACAGATTTATGAGTTGCTAGTAAATTGCTGGCAATGCTGCCTGCTTGTCACAGTCAGCACTAGGGTGTTCTTTGTACAAAAGTGTCAACTTTTGAATGAGGACTCTGGAAACAGATTTAAAGATTAATCTTGAGAATGCATTTTTCTGAGGCCCTGAAAACGTGCCTACTTGTGCAATAGCCCTGGTTCTAGACATTTATTTTTCAAAGTGATCTCATTCCTCAGTTACAAAGACTTACATTCTTCACTGTTCATGTTCAGAAAATTCCACAGCCCTTAGCCATTCCTCCTGCTTCTCATGTCTGGGGGCTGCCTTTCGAGAGCAGATTATTTGTGGAAAGACATTATTTATCTGGAAACTCTTCAGTGAAAACTTGATGGAGTTGTTGTTACTCCAGGGACCGTCTATCTCCCTCAGAAGATAAGATTTGCCAATGCTTCCCCCGTACAACTTCCTATGGGAAGATAGCTGACTTTTGGCCTGATAAATAGTTTCACATTGGATGGGTTGTTGCCATCTCATGCATTCTTTTTCATCCTTCCCAGATATGTAATTTTCTCTCTTACTATCTTGCTTTCGGTCATATTGTCTTTTTTCCCCCTTTTCATACGGAAGTAAATTTTGAAGAAGAAATATCTGCTAAAATGTGTATTTGTTCAAATTTTTCAATGTTAAATATTAGGATATGTCTCAAAGTGTTCTGAAATAAATCTGTATATATAAAAAAGAAACACCGAGAATGTTAATCACATACCTCTGTTTTTCCTCTAGTTTTCTTCTACACAATGACATATTTTCTTTCAGCAAATAGAAGACTTTGTGGGAATGATGTAGACCATGTTTTTTTTTTTTTTTTTTTTTTTTTTTTTTTTTTTTTTTTTTTTTTTTTTTTTTTTTTTTTTTATTGTAAATGTTCCACAAACAGAAAATAAATACCACAGAATCCACCATTTGGGAATGACTTGTTTGTGAGTCAATTGCCCTTGTTTTCCCTCCTTAAAAATTATATCTTCCATTTATATGGGAAGCACATGTAGATATTTCCTCCTTTCTTATCTTTAAACAATATTTGTAATACATTTCAGCTGAGGATTAAAAAGATCTGGTCCTCTAAACATTTGTATAAGATTAGCAAATGTACTAACATACAGACTTGTTCACTGTTGTAATCATTTCCTATGTACTCAGCACTTTTGTTTGTGAAGAACATTTATTTTGGTACTGCCATACTTTATTTTCTTATTGTACCTCTTTTAAATTGCATTTCTCAAGGGCATTATATGTAATGAAAAATGTTTAAATTTAGGACCAAATGCAGATTTTTGACTAAAGATGGGAGAAAAATTGTGTTTATATCCTAGTTTATTTCCTGAACTAATAAACAACAATAACAATGATGAAAAACAGATAACAAAGGCCATCTGCAATAATACTGGGCAATAATTACACATACAAACCATAACAACAAAGTATAGGTGCTCAAAACAGTGAAATTAAGACCAAACTTAGAAAAGGCTTAGTGTACTGGCACATACATCCATGATCTCTGCAGTAAGTATGGTGCTTCACAGTTTGGGAGTCAATCCTGAAAGCCCAATCAAGGCTCTCTCCCTGGAATGCCAGAGTCTGGGGGTTTGGATAGGTTAGAGGAAGATCACTGAATTCAGGTTTACTCCACCAAGGAGGAGCAGGGTCAGGGTGGAAATTCAGAAGTGCTCAGGTATACCATTTTATCACAAGTAGGCTGACCACTAGGAAGAGAGAAGATAGAAGGTGAAGATTTGTTAGGGAATTGCAGAGAGCTGAAGACTCATATGCTGGAGATGGCTCATACCTGCTCTCCAGAGCCAATGGATAAGTTTCCAAAGTTTGCAAATCAATTGTTAAACACAGCCATTATTAAAAATTATATCACAAACTCACAATAAATTACATGAGAAACAAAGGCAATGAGTACTCAAAACTCATCACACCTTAATAATGATACACTATTATTATCTATGCTTTTGAGGTTATTCCCATCAATTACATCTGTCTGGTGAAAATATTATCTGAAAGTGAACTACTGCGCATTTCTTCCCAACCCTGTATTTGGTAATATATCACATTGGTAACTTGAAAACAGCCATGGTGGGAGTATTTATACCATGAAAATCTGCAAAATGCTACATATCAATACTTGACTTATTGTTTTGTTTATTAATTAGAATTGAAGTGATGAAGAAAATGTTAATGATGCAGATTAAGAGTGTTGTGCCATGGCACAAAAAACTGTGGAAGTATTCTTCTAGTATTTGAAACGATTGTCTGAAAGTTGCTCAAGCCATTGATGAAAAAATGAAGTTCTGAGATCCGCATCTTTTTTGTATCACTTTCGTCTTACTTAGTAACATAAATTAAAGTATCACCAAACATTCATGTGAGAACATTTGTTCATTGCAACCATACTTTGAGTATGAGTTTGGTAAAATTCAAGAAAAGCATTCTGTGATAATCAATTGGCTATATAGACTTTATAATCAATATTTTATATGTTGTGAATTGTGTGCTATATATGCTTTATATTAGCAAAATTTATTATGTCTATGTAAAAAATTGCAAGTATCCAAAAATGTATGTGCATGTGTACATAAAAACACATATATTATTTTTAGGACAGTCAGTTAAGCAGTTCCCGGTGCCCTACAATGCCTTGCAGTGCATTGGGGAGATATCCTCTGCACTCTGTGTTGAGGGATGTAGATGGAAAGAATGGGGGTTTAGTAACTCAAATGCATGGATTGTGTAGCTGGAGATACACCCGGCACTCAGAATTAGTAAGAAAATATTTTGAAACAGTCTATTCGAATTCAAGATTCTTGCAGTACCAGTTTTCTGTTATTGTTATGCACTAAATTGTGTCCCCACCTCAAACTGTATGTTGAAACCCTAACCCGCAATATGACTGTATTTGGAGGCAGGGCTGTTCAAGAGGTAATTAAGGTTAAATGAGGTCATAAATGTAGGGCCCTAATCCAAAACGACTGGTGTTCTTTTATGAAGAGGAAGAGACTCCAGAGCTTTCTCTCTCTTTGTATGTGCACAGTAGAAAAGCCACTTGAGGTCATTGTGAGAAGGTGACTGTATATAAGCCAGGAGAAGCCTCACCAGAAACCAACCATATTGGCACCTTGATCTTGGACTTCCACCTTCCGTAATTGGAGAAATGGGTGGCTTAAACGATATTTCTGTTGTGGTTTAAACTACATTTCAGTTGTTTAAGCCACCCAGTCTATAGTATTTTTATGGTATTTATTATAGTATTGAAGTATTATTATATTAAATTATTGTGGTATTTATTTTGATGGTATTTACCATGGAAGCTCCAGTAGACTGATACAGTCATCATTTGAAAAGAGTGAGCATGGCATATACTAATGGATAGTAAGACAAAAGAAAGAAATAGGAACTCATCCATGTAAAGTGGCATATAAAAAGTGGTCAATAATAATAATTATTATATAAGATAGATGAACAAGTCATATCAGACTAATGGTATGCCAGGGAGTAGAAGAAACATTTTAAGCATAAAATCTTCCATGTTATTAGAAAAATTAAAGACAATGTTATTTTTGAAATGAGAGATCATAGAAGAAAGAAAATGAAGGAGAGAAAGGTTGTGAAGGAAGGAAACTTACCAGAGAATTTGACAATTTTGGACCAAGTCAAACTATTTAAGTGTAAAGGACACAGACAGATAATCTCAGACACAAAAGAATGCTGTGAATAGAAGAACCAAGCATCTTTCTTGAAAAATATACATAATGAAATCTAAACAATATTGAACACATTCCTTGACTTGAAATCAGTAAATGCAGTCTCATTTGTAACATGTTTGGAATATTAAAACCCAAAAACATATTTTTGGATACAAAGAAAACTTCAATAAATTCTATAAACTAGAAAGATTGTGTAATATGGTAATTGATGACAACACACTGAAACTAGAAATTTAGTATAAAATAAAATATTCGAATTCAAGACAAATAACAACAAAATCCCAACCACTTAGAGTTATCAGCAATAATAGCAAAAAACAACTCAATGTTTAGCTCAAAGAGAAAAGTCAGAACTTAAATTGTGGAGCAATAGAAAATAACACTATTATAAAAATATTACATATTAGAAATTATATAGCTGAAACCATGCTCAGGAGAAAATGTATGTCCTTGACACCAAACGAAATGATCTTTTAACATAAAAAGTTAGGGAAAAACCAGAAAAATTGTTTTTAAGTAAGTAGAAAGCTGGGCATGGTGGTGCACACCTGTTGTCCCAACTACTTAGCAGGATGAGGCAGGAAAATCCCTTGAGCCCAGGAGTTCAGGTGCAGCCTGGGCAATATAGCGAGACCTTGTCTCTAAAAAAAAAAAAAGAAAGCAGAAATAAGGCTTCATAAAGATAACAGCAAAATTAATGCAGTAGAATATAAGAAAACAATAGAACTAATAAGTAAGTGAAAGAACCCCCGGTAACACAGATAATCACTAGCTAACCTAATTTAACAAGAAAAAGGAGATAACATAAATACATGAAACTGGAAACCAAAAGAAAAAACAATCAGATACAGAGAGGATTTCAAGAAATGTTTAGGAATTTTTTCATGAATATATTTGAAAACCTGGATACATAGATGATTTTCCAGGAAAGTACATATCTTAGATGTAAAGGAAATCTCCAAACAGAATAATTACAAGGAAGAAAAGAAAAGGAAAATACATTGTGAAAGCACTACCCTTAAAAAAAAAGAAAAAAAAAAAAAAAAAGATCAAGACTGTGGAAGTATCAAAACTCTTCCAATTGATTTTTTACAACATTACCACAACATTGAAACCAAATTCTGAAAAAAGAAAACTTCACACCTAGCTTTTCAAACTGAAAACACCCCAACATTAAGTGACTGGCTATATAAGTTTGTACAATAGAATGTCATGCAGCTACTAAAATAAAAAAAAAAAAAAAAAAAAGAGCTATGTTTATGTTCATATGGAAAAAACTTTAAAATATATTATTAAATACAAATAAAGATTCAGGACAATGTATATATATGTACCAATTTGAATAAAAATATGAATCCATTTATGAATTGGGAATTTGATGGAACTGTTGATGGTGGTAATTGACGTTAGGACTGGGAGGAACAATCAGGTTTTATTGTATCTCTCTTTCTTACTTTATTTGTAGACATGTATCTGTATTATTTTTCTTAAATCATTCATCAGATCCTTAGTGATAAAATAGTTTGCATAGTCAGTAAATTTCCCCCCAGCTATGTAACTGATCTAGACTTGTGTGCATGACGTGACATTTATCAATGTGTTTTCACAAGGTGGTATACCAAATAAGGCAGTTTTCCTTTCGTTCTTTTATTCGATGGAATTTCCATGTGGAATCACTGCTTGATTTTCTGTGAAAAACTTGACCTTTTATCCAGCTCATGGAATATGAAGAATACTAATACGGTTTCATCAGAAAGCTTTTCCTTTTTTTTTTGTGACGGAGCCTCACTCTGTCACCTGGGCTGGACTGCAGTGGCGCGATCTCGGCCTATGGCAACCTCTGCCTCCTGGGTTCAAGTGATTCTCTTTCCTCAGCCTCTTGAGTAACTGGGATTATAGGCACCTTTAGCCGTGATTTCTGAGATTTTGGTGCACCCATCACCAGAGCAGTTTATACTGTACCCAATGTAGTCTTATTTTCACTTTTCTCTTTAGCTTCATAAAAAGAGCATACTCTACTCTAGAACAAAACAGCATCAAGAAACGTCACTTTTTCCCCCACAATATGTCAGAATTTTTGGCCTTCCTTTGACATTCAAACAACACTTACAAAGTTTCTGAAAATCTTAGTTGTCTGGCAACTGAACAGTTTATGTTAACTTTCTAAGTGGGCATATTTGTTCAGTCTGATGGGTACTATATGAGATACATTTTAAAAAAATTATAGAATGGATCCAACTCTCTTGCACTATGCCATGTGAGTAGAAACCATGTACAAATAATGGAATCTCTTTAGGGAGTTGATTTTGCTTTTTGTGAGGAAGGAGTGTTTTGAAATCTTGTATGAGAATATCAGTGCCTGCAATGTGACAGGTGCTGTACTGTGAGTTACCAGATTAAATGGTAAACAAGCAACAGGAATTCTCATAATGTAGAAAGTGAAAGAGACCAAGAAGTTAAGTCTGAGGTTGGGGACAAAATTTCATTATCAGTCAAGAATTTTGGAGACATATGTCACCAACATGCTCCAAAACTGGATGCCTATTTTAGTGTATTTTAAAAGGAAGATTTGGATATATGATATCTGGGTGTTAAAATGTGTTCTACCTTGATCTATTTGTTTAGCTGACACCAACTCCAGAACTCTGACATATATTACTTTTGAGTGTGACTGACCATTGTGGTATCTACGAAAGTGGGAAGAAAAGTGGAGAAATCTTTGTAGTTTCAGTCTGGGGATGCTTCCTTCATCCAGGAAAGCCTTCCAGCATTCCTGAGTTCTGGCTAATGAGGTGCTAATGGGGTGTTATTACTGGCTACTAGACCAAGGCATCAGAGAGACAGGCTGGTAAACACCCTTTGAAGTATGTGCCTAATTCTTTGAAGTGTGTTTCTAATGGGAAGATAAGCACATTTCCTGTCTTAGAGATCCGAAGTTTTTTGTCCTAACCCTATGTTATCAATTCTAGGACACATTTACTCTTTTTCAGGTAGTAGTTAGTCAAGAAATTGCATTAGAGGAGTGGTTCCAGGGCTTGATCTTCTCATGTTGGATTTGGCTAATGGTGCCTCATATATGAAACCTGCTTAGTGATTTCCTTATATTCTGCCCCTAAGAGACAAATAGAAATATAGGTCAAACTAGGGGAATACAAGCCCAAATGTTTCTCTAAATAAATATATCCTCTTTGAGGATATATATATATATAAATCATATATCCTCTTTGACTTCTCTGAGAAGAGTTTATTTGGAGGGACATTTTCCTCTTTGACACTCTGTTTTCTCCAACACTCTAATAAGGTAAGGTCAAAAATTGTCTCTTAATTCCAAGTTCCCAGTATAGTGGTTTGTACAGTGAGTACAGAATCTTTTAAGTAGTGCACATGTATAATGTGGTGTGGATTAAAACTCTGATGCTCTACCACATGATTCTTAAAACCCAAAAGTTCTCAACTTAGTGGAAAGCCAGATATAGGACAATATAATACTTTCTAAGCCTTTTAGTGTTTAAAGTATTTACAACTCATTTACCTCAAATTACATTCAGTGGAGATTCCCCAGACCAAATTTTAGAGGGTCAGGGTCAGATGGGAAGGGGACAGAAGATTTTCTGGTTTCTAGGTATGGACTCAGATTACATTCTAATTCATTTAAGTGACAATTTATTTGTTAATACAACAAATGTATTTGCATCGATCCAGTCAGCAAATATGTCTTGAATATAGTATTCTCCCCCTTATTAATGGGGTAAACTTTCCATGACCTGCAGTGGAGGCCTAAAGCCGTGGATAGTACTGAACCTTCTATATACTATGATTTTTTTTTTCCCCCTGTACATACAGACTTAAGATAATGTGTATAAATTAAGTGCAGTAGGAGATTAATAACAACAACTAATAATAAAATAGAACAATAATAACATTATTCCGTAATAAAAGTTAAGTGAATGTGATCTGTCTTGCTCGATATATCTTATTTCATGTAATATTTTCAGATTGCAGTTGACTATGCATAATTGAAACTGAGGAAAGTGAAATCTCAGATAAGGGGGGACTACTATATTTTATTAAGGGAAACAATCTCTTCCCATAAATCAGACCTCAGCTAGCAGAATTAAAGGTAACACTTGAGGAGTTAGGGATCATCATGGCGATGGGAAGAAGGACTAGAATGCAGCTCTACACAGAGCAGCACACGGAAGCTTGCATTGTGAATTTTAGGTCCAGGTTGACTGCAAGAACAAACCAGCAATCCTGAGAGGACCCACAGATCCTCTGAAGGAAGCAGACTACTCCTGTAGGACCTGGGAGACACCTTGAATACTGTGAGTGCCCCACCTGTGGAAATGGGAAAGGGTGACCATCCTCTCTTGAACACACACCCTCACTGGAGAAACTGAAGTTCTGTTTGTGGGAGAAGTTTCCAATTTTACCTACAGTTGAGTCAATTTAGAGAACCAAGTGAAATACAGGGATAGAAGAAGCTGCAGAAAGGCCCTGGGAGCTCACTGGGTCCCCTAACATGCCATTCCTGCCTGGCACTACAGGGATCCATCGGGAGGGTGGACAAAGGAGCAGGGGTTAAAACTAGACAGGGAGAAGGACTTCTCTAACTGAACTTTGAAACAATTTGAACAGGCAACAAGCCTGCTGGTCAGAACTCAGGGGAGGGCTGAAATTCAGTGTGAAGACTCCACAGGTGGGGGAAGTACCAAGACCTTTCTTTTGCAGCTGGGAGGCAGATAGCCTTGGGCAAGTTTTCAAGCCCCTCAGGCCCTCTGCCTGGAAACAGACTTGGGGCTGTTGGGGGGGACTTGGTGGGAGTGAGAGTGAGACCAGCCCTTCACTTTGTGTGGGAGCTATCTGAAGCTTGTGACTGCTGGCTTTCCCCAAATTCCCTGACAACCTGCATGACTCAACAGAGGCAGCCATAATCCCCCTAGGTACGCAACTCCAGTGACCTGACCTGGGAATCTCACTGCCATCCCCCACAGCAGCCATAGCAAGACCTGCCCAAGGAGAGTCTGAGCCCAGCCACACCTAGCCCTGCCCCCACCTGATGGTCCTTCCCTACCCACCCTGGAAGCAGAAGACAAAGGGCATATAATCTTGGGAGCTCTAGGGCCCCACCCACTGTCGGTTCCTCTCCACACTACTACAGCTGATGCTTTCTGGAAAGCACGACCTTCTGGCAGGAGGCCAACCAGCATAAAAATAGAGCATTAAACCACCAAAGCTGAGAACCCTCACAGAGTCCATTGCACCCTGCTGCCACCTCCACCGGAACAGGCACTGGTATCCATAGATACCAGTGAGTCTGGTATCTCACTGAGAGACCCACAGACTGTTCACATTGTAGGACTTTGTGCAGACAACTCCCAGTACTAGCCCAGAGCCAGGCAGACTCACTGGTGGCTAGACCCAGAGGAGAGACAACAATCACTGCAGTTTGGCTCACAGGAAGCCACTTCCTTAGGAAAAGAGGGAGAGTACTACATCAAGGGAACACCATGTGGGACAAAAGAATCTGAACCACAGCCTTCAGCCCTAGACCTTCCCTCTGACAGAGGCTACCCGAATGAGAAGGAACCAGAAAACCAATGCTGGTAATATGATAAAACAAGGCTTTTTAAACTCCCCCAAAATCACAGTAGTTTACCAGCAGTGGATCCAAACCAAGGAAAAATCTCTGATTTATTTACCTGAAAAAGAAGTCAGGAGGTTAGTTATTAAGCTAATCAGGGAGGCAACAGAGAAAGGCAAAGGCCAGTGCAAGGAAATCCAAAAAATTATACAAGAAGCAAGGGGAGAAATATTCAAGGGAATAGATAGCTTAAAGAAGAAAACAAAATACCAGCCGGGCGTGGTGGCTCACACCTGTAATCCCAGCACTTTGGGAGGCTGAGGCAGGCGGATCACAAGGTCAGGAGATCGAGATCATCCTGGCTAACATGGTGAAACCCTGTCTCTACTAAAAATACAAAAAATCACCCGGGTTTGGTGGCGGGTGCCTGTAGTCCCAGCTACTTGGGAGGATGAGGCAGGAGAATGGCATGAACCTGGGAGGTGGAGCTTACTGTGAACAGAGATCATGTCACTGCACTGCACTCCAGCCTGGGTGACAGTGAGACTCCATCTCAAAAAAAAAAAAAAAATTAAAAATTCAGGAAACTTTGGACACACTTTAAGAAATGCAAAATGCTCTGGAAAGTCTCAGCAATAGAATTGAACAAGTAGAGGAAAGAAATTCAGAGCTCAAAGACAAGGTCTCCAAATTAACCCAATGCAACAGAGACAAAGAAAAAGGAATAAGAAAATATGAACAAAGCTTCCAAGAAGTCTGGGATTATGTTAAACAACCCAACCTAAGAATAATTGGTGTTCCTGAGGAAGAAGAGAAATCTAAAAGCTTGTAAAACATACTTGGGGAAATAATAGGGGGAAACTTCCCTGGCTTTGCTAGAGACCTAGACATGCAAATACAAGGAGCACAAAGAACACATGGGAAATTTATCACAAAAAGGTCATCACCTAGGCACATCGTCATCAGGTTATCCAAAGTTAAGATGAAGGAAAGAATTTTAAGATCTGTGAGACAAAAGCACCAGGTAACCTGTAAAGGAAAACCTATCAGATTAACAGTAGATTTCTCAGCTGAATCACTACAAGCCAGAAAGGATTGGGGCCCTATCTTCAGCCTCCTCAAACAAAACAATTATCAGCCAAGAATTTTGTATCCAGTGAAAATAAGCATCATATATGAAGGAAAGATACAGTCTTTTTCAGACAAACAATCGCTGAGAGAATTTGCTGTTACCAAGCCACCACTACAAGAACTGCTAAAAGGAGCTCTAAATTTTGAAGCAAATCCTGGAAACACATCAAAACAGAACCTCTTTAAAGCAAAAATCACACAGGACCTATAAAACAAAAATACATGTTAAAAAGCAAAAGCAAAAAACAAAAAAACCCAAAGCACACAGGCAACAAAGAGCATGATGAATGCGATGGTATCTCACATTTCAATACTAACATTGAATGTAAATGGCCTAAATGCTCCCCTTAAAAGACAGAGAACCACAGAATGGATAAGAACTCACCAACCAACTATCTGCTGCCTTCAGGAGACTCGCCTAACACGTAAGGACTCACATAAACTAAAAGTTAAGGGGTAGAAAAAGGCATTTCCTGCAAATGGGCACCAAAAAATGAGCAGGGGTAGCTATTCTTATTCAGACAAAACAAACTTTAAAGCAACAGCAGTTAAAAGAGACAAAGAGAGACATTATAAAATGGTAAAAGGCCTGTTCAATAGGAAAATATCACAATCCAAACATATATGCACCTAACACTGAAGCTCCCAAATTAATAAAACAATTACTAATAGACCCAAGAAATGAGATAGACATCAACACAGTAATAGTGGGGGACGTGAATACTCTACTGACAGCACTAGACAGGTCATCAAGACAGAAAGTCATCAAAGAAGCAATGGATTTAAACTATACCTCAGAATGAATGGATTTAACAGATGTATACAGAACTTTTTTTTTTTTTTTGAGATGGAGTCTAGCTCGGTTGCCCAGGCTGGAGTACAGTGGCACACTTTCAGCTTCACTGCCACCTCCGTCTCCTGGGTTCAAGTGATTCTCCTGCCTCAGCCTCCCGAGTAGATTGGATTACAGGCACCTGCCACGATGCCCAGCTAATTTTTGTATTTTTAGTAGAGACAGGGTTTCACTGTGTTGGCCAGGCTGGTCTCAAACTCCTGATCTCATGATCCACCTGTCTTGGCCTCCCAAAGTGCTGGGATTACAAGCATGAGCCACCTCGCCTGGCTGTATACAGAACATTTTATCCAAAAACCACAGAATACACATTCTATTCAAAAGCATATGGAACTGTCTGCAAGATAGACCATATGATAGGCCATAAAACAAGCCTCAATAAATTTAAGAAAATTTAAATTATATCAAGCACTCTCTCAGACCACAGTGGAATAAAACTGGAAATCAGCACCAAAAGGAACCTTCAAAAACATGCAAATACATGGAAACTATATAACCTGCTCTTGAATGAGCATTGTGTCAAAAACAAAATAAAGTTGGAAATTAAATCATTTTTCAACTGAATGACAATAATGACACAACGTACCAAAACCTCTGGGATACAGCAAAGGCAATGCTAAGGGGAAAGTCCACAGCCCACATCAAAAGGACTGAAAGAGCACAAACTGACCTTCTAAGGTCACACCTCAAGGAACTAGAGAAAGAAGAACAAACCAAACCCAAACCCATCAGAAAAAAAGGAAATAACCAAGATCAGAGCAGAACTAAATGAAATTGAAACATAAAAAACAATAAAAATGATAAATGAAACAAAAGGCCGGTTCTTTGAAAAGGTAAATAAAATTGATAGACCATTAGCAAGGTTAACCAAGAAAAGAAGAGAGAAAATCCAAATAACTTCGGTAAGAAACAAAACAGGAAATATTGCAACTGACACCCCAGAAATACAAAAGATGATTCCAGGCTACTATGAACACCTTTACGTACACAAACGAGAAAACCTAGAAGAGATGGATCAATTCCTGGAAAAATACAACCCTCCTAGCTTAAATTAGAAAGAATTAGATATCCTGAACAGACCAGTAACAAGCAGTGAGATTGAAATGGTAATTAAAAAATTACCAATAAAAAAAGTTCAGGATCAGATGGATTCACAGCAGAATTCTACTAGCTATCCAAAGAATTGGTACCAAAACTTTTAACACTATTCCATAAGACAGAGAAAGAAGGAATCCTCCCTAATTAATTCTATGAAGCCAGTGTCACCTTAATACCTAAACCAGGAAAGGACATAACCGAAAAAGAAAACTACAGATCAATATACTTGATGAACATAGATGCTAAAATCCTTAACAAAATACTAGCTAACTGAATCTAACAACATATCAAAAAGATAATCCACCATGATCAAGTGGGTTTCATACCAGGGATGCAGGGATGGTTTAAAAGACACAAGTCAATAAATGTGATACACCACATAAACAGAATTAAAAACAAAAATCACATGATCGGAGTGTTGGCAAGATGACCGAATAGGAAAAGCTCCAGTCTGCAGCTCCCAGCAAGACCAATGCAGAAGGCAGGTGATTTCTGCATTTCCAACTGAGGTCCTGCTCATTACATTGGGACTGGTTAGACAGTGGGTGCAGCCCATGGAGAGCAAGTAGAAGCAGGATAGGACATTGCCTCACCCAGGAAGTGCAAGGGGATGGGGAACTCCCTCCCCTAGCCAAGGGAAGCCATGAGGGACTGTGCTGTGAGGGACTGTGCTATCTGGCCCAGATACTATGCTTTTCCCAGTTTTCACAACCCGCAGACCAGGAGATTCCCTTGGGTGCCTACACTGCAAGGGCCCTGGGTTTCAAGCTCAAAACTGGGCAGCCGTTTGGGCAGACACTGAGGTAGCTGCAGGTGTTATTTTTCTTACCCTAGTGGCGCCTGGAACCCCAGCGAGACAAAACTGCTCACTGCTCTGGAAAGGGGGCTGAAGCCAGGGAGCCAAGTGGTCTAACTTAGTGCATCCCACTCTCATGGAACCCAGCAAGCTAAGATCCACTGGCTTGAAATTCTTGTTGCCAGCACAGCAGTCTGAAGTCAACCTGGGATGCTCCAGCTTGGTGGTGGGAGGGGCATCTGCCACTACTGAGGCTTGAGTAGGCGTTTTCCCCTCACAACGTAAACAAAGCTGCGTGGGAAGTTCGAACTGGGCAGAACCCACTATGGTGCGGCAAAGTCACTGTAGCCAGTCTGCCTTTCTACATTCGTCCTCTCTGGGCAGCCATTCCTGAAAGAAAGGTAGCACCCCTAGTCAGGGGCTTATAGATAAAACTCCTATCTTCTTGGGACAGAGCGCCTGGGGGAAGTGGTAGCTGTGGGTGCAACTTCAGCAGACTTAAATGTTCCTGCCTGCTGGCTTGGAAGAGAGCAGTAGATCTCCCAGCAGAGCACGTGAGAGACACCTCCCAGCAGGGATTGACAAATGACAAACACCTCATAAAGGAGAGCTCCAGCTGGCATCTGGCCAGTGCCCCTGTGGGACAAAGCTTCCAGAGGAAGGAACAGGCAGCAATCTTTGCTGTTCTGCAGCCTCTGCTGGTGATACCCAGGCAAAGAGGGTCTGGGGTGGACTTTCAGCAAACTCCAGCAGATCTGCAGAAGAGGGGCCTGACTGTTAGAAGGAAAACTAAGAAAAAGAAAGCAATAACATCAACATCAACAAAAAGGACTCCCATGCAAAAATCCCATCCAAAGGTCATCAGCATCAAAGATCAAAGGTACATAAATCTGTGAAGATGAGGAAAACCCGGGGCAAAAAAGACTGAAAATTCCCAAAACCAGAATGCCTATTCTCCTCCAAAGGATCACATTCCTCACCAGCAAGGGAACAAAACTGGATGGAGAATGAGTGTGATGAATTGACAGAAGTAGGCTTCAGAAGGTGGGTATTAACAAACTTCTCTGAGCTAGAGGAGCATGTTCTAACCCAGTGCAAGGAAGCTAAGAACCTTGATAAAAGATTACAGGAACTGCTGACTAGAATAACCAGTTTAGAGAAGAACATAAATGACCTGATGGAGCTGAAAAACACAGCACGAGAACTTCTTGAAGCATACACAAATATCAAATTGACCAAGTGGACGAAAGGATGTGAGAGATTGAAGATGAACTTAATGAAATAAAGGGTGAAGACAAGATTAGAGAAAACAAAATGAAAAGGAACAAACAAAGCCTCCAAGAAGTATGGGACTATGTGAAAAGACCAAACATGCATTTGATTGGTGTACCTGAAAGTGATGGGGAGAATGGAACCAAGTTGGAAAACACACTTCAGTATATTATCCAGGAGAACTTCCCCAACCTAGCAAGATAGGCCAATATTCAAATTCAGGATATACAGAGAACACCACTAAGATACTCCACAAAAAGAGCAACACCAAGACACAGAATTGTCAGATTCACGAAAGTTGAAATGAAGGAAAAATATTAAGGGCAGCCAGAGAGAAAGGTCAGGTTACCCACAAAGGGAAGCCCATCAGACTGACAGCAGATCTCTCTGCAGAGAGTTGGGGCCAATATTCAACATTCTTAAAGAAAAGAATTTTCAACTCAGAATTTCATATCCAGCCTAGCTAAGCTTCATAAGTGAAGGAGAAATAAAACCCTTTACAGACAAGCAAATGCTGAGAGATTCTGTCACCACCAGGCCTGCCTTATAAGAGTTTCTGAAGGAAGCACTAAATATGGAAGGGAAAACCAGTACCAACCACTGCAATAACACACCAATATCTAAAGACCATCAACATTTTGAAGAAACTACATCAACTTACAGGCAAAATAACCAGCTAGCATCATAATGACAGGAGCAAATTCACACATAACAATATTAACCTTAAATGTAAAGGGGCTAAATGCTTCAATTAAAAGATACAGGGCAAATTGGATAAAGAGTCAAGACCCATCAGTGTGCTGTATTCAGGAGACCCATCTCACGTGCAAAGACACACATAGGCTCAAAATAAAGGGATGGAGGAATATTTACCAAAGCAAATGGATAGGAAAAAAAAAGCAGGTGTTACAATCATAGACTCTGATAAAACAGACTTTAAACCAACAAATATCAAAAACGATAAAGAAGGGTATTACATAATGGTAAAGGGATCAATGCAACAAGAAGAGCTAACTCTCCTAAATCTATATGCACTCAATACAGGAGCACCCAGATTCATAAAGCAAGTTCTTGGAGACCTATAAAGAGACCTAGACTGCCACACAATAATAGTGGGTGACTTTAACACCCCACTGTCAGTGTTAGATCAATGAGACAGAAATTTAACAAGGTTATTCAGGACTTGAACTCAGCTCTGGACCAAGCAGACCTAATAGACATTTACAAAAGTCTCCACCACAAATCAACAGAATATACATTCTTCTCAGCATCGCATAGCAGTTATTCTAAAATTCATCACATAATTGGAAGTAAAACACTCCTCAGCATATGCAAAAGAATGGAAATCATGACAAACACTCTCTTAGACCACAGTGCAATCAATTAGAACTCAGGATTTAGAAACTCACTCAAAACTGCACAACTACATGGAAACTGAACAACCTGCTCCTGAATGACTACTGGGTAAATAACGAAATTAAGGCAGAAATAACTAAGTTCTTTGAAACCAATGAGAACAAAGACACATCTCAAAATCTCTGGTACACAGCTAAAGCAGTGTTTAGAGGTACATTTATAGCACTACATGCCCACATGAGAAAGCAGGGAAGATCTAAAATCAACACCCTAACATCAAAATTAAAAGAACTAGAGAAGCAAGAGCAAACAAATTCAAAAGCTAGTAGAAGACAAGAAATAACTAGGATCAGAGCAGAACTAAAGGAGATAGAGACATGAAAAACCTTTCAAAAAAATCAATGAATCCAGGAGACAGTTTTTTGAAAAGATTAACAAAACAGATAGACAACTAGTCAGACTAATAGAAAAGCGAGAAGAATCTAATAGACACAATAAAAAATGATAAAGGGGAAATTGCCACTAATCCCACAGAAATACAAACTACCATCAGAGAATACTATAAACACCTCTATGCAAATAAACTAGAAAATCTAGAAGAAATGAATAAATTCCTGGTACACATACACCCTCCCAAGACTAAACCAGGAAGAAGTTGAATCTCTGAACAGACCAATAACAGGTTCTGAAATTGAGGCAGTAATTAATAGACTACTAACAAAAAAACCCCAGGACCAGAAGTATTCACAGGCTAATTCTACCAGAGGTGCAAAGAGGAGCTGGTACCATACCTTCTGAAACTATTACAAACAATAGAAAAAGAGGGACTCCTCCCTAACTCATTTTATGAGGCAAGCATCATCCTGATACCAAGACCTGTCAGACACACACACACACACACACACATACACACACACAGAAAAAAAAGAAAGAAAAAGAAAAGAAAAAAAGAAAAATTCAGACCAATATCCCTGATGAACATCAATGTGAAAATCCTCAATAAAATACTGGCAAACCAAATCCAGCAGCACATCAAAGAGCTTATCCACCACAATCAAGTCAGCTTCATCCCTGGATGCAAGCCTGGTTCAACATACACAAATCAATAAACGTAATCCATCACATAAAGAGAACCAATGACAAAAGTCACAGGAGTATCTCAATAGATGCAGAAAAGGCCTTTGGTAAAATTCAACACCCCTTAATACTAAAAACACTCAAGAAACTAGGTGCTGATGGAGCATATCTCAAAATAATAAGAGCTATTTATGACAAACCCTCAGCCATATCATATGGAATGGCCAAAATCTGGAAGCATTCCCTTTGAAAACCAGCACAAGACAAGGATGCCCTCTCACCACTCCTATTCAACATGGTATTGGAAGTTCTGGCCAGGGCAATCAGGCAAGTGAAAGAAATCAAGCGTATTTGAATAGGAAGAGAGGAAGTCAAATTATCTCTGTTTGCAGATATGATTGTATATTTAGAAAACCCCATCATCTCGGCCCAAAAACTCCTTGAGCTGATAAGCAACTTCAGCAAATTTCAGGATACAAAATCAATGAGCAAAAATCACAAGCATTTCTATACACCAATAATAGACAAACAGAAAACCAAATCATAAATGAACTCCCATTCACAATTGCTGCAAAGAGAAGAAAATACTTAGGAATACAACTTACAAGAGATGTGAAGGACCTCTTCAAGGAGAACTACAAACCACTGCTCAAGGAAATCAGAGAGGACACAAACAAATGTAAAAACATTCCGTGCTCGTGGATAGGAGAATCAATATTGTGAAAATGGCCATACTGCCCAAAGTTATTAAGAGATTCAGTTCTACTCCCATCAAGTTAACATTGACTGTCTTCACAGCATTAGAAAACACTGCTTTAAATTTCATATGGAACCAATAAAGAGCCCAAATAGCCAAGACAATCCTAAGCAAAAAGAACAAAGCTGGAGGCATCACACTACCTGACTTCAA
This sequence comes from Rhinopithecus roxellana, assembly GCF_007565055.1. Lineage (NCBI taxonomy): Eukaryota > Metazoa > Chordata > Mammalia > Primates > Cercopithecidae > Rhinopithecus > Rhinopithecus roxellana. Next base: position 192,389,962 of record NC_044550.1, read on the forward strand.
ACTGTACTACAAGACTGCAGTACCCAAAACAGCATGGTACTTGTACCAAAGCAGATATATAGACCAATGGAACAGAGCAGAGGCCTCAGAAATAACACCACACGTGTACAACCATCTGATCTTTGAACAAACCTGATAAAAACAAGCTATGGGGAAGGATTCCCTATTTAATAAATGGTGTTGGGAAAACTGGCTAGCCACATGCAGAAAACTGAAACCGGACCCCTTCCTTACACTGTATACAAAAATTAACACAAGATGGATTAAATATTTAAACCTAAGACCCCCAAACCATAAAAACCCTAGCAGAAAACCTAGGCAAAACCATTCAGGACATAGGCATGGGCAAAGACTTCATGACTAAAACACCAAAAGCAAGTACAAGAAGATCCAAAATCGACAAATGGGCTGTAATTAAACTAAAGAGATTCTGTACAGCAAAAGAAACTATCATCAGAGTGAATCGGCAATGTACAGAATGGGAGAAAAATTTTGCAATCTATCCATCTGACAAATGACTAATATCCATAATCTGCAAGGAACTTAAATTTACAGGAAAAAACAAACAACTCAATCAAAAAGTGGGTAAAGGATATGAACAGACACTTTTCAAAAGAAGACATTTATGCAGCTAAGAAATGCATGAAAAAGAAGCTCATCATCACTGGTCATCAGAGAAATGCAAATCAAAACCACAATGAGATACCATTTCACACCAGTTAGAATGGCAGTTATTAAAAAGTCAGGAAACAACAGATGCTGGAGATGTTGTAGAGAAATAGAAATACTTTTATACTGTTGGTGGGAGTATAAATTAGTTCAACTATTGTAGAAAGAGTGTGGCAATTCCTCAAGGATCTTGAACCAGAAATACCATTTGACCCAGCAATCCCATTACTGGGTATATACCCAAAGGATTATAAATAATTTTACTATAAAGACACATGCACACATATCTTTATTGCAGCATTATTCACAATAGCAAGATTTGGAACCAACCAACCCACAAGCCCACTGATGTTAGACTGGATAAAGAAAATGTGGCACATATACACTGTGGAATACTATGCAGCCATAAAAAAGGATGAGTTCGTGTCCTTTGGAGGGACATTGATGATGCTGGAAATCATCATTCTCAGCAAACTAACAGAGGAACAGAAAACCAAACACTGCATGTTCTCACTCATAAATGGGAGTTGAACAATGAGTACACGTGGACACAGGGAGGGGAACATCACACATTGGAGCCTACTGGGGATTGGGAGCAAGGGGAGGGATAGCATTAGGAGAAATAGCTAATGTAGATGACAGGTTGATGGGTGCAGCAAACAACCATGACACATGTATACCTATGTAACAAACCTGCATGTTCTGCGCATGTATCCCAGAAGTTAAAATATAATTAAAAACAATCAAACAAAAGGAAACAGAACAAAAACAAACCAACAGTAAGAACAACAAAAATGACATGATCATCTCAATAGATATAGAAAAAGCATTAGACAAAATTCAACTTCCTTTTATGATTAAAACTCTCAGCAAAATTGGCATACAGGTGACATTCCTTAATGTAACAAAAGTCATCTATGACAAACTCACAGCCAGCATAGTATGTAATGGGGAAAAATTGAAAGCATTCCCTCTGAGAACTGGAAAAAGACAAAGATGCCCACTCTCACTACTCCTCTTCAACATAGCACTGGAAGTCCTAGCCAGAACAATCAGACAAGAGAAAGAAATAAAAGGCGTACAAATCAGTAAAGAGGAAGTCAAAGTGTCACTGTTTGCTGACGATATGATTGTTTATCTTGAAAATCTTAAAGACTTCTCCAAAAGCTCCTAGAAATGATAAAATAATTCAGCAAAGTTTTCTGATACAGATTAATGTACGCAAATCAGTAGGTCTTCTGTGCACCAACAGCAACCAAGCTGAGAATGAAATCAAGAACTCAACCCCTTTTACAATAGCTGCAACAAACAAACAAATAAAAATACTTAGAAATATACCTAACCAAGGAATCGAAAGACGTCTACAAGGAAAACTACAACACACTGCTGAAAGAAAGATAACACAAACAAATGGAAACACATTCCATGCTCATGAATGGGTAGAGTCAATATTGTGAAAATGACCATACTGGCAAAAACAATCTACAAATTCAATGCAGTCTCCATCAAAAGACCACCACCATTCTTCACAAAATTAGAAAAAACAATTCTGAGATTCATATGGAACCAAAAAAGAGCCCGTATAGCCAAAGCAAGACTAAACAAAAAGAGCAAATCTGGCAGTATCACACTACCTGATTTCAAACTGTACTATAAGGCCATAGTCACCAAAACCGTATGGTACTCGTATAAAAATAGCACATAGACCAATGGAACAGAACAGAGAACCCAGAAATAAGCCCAAATACCTACAGCCAACTGATTTTCGACAAAGCAAATGAAAACATAAAGTGGGGAAAGGACACCCTTTTCAACAAATGGTGCGGGGATAATTGGCTAGCCACATGTAAAAGAATGAAGCTGAATCCTCATCTCTTATACGAAAATCAACTCAAGATGGATTAAAGACTTAAACCTAAGACCTGAAACTATAAAAATTCTAGAAGATAACATTGGAAAAACCCTCCTAGACATTGGCTTAGGCAAGGATTTCGTGACCAGGAACCCAAAAGCAAATGCAATAAAAACAAAGATAAATATCTGGGTCCTAATTAAACTAAAGTGCTTTTGCACGGCTGAAGGAACAGTCAGCAGAGTAAACAGACAACCCGCAGAGTGGGAGAAAATCTTCACAATCTATACATCTGACAAGGGACTATATTCAGAATCTACAAATAATTCAAACAAATCAGTAAGAAAAAGCAAACAACCCCATCAAAAAATAGGCTAAGGATATGAATAGACCATTCTCAAAAGAAGATATACAAATAGTCAACAAACATATGAAAAACTACTCAACATCACTAATGAACAGGGAAATGCAAATGAAAATCACAATGAGATACCATGTTACTCCTGCAAGAATGGCCATTATCAAAAAATCAAAACACAGTAGATGTTGGTGTGGATTTGGTAACCAGGGAACACTTCTACATTGCTGGTACAGCCAGCAGTGTACTGTACACTAGTACAGCCACTATGGAAAAGAGTGTGGAGATTCCTTAAATAACTAAAAGTAGAACTACCATTTGATAGTTGCATTAAATCAGCATTTGATCCAGCAGTCCCACTACTGGGTATCTATGCAGAAGAAAAGAAGTCATTATGTGAAAAAGATACTTGCACATGCATGTTTAGAGAGGCACAATTCACAATTGCAAAAACGTGGAACCAACCTGAATGCCCATCAAAGAGTGGATAAACTGTGGTATATATATACGATGGAATACTATGCAACCATACAAAGGAATGAATTAACAACATTTTCCGTGACCTGGCTGAGATTGGAGACAATTATTCTAAGTGAAGTAACTCAGGAATGGAAAACCAAACATCATATGTTCTCACTGACATGTGGGAGCTAAGCTATAAGAATGCAAAGGCATAAGAATGATACAATGGACTTAGGGTACTTGGGTGGAAGAGGGGGATGGGGACGAGGGATAAAAGACTACAAATATGGTGCAGTGTCTACAGCTTGGGTGATGGGTGCACCAAAATCTCACAGATCACCACTAAAGAACTTACTCGTGTAGCCAAATATCACCTGTACCCCAATAACTTATAGAAAAATAAAAGTAAATAAATAAATAAAATTACATTTAAAAAGGTAATGCTTGAATGTTTACTTTTTAAGTATCTTGTTTTTAAAAATAGACTTCATTTTTTAGAGCAGTTTTAGATTCACAGCAAAATTGGACAGAGGTATAGAGATTTCCCATATCTCCCTCCCCTCACATTTATACAGCCTTCCCCACTATCAAAATCCTGCACCAGAGTGGGACATTTGTTAATTAATGAATTTACATTGACACACTGTACACATTATTGTATTAGGGTAATTGTGTCTCCATAGAATGAATTAGGAAGTTCTTGCTCTACTTCTATTTTCTGAAAGACATTGTAGAAAATTGATATAATTTCTTCCTTAAATGTTTGGTAGAGTTCACCAGTGAATCTATCATGCCCAAGTGATTTCTGTTTTGAAGGCTATTAATTACTGATTCAATTTCTTTAACATAGTGCTGTTCAAATTATGTGTTTCTCCTTATGTGACCTGTGGTAGATTGTGTTTTTTAAAGAATTGGTTCATTTCATCTAGGTTACAAAATTTGTGAGCAAAGGGTTGTTTAAAATATTCCTTTATTTTCTTTTTAATGTTCATGAGATCTGTAATGATGTCCCCTCTTTTGTTTCTCATGTTAGTAACTTGTGTCTTCTCTCTGTTTTTCTTAGCCTGTCTAGAGGCTTATTAATTTATTGCTGTTTTCAAATAACTAGCTCTTGGTTTCATTTATTTCTCTATTTCCTTTTGTAAGTTTCATTGATTTATGTTTTAATTTCTTGTTTCGTTTTTTTGTGCTTACTTGTGATTTAATACGCTCTTCCCTGTCCCCAACTCCCCTGTTTCCTAAGGTAGAAGTTTAGATGATCAATTTTAGATCTTTCTTTTTTCTAATACATGCATTCAGTGCTATAAATTTTCTCTAAGCACTGCTTTCACTGTATCCCACAAATTTTGTTGTGTTTTCATTTTTATTGAGTTTAAAATATTTTAAAAATTTTCTTGAGATTTCTTTTTGCTCTCTGTGTTATTTAGAAATATGTTGTTTAATCATCAACTGTTTTGAGATTTTCCAGGTATCTTTCTATTGAATGTTTATTTTAGTCTAAGATAAAATCATCCTGAATTATTTTCTCTGCTTTTCCCATGTATCTTTGTGTGGGGAGCAGGATGTTGTCATAAATTTTCTCAACTAACTTCTGGATGAATCAATTTGAATTGCTAATGGATAACACTTACTTAACAAGCTTCAGTCACCTTATTTTCTTCTGCCTCAAACAGCAGAAGAAAATATTTATTATGCTCAGTGTAACTTTTTTATAAGGAGGGAGATTTCCTTTTTAAAATATATATATATTTTAATTTTAGATTCAGGAGGTACATGTGCAGATTTATTACATGGGTATATTGCGTGATGCTTAGATTTGGGCTTCTAATGATCCTGTCACCCAAATAGTGAACATAAAACCTGATAGGTAGTTTTTCAACCTTGTTTCCCCCAATCTTCCATTATGGAGTCCTCAGTGTCTATTGTTCCCATCTTTGTGTGTGGATGTACCCAAAGTTTAGCTTCCACTTCTAAGTGAGAACATGGGGTATTTCATTTTCTGTTTCTGCATTAATTCATTTATGATAATGGCCTCTAGCTACATCCAAGTTTTTGCAAAAAACATGCTTATTCTGTTCTTCTTTATGGTTGTATAGTATTCCATGGTGTATAGGTACCATGTTTTCTTTATCCAGGTCACTGTTGATGGGAACCGAGGTTGATGCCTTGTCTTTGCTATTTTGAATAGCTGTGTAAGGAACATACAAGTGCATGTGTCTTTTTGATAGAACAATTTATTTTCCTTTGAGTGTATACCCAGAAATGGGATTGCTGGGTCAAATGGTAATTTTATTTTTAGTTCTTTGAGAAAACTCCAACCTGCTTTCCAACAGGGCTGAACTAATTTGCATTCCCACCAACAGTGTATAAGCATTCCCTCTCTGCAACCTCACCAACATCTGTTATTTTTTTGACTTTTTTATAATAGCCATTCTAACTGGTGTGAGATGGTGTTTGTGGTGGTTTTGATTTGCATTTATTTATCTGATGATTAATGATGGTGAGAATTTTTTCATATGTTTGTTAGCCTCTTGTATGTCTTCTTTTGAGAAGTGTCTACTTTTTAATGGTGTTATTTGTTTTTTTCTTGTTGATTTAAGTTTCTTATAGATCCTGGATATTAAACCTTTGTCAGATGCATAATTTGCAAATATTTTCTCCTATTCTGTAGGTTGTCTCTTTACTCTGTTGATGGTTTCTTTTGCTGTGCAGAAGCTCTTTAGTTTAATTAAGTCCCATTTGCCTATTTTTTTCTTTTGTTGCATTTACTTTTGGAGTCTTCATCATAAATTCTTTGCCTAGGACAATGTCTAAAAGAGTATTTCCTAGCTTTTCTTCTAGGATTATTATAGTTGAAGGTCTTAGATTTAAGTCTTTAATCCATCTTGACTTAATTTTTGTATATGGTAACAGATCAGTCCAGTTTCATTCCTCTACATATGGTTAGCCAGTTTTTATAGCACAATTTATTGAATAGAATATCCTTTCCCCATTGTTATTTTTGTTGACTTTGCTAAAGAGTAGTTGATTGTAGGTGTGTGGCTTTATTTTTGGGTTCTGCATTCTGTTTTATTGGTCTATCTGTCTATTTTTGTACCATTACCATGCTGTTTTCATTACTGTAGCCTTATAGCATAGTTTGAAATTGGGTAATGTGATGCTACTGGCTTTTTTCTTTTTATGTAACATTACCTTGCCTATTTGGGCTCTTTTTTGGTTCCATATGAATTTTAGAATAGTTGTTTCTAGATTTGTGAAAAGTGACATTGGTAATCTGATAGGAATAGTATTTAATCTGTAGATTGGTTTGGGCAGTATGGACATTTTAGTGATATTTGTTCTTCCAACCCGTGAGCATAAAATAGTTTTCCATTTGTTTGTGTCTTCTACATATCTCATTTTTTTCTTAAGTATTTTATTTTTTGTGGCTATTGTAAACGAAATTGCATTCTTGATTTGGTTCTCAGGTTTGGTGTACAGAAATGCTACTGATTGGCCAGGCGCAGTGGCTCACGCCTGAAATTCCAGCACTTTGGGAGGCTGAGGCAGGCAGATCACGAGGTCAGGAGATCAAGACCTTCCTGGCCAACATGGTGAAAGCCTGTCTTTACTAAAAATACAAAAATTAGCTGGGCGTGGTGGCATGTGCCTATAATCCCAGCTACTTGGGAGGTTGAGACAGGAGAATTGATTGAGCTTGGGAGGAGGAGGCTGCAGTGAGCCGAGATTGCACCACTGCACTCCAGCCTTAGAGACAGAGCAAGAACCCATCTCAAAAAAAAAAAAAAAAAAAAAAAAAAAAAAAAGAAATGCTGCTGATTTTTGTATGTTGATTTTGTATCCTGAGACTTTGTTGAAGTTGTTTATCAGGTCTACAAGTCTTTTGGCAGAATATTTAGGGTTTTCTAGGTCTAGAATCATATTGTCAGTGAATATGGATAACTTGACTTCCTTTTATTTGGCTGCCTTTTAGTTCTTTCTGTCATCTGATTGCTCTGGCTAGGACTTCTAGTACTATATTGAGTAGTGGTGCACATCCTCGTCTTGTTTCAGTTCTCAAGGGGAATGCTTCCAGCATTTACCCATTCATTGTGATGTTAGTGGTGAATTTGTCACAGATGGCTCTTATTGTTTTGAGGTATGTTCATTCAATCCCTACTTTGTTAAGGGTTTTTATTATGAATGGTTGTTGGATTTTATGCAAAGCTTTTTCTTCATCTATCGAGATGATCATTTGGTTTTTGTTTTTAATTCTCTTTGTGTGATGGATCATGTTTCTTAATCTGTGTCTGTGGAACCATCATTGCATCCCAGGTATAAAGCCCACTTGATCATGGTGAACTAACTTTTTGATATGCTGCTGGATTCAGTTTGCTAGTATTTTGTTGAGCATTTTTGCTTCTATGTTCATCAGGGATATTGGCCTGCAGTTTTCTTTTTTTGTTGTATGCCCTTGCCAGATTTGGCATCAGCATGACACTGGTTTCGTAGAATGAGTTAGGGAAGGGTCCTTTCTTCTTAATTTTTTGGAATAGTTTCAGTAGGATTGGTACCAGCTCTTTGTACATCTGGGAGAATTTGGCTGTGAATCCATCTGGTCCAGAGCTTTTTGTGGTTGGTAGGATTTTTTCCTTTTTATTACTGATTCATTTTCATTACTTGTTATTGGTATGTTCAATATTTCTGTTTCATCCTGGTTCAATCTTGAGGGGTTGTGTTTTTCCAGGAACTTATCCATTTCCTCTAGATTTTCTAGTTTGTGTGCATAGAGGTGTTCATAGTAGTTTATAAGGATCTTTTGTATTTCTATGGGATCAGTTGTAACGTCACCCTTGTTATTTCTGATTGTGTTATTTGGATCTCTCTTTTTTCTTGGTTATTCTAGCTATCAGTCTATCAACCTTGATAATACTTTAAAGAACCAATTTTTCATTGATCCTTTGTATGTTTTGGGGGGGATCTCAATTTCTTTTAACTGTGCTGTGATTTTATATATTTTTCTTCTTCTAGCTTTAGATTTAGTTTGTTCTTGTTCTTCTACTTCTGTTAGGTTCATGGTTACATTGTTTTATGTCTTCTTTATGAAGGCATTTAGCAGTATAAACTTTCCTCTTAATACAGCTTTTCCCACATCCCAGAGATTTTGGTGTGCTATGTCTCTATTTTCATTTGTTTCAAAAAGTTTTTTGATTTCTGCCTTAATTTTGTTTTTTACACAAAAGTCATTTAGGGGCAAGTTGTTTAATTTCCATGTATTTATGTGGTTTTGAGAGTTCCTCTTAGTATTGATTTCTATTTTTATTCCACTGTGGCCTGAGAAGCTACTTGGTATAAATTTGATATTTTTGAATTTATTGAGCAGTGTAAATGCTTCACTTGAAAGAGATAGAGTGGCGAATTGAGCAACAAAAAAAAGATCCATCCTTCTGCTGTCCTCAAGAGATTCATTTTACATTTAATGATGCCCAAAGGCTCAAAGTAAAGGGATGGAGAAAGATCTATCATGCAAATGGAAAACTTTAAAATAGACTTTTAAAACCTGCAACAGTAAAAAAAGGACACAGAAGGGCATTACATAATGATAAGGGGTTCAATTATACAAGAAGAGTTAATTATTCTAAATATATACATGTCCAACATTGGTAAAGCAATTGGTAAAGCAAATGATTGCTGAAGGGGGTGCAGAATTGTTATGAGATTTGATTTATGTCCAAGCATGTGCTCAATCTTAGAGGAAGTTCTGTGTGCAGAACAATTATTGAAACAAATGAAAATAGATACACAATATACCAAAACCTCTGGGATGCAGCAAAAGTAGCATTGAGAGGAAAGTTTATCCTGCTAAATGCCTTTATAAAGAAGACATAAAACAACCTAATGTTTTACCTAGCAGAAGTACATTGGTAAAGCAATTATTCCTAGACCTAAGAAAAGACTTTGACATCCACAGAATAATAGAGGAGATGTCAACACCCCACTGACAGCAGTAGACAGATTATCAAGGCAGAAAACCGACGAACAAATTATGAACTTAAATTTTAAACTTTGCTGATTGGGCCAAATAGACATCCACAGAGTAGTCCAACCAACAACCACAGAATATGCATTCTTCTCATCTGCATGTAGGACATTCTCTAAGATTAATGATCTGCTCGGACATAAATCGAGTCTCAATATACCTTAATGGAAATTCTGCAGCCCCTTCTCCAAGCGAGAAACCTAGAGGCCCTCCTAAATTTTTCTCAGTCCCTCAGCTGCACATATGTAACTGGTAATCAAACTTATCAATTAAGGCTCGGCATTTGGTTCAAGCCTGTAATCCCAGCTTTGGGAGGCCAAGTCAGGAGGATTGCTGGAAGCCAGGTGTTCAAGACCAGCCTGGGCAACATATAAGATCCTGTCTCTACCAAAAAAATTAAAAAACATTAGCTGGGTGTGGTGACATGTGTCTGTTGTCCCAGATACTTAGGAGGCTGAGGTGGAGTACCCCTTGAGTCCATGAGGTTGAGGTTACAGTGAGTCATGATTGTGCCACTGGACTCCAGCCTAAGTAGTAGAGCAAGATCCTGACCCAAACCAAACCAGAAACAAAAACTTATCAATTATACATTTGAAGTAGTTCTCTGTGTCTTTCTCTCAATCCCAATTTTCACTAAGCTCAAATCTTCTTCACCTCTTACCTGAACTATTAGAGTAGTCTCCTTGTTCATTTTCCTGCTTTGAGCTTTATTTCTCTCATTGCGTACATATGTAATTATTTGTTTATTTATTTATTTAATTTATTGAGACAGAGTCTTGTCCTGTCACCCAGGCTGGGTATGATCATGGCTCACTGCAGCCCCCTTCTCCTGGGCGCAGGTGATCCTCCCACCTCAGCCTCCCAAGTAACTGGGACTACAGGTGCTTGCCACCATACCTGGCTAATTTTTTTTGTATTTTTTGTAGATATGGTGTTTTGCCATGTTGCCCAGGTTGGTCTTGACCTCCTGGCCTCAAGCGATCTACCTGCCTTGGCCTCCCAAAGTGCTGGGGTTACAGGCATGAACCACCATGTTTGGCCCATAATACAGTGCTGATTATATTATCAGAACATTAATTATAACATTACTGTAACAGTAGCTCTTTACATATACAACATATATATCATATATATAAAACATAAATATATATATATATATTCTGTTTAACAGTCTTTAGTAATGCAAAAGACAGGCAAACACAAATGTTGGCAAGGATGTGGAGAAAAGAGAACCCTCTTTCACTCTTGATGGGAATGTAAATTAGTACAATCACTATGGAGAACAGTTTGGAGTTTCCTTGAAAAATTAAAAATAGCACTACCATATGATCCCACAATCCCAAAGAAAGGAAATCAGTATATCAAAGAGGTATTTGCATTCCCATGTTTATTGCAGCACTATTCACAGTAAACAAGATTTAGATGCAACCTCATCGTCCATCAGCAGATGAATAGATAAAGAAAATGTGGAATATACACAATGGAGTACTATTAGCCATAAAAAGAATGAGATCCTGTCATGTGCAGCAACATGGATGGAACTAGAGGTCATTATGGTATGTGAAATACACCAGGCACAGAAAGACAAACTTCACATGTTTTCATTTATCTGTGGGAGATAAAACCTAAAACAATTGAATTCTTGGAGATAGAGAGTAGAATGATAGTTATCAATGGTTGGGAAGGGTCATAGATAAGGGGGAAGTGGTGATGGTTAATGCATACAAAAATATAGTTAGAATGAGTAAGATCTAGTATTTGATAACACAACTGGGTTGCTACTGTCAACAGTAACTTACTGTACATTAAAAATAACAATTGGATTGTTTGTAACAAAAAGAAAAAATGAATGATTGAGGTGATGGATTAAGAAAAAAGTTCTGAGTAGCTTCAAGTTCTTCCTAATGCCTATAGGATAGGTGCAGACCCCTTAACAGAGCATACTTCACCCTTTTAATCTTCTACTTTAAACTCTGATTCTTGCTTTCATTCCCGGATAGTTGGTTACCATCCTGCAGGCAAATAGTGAGCATACTTCTGCATGCTCCTCAAGGTCTCCTTGCTATGAAGTCTTCTAGAACGTTCCTTTCCTTCTCTTTGTCAATTTATTTGCCCCTCTCTTGTTTGTCTGCAACTCCGTACTTACAAATCTTTCAGTGTTTCTCATATTTTGTTTCAGGTAGCTGTTTATATGCATGAGCTCCTGCTGTGAGCTCCTTAAAGGTAATAACTATGTTTTATTCATCTTTGTTTCCTTAGCTAAGAGTCTTGCAGGTAATAGGTACTCAGCAAATGTTTGTTAAATGAACACTGAATGTGGAAAAGACATATAGTAATATGGCGAAGGCATCATTGTGGCTTCATTAAACCTGAACCATGCAGACCAAAGGAGTTTTGTCTGAGGGAGAGTGGCCAGGATTAGTGGAGATTCTTGAGATTGGAATGGAAATAAGCTAAAGAGGAGTTCCAGTCTCACCCAGGTCCCTGGAGACAGTTGATGCCTTAAGATGAGTAAGGTTTAAAACTTGATTCTTATGAATCTTTATTTTATTTCTCAGGGATTTCCCCCAAGCTATAAACACTGAGATTTTGTTAGGCAGATCCTTATTCCAAAAAAGAATACCTATTTGTGTTTTAATTGTTTGGAATTGTGGTCCCTCTTTACTTTATTTCAGTAATTTTTGTGCTTTTTGATACTTTCATTTAGCTGAATCTCAAAACATCAATAAAATCTTTTCTTGCCAAGGTCAGCAGCTCCCCCAAGAATCTTGTGAGCGCTACTCTCTTCCTGACATTCCCATTCCCTCTGCCTTTTCCCCACTCTATTCTAGCACTTCAGTAGCATTTTCCTGTAATAGAGCTATGTAGGCTGGCATGGGCCTCCTCTAGACAGAGTTAGCAGAGGACAGGCAGGTACCAATTTCATAAAGTTCTCTGCTGCAGGGCCTAATAAAGTGATTTGCATAACAGAGACATTTAGAAAGTGTTTGGTGAATAAATAACTTAATAATGACAATGACCTAATTAAGGCAGTGCAGAGGGAAACATAATGATCTCAGGAGTAATTCAGAGATATTCTTGCATGAAAAGGTTTAAGTAGGTTGTTTGGTTTAAATGCTATATCATCTAAAACCTCAATTTCCTATAGCAACTAGTACCAGATTGAGAGGACATTTTGTGCTGTTCAGCAATGTGAGGGAAGCTGCCGCTGGAAAGGGGAAAGGAACCAGTGTTTGGAGGGAGGCCGTGGAACAAGATAGAAAATCCTCAAAGGGAGCTAACTGTCCACTTGCACTCCTGGAAAGAGTCGGGGAATAGAGGGAGGGCAAAGCCACTCGGAGCCAGCCACAGTGTTTGTGTAGGGAGGGTAATTTCTGATAAAAATAGAGGAAAACTTTATTTTTTTTTTTAACGTTAAGCACTTTAAAAGCAACTGTGGGAAGTTTTAATCATAGGGTGGCTCTTCTTTCTGAAAGAAGAAAGAGGCATTTCAGTTTTAAATTCAGTGGGTTGAAATGATTGTGTCATTTCAGCTAGAGAGGAGCACGTCAGCAAGTGGAAATGTTTTATCGTGGAAAGTATGACTTGAAGATGTCACATTTAAAATTTTAAAAAAGTAAATAATTTCTGTAGTTAGCTTTCTTCCTCCACAAGAACATTTAGAACTTTGCTGCATTTAGAAAGAAAAAGTACAAATTTCAGGCAACATATTCACCATTGACATAGAAATAGAAGTCTTACTAAATGGGCTGGGTTTCTTAATATGGTTGAGATACGCAGAAAAGAGAACAAAGATCGCCCCTTAGGAGATAAACTTTGCCAGAGGTATTGTGGAAGATTAGCCTGTGAGTTTAAGTATTTATGCTTGATTATGGGAGTTAGTAGATAAAATGAGATGCTGACTAAATTGTAAGGCCCTTGGTTTCCAACCCCCTGTCTTACTTATCACTAAAACATCCTCTAATTCATTGACCTGTTAGACATTTGCTACAAATTTGCTGAATCAATGAATTTTAGGATGTTTGGAATGCAAGTCTGCATTAATCATTTAAAGATGTCATCAGCCACCAGTAAGTATTAATAATGATGATAAAGGCACTTTTTAAAAAAAGATGAATATAGAAATTAGAGGTACAAAATGATGACTTTATGGATTGTCTTCTTGAAGCTGGCATTATTATATGTTTGAACTAACCTGTAGTTTATGGAATATAACAATTTTCAGGACAGTGTCTTTTTACAGAGCCATCAGACCCAATAGTCAGATTAACTGCCCGAATATGAAGAAACGTTCAGAATCATGAAGCTCTCGAGGTTATTAGTTATGACTTAAAAATATTGAATAAAGAAACTCCTGGTGAGAGTAATTAGTTGCTCTCTTTATTTAACCAATTGAAAGATACAGCTAATTAGAAATGAGTTTTGCTGACAAGAGACGTTTTCTAAAGTGATTTTTTTCACTTCCACTGTCAGAACTTTAGGCAAATCCCTTTCTTTTGTAGCCAGGTCTTGCATGCATGGCAATTTTTTCCTTAGGAGAATATGTGTGTGCATATCAAGTAAGGCATATTGTTCATAGTTTCTTTCTAGATGTGTGACATTGCTTCTTCCCTACAGAATTTTCATTTGTAATCCAAGATTCTTCGTTAGTAGTAACAAATTACTTTGCCTCATAATGGTCTATACTTGGAGCATGCTGGAAAAACAGTACAGATGTTAATTTTTTATCACAGACATTCTTAAGATAATTAAACTAGTTTTTTTGTTGTTGGTGGTGGTGTTTTTTTGTTTGTTTGTTTTGGGACAGAGTCTCGTTCTGTCATCCAGGCTGGAGTGCAGTGGCGCAATCTCAGCTTACGGCAACCTCCGCCTCCCAGGTTCAAGCAATTCTCCTGCCTCAGTGTCCCAAGTAGCCGGGATTACAGGTACCTGCCACCATGCCCAGCTACTTTTTGTATTTTTAGTAGAGATGGGGTTTCACCATGTTGGCCAGGCTGGTCTTGAACTCCTGACCTCAAGTGATCCGCCTGCCTCGGCCTCCCAAAGTGCTGGGATTACAGACGTGAGCCACCACCCCCAGCCTAGTTTCTTCTTTTTTCATGACATTTCTGTTTAAGGAAGTCTGTTTTTGTTTTTGTTGGGGTTTTGTTTGATTTTTGCTTGTATTGCCTCACTAAATGCATTATTAAAACCTGGAGTTATTCTCTTTACTAGGGCGATCTCTTCCCACTTAGGGGATTTGGATTCTGACGGCCTGGATTCCAGTTCCAGTCCTGCCATTTACTACCTGCGTGGCCTCAGTTTAGCATCGCTACTGCTCAAACCCTCTAAGTTTCAGTTTCCTCACTTGTAACATGGGGAAAATAATAGTTAGGTTGTTGAGAATTAAATGAGATGCACAGAAGGCCCTTAGCTGCCCATAGTAGCACATAGTAAGCTTTCTATGATTATTGTTGTCGCTGTAGTTGTTTATGTCTCTTCTCCTTTGTCCAGCCTTCCTTCTTCCTATGTTTTTCCCCCTCAGATCAACTCTCTCACTCAATATTCCAATATATATATTTTTCTGGTTAATTTCATTTGTATATGTGAATATAGACCGTGACATAAAGTAGGAAATGATTTCCATGTGAAATTTTTAGACTAGATCCCATCATATACCTTCTACAATATGTATAAGAATAACTTATTTGAGCATCAAAACACTGTTTCACATGTGAAACAAACCTAGGCATACTCTCTTGCAATGATTTACACTCTTTGCAGTGCATTCCTGGATATTCGTCTCTCATCCTTGCATGTATTTTCCCACACCTCTACATGTGCCGTCTCCTATGCTCATGCTTCACCTTCCTTCTCTGATTTATAGCTGTTGATGTTTTTGTTCCCTTGCCAGGCATTAGAATTAACATCTTTTTCTAATATTGCTTCTTTGTGAAGCTTATTACCCTTCTATTCTGTGTCCCAGATACTCTATGTTCAATCCAATGGGGTTGCACAGGGAGAATTCACACTAATTCAGGATGGCGGCAGGATGGGGAGAAAGAATAGGCTGGTCCTGCTCCTCCACTCCCCTGTTTCTGATGTGGGCAACTTCTGTTGTCCTATGTGCTGGGGACAAGGGAGGGACATGAAGGAATTGGAGGAGTTCTGTTTTCCAGGTGCTTCCTAATACCCACTGGATAACATTCAAGCTCCTGAACATGGTACACATATTCCCTAAGATCTGCGCTCTTGCAACCTCGTCTTCCCACTTTAAAATTTGTGCCCTGGTGATACTGTCTTTCAGTGCCTAGCACATCACATCCTGCTTTGAATTTATGTGTCTGTACTTCTTGTGTAATGTTTGTCTGCCCATTTTTACCTTGCAGACTCCAAGTCTCCAATCCGTTCTTCCAAGCTCAGCACAGAACTTGTCTCCTCTGGGAAGCCTTCCATGAGGCTTTTCCTTTCTTACTACTGAACCAAGTACCCTCCTTTCCTTTGGATTCAACTGCACTCTGGGAATAGCTCTGTCATTATAGACCCTGTTACTTTGGAATGATCTGTTTATGGGTCTTTTTCTGATGGAATAAATTCCGTGACAGCAGGGACCACATATTATTCATTTCTGTATCCCCACCATCTAGTATGCTATGTGGTTCAGTGTATACCAGCCAGGGTTATTTGTAGAACTCTTAAATTGACCTCACTGGGATCCGTGGGGATGAAGGCAGTGACGAAGGAATTCTTGCTTCCTTTCATGGGGCTTGCCCGATAGTGGCCTGACTTTAAATTTCTTTCAGACAACTGAACTGGACAGATAATTTAGCTCTTCTCCAATTTGCAGTCTTATTCCAGAAGGGACTATATTTTAAAAGGTGGAATTCAGATGTTTACTTTATTGTAGATTTTTTTTCTTATGTCATAGTATAGCTTTTTTTGCCAACCACATGTATTTCCCATTTACTCATTTCTTCTACAGAGCACATATTAAGATAATGGACTTTCTAAACACATGAGACAAATGCCTACAAAATGCCTGAAACAAAATGGCCCATCAGCAGATTTTCTCATAGAAGAAACTCGTAGGCACATAATAGAATGCCTCTCAGTACAAAAGCAAACAAGCAATTACCTGTGCTGCTTCCTGTGGGAAACTCAGCATCCTACCACCTATGGTGATGACTTCTGTGATTTTTTTTAGGAGGGGTTACATCATTCTAAGGAAATTCATTCATATGTTTCTCAACAAATGAACATTTTATTTTCTTGGACAGAAAACAAAGTATATGTTTTTGTTCAAGTTTATTTTCCTCTTTCTCTTTTGTTTCTTTTGTTTTTAAAAATAAATATTCAACATGCAATTTAGAATAATAGTACAAAAGGCTGAATGGTGGTCATCATAGGCTGATAGTGGGGAGGGAACTGAGTGTTCAAGAAACATCTGGAATATTTGTGATGTGGTAGTTGCCTAGAATGTCTTCCTCTGGGCTTTGACATTAAATAGTGCCTTCTAGAATTTAACTCAGTCAAGATTTGTTTAAATTGCAGACGTGTATTGTTATTAGTCTGATAAAAATCATATTTGATGAATAAAAGCTCTTCCTTTCTTATGTTAATCCAACATTTTCAAGAATATTATAAGAATGGAGACTTGAAATAAGTAATATTTGGAAATACCAGTGAGAAAAGGTTTTGAAAATTCAAAAGGTGAAAAATATATCTAGCCCCAGTAGATAAATGTCTATGGTGAGAATTGGTAAGTCAATATACTTTTAATTTTTCATTATAAATTATCAATTTATAATTATATAAATTTATGAGGTACAAAGTGACATTACAGAGGATGGGAAGATGATGATCAAAGTGTTCAAAATATCATTGAGGCATGAAGAATATATATATGTATATATATATATATATATACACACACACATACACATATGTATTTAGTTCTATTGCACAGTGTAGCAAATATTGTTAAAAATATTGTATAGTTCAACATAATTTTGAGAGTAGCAGGAGCCCTGATTTTGTATTTTTCTACTTAATATTAGATTAAATACTAGTCATTTTCAGTTTGTATCTTTTGATCAAATTTTGGCATCATCTTCTTTAGGTATGTAGAAGAATCATCAATTTATCTAGAGTTTTGGTAGAAGATTATCTAATTGAGTAAAAAAAAATCCTCAAGTTTTACTTAAACCTGAAAGTTGCTATATTTGTTGTTTTAGTAATGATAGTTTAAACAAAACAGTTTTATGAAATTTGAAGTTTAACAAGAAATTGCTAGTTTTGAAAAGTATGTTTTAGATATATAGACTAGAGACAAATTATGACGTATTTTGTACTTTCTATCCTGAAATCACTATAAGATTTTAATAGAGAGTCTTTAAATTTCATTTCATAAGTAATATTTTTTCAAGTATCTACAGAAACTATATGCTAATACTGAGAAGAAAACACTTTAAGGAGTCCATAATTATTAATTTATCCTTCTTGATTATATGGTTTGCTCCTCATACCCTCTGGATGCTCAATCGTAGAAAAAAAATGTGATCCTTTAACTGTGGGGTTAGAACAAAAGGCCCATTTTTTGCCCACTGCTTATAGAAATTAAGAGTCAAAATTTTACTTAGAGAGCTGTGGTATTGCGGGTGTTTACTTAGAGAGCTGATGGAAATGCGGGTGTTCAGAAATAGCTTCTGAATTTCAAGTTGTATTTAAAGTTGGCATTTCTGTCCAATCTGGTTGAGAACCTGAAAGCAGTTCCACATTTCTTCATCAGGAAGTCAGGCTGACTTGTGATGAAAGATGATGAAGACAAATCCTAAACAGGGCTTCCTGTTTGTTTAAACCCCCAGCCCAGGAGAAAATCACTTCCAAGTTTCCCTGTACAATCATTGTAATATATTTTCTTTTCAGATTGTTAGCAGACTGCTCAGTTTGTGCTTGGTATTTCAATTATAGTGAAAAAGGTGAAACCCAGAAGACTCAAGGAATTCTCATTAGGAGTCTGAAATTTGATAAACTTTTAAAATTAACCTCTGCCTCTTGTTCTGTCTTTAGTAGGCACATTATTCATTAAATCATAGGTATTGATTATCTGCTCTGTGAACAGTTTTGAATTGGTTACTGTGAAGGATAGGAAAGAAGACAATATGGCTTTTGTCCTCAGAACTCTCTCACTCAAAAAAGAAATCAGGTTGAAATACAGAGAAAAATTTCAATTTAAAGGTGACAACCACTTTTTAGGAGGGACTGGATTGTTTCCCTAATAGGAGTGCTTGTGCAAAGTGAGATGTTTTGTTTTGTGAATGACTTTTTGGATATTAAACAGTAGCAAAGAGAGGCAATGGAATCAGGGAAGAGTGAAAGCTTTGGAAAAAGACTTAGATGCTTTTCCTAGAATGCTGGGACATCTGAACCATGTTTGCAGAGAGGTAATTAATGTAACCTTAATGTTAATTATACTTAATGTTATATATGTTAATATATATAGCTAACATATACTAAGCATGTACTTCACATTGACTACTGAGCTAAATGCTGTACTGGCATTTCCTCATGTGCCCCTGGGAATAGTCTTATGATATAGGTGGGATGCATTTCCTAGAAGAAGAAATTGGGACAAAGGTTAAACAATTTTTAAATAATTGGCACTAGTGTCCATGCTTTAAACTTCTGCTCAAGGTTTTGCTTCTAAAGAATATTTTTGTTTCTTCCTTGCTTTTCACATTTTCACCTGCTTTCGTGTCTTTTTTCCTTTTCTCATCTCTATCATCTAATTTTCTCCCTTGATTTCTTAACCCTTCTTACGCTTTCTCATGTGTTGCTGGTCTGTCAATTTTCTTGTTTGACTGATGGTTCACTGAATACTTCTGTTGCTGTTGTATTCAAAACTATATACATGGATGATTGCATTTTTTTTTTTTTACTTTTACAGTCTAATGTAGATATAAAATGCTGAATACATGTACTTTGATTAGAAATGGAAGTAAATATCAACTAAAGCCTAACATAATTCTTTTTCATAAAAGGAGCAAAGAGGATATGAAGGAATAAGACATTTATTGCTAAAAGCATGTGTCTGCACGCACATTCACACACACACACACACACACACACACACCTGTTTTTTCTGGGGAACAAATGGTAGAGGTTCTGCCCATAAAGGACAGATATCATGTTTGTTCATATTGTAAAGCTGTCCAGCAAATTCTACCTACCACAAGTTAACTGTCTATTAGAACACAAGGATTCCATGTTCCTGTCCATCAGCTTCTATCAATCTAGTGTGGCAGAAATCTTCTGAAGTTTTAGTCTATTGAGATATACACAAATTCTATCAAGGAACTCTCTACAGAACATGGCACTATCTTTATGATTTGGAGTGTCAGTGGAACTTGGTCATAATCAGTTAGACCCTTACACTAAAATGCTCTGTAGGGGACCCATTGTCTTTTATAATGCACATTATTTTCAAATGAAACTCAGGATCAAGGCCAGGCTGCCATTGGAGATAATATTGTGAGTAACAATTTCAATAGGAAATCATGCTCTGCATGGCTGTAGAAGTAATTCAAAAGATGGATTGCCTTGATCGGGCCAAAAACCCCTCAAACTGTTCTATTTATCTCTTTAGTGCTTCAAAAGCCTTGTAGTTTCAATGATTACATAACAATTTGGCATATGTGAGTTCTCTGACAAGGTCCAGAATCTCAAATTGTAAAAATTAGTTTAACACAAAGTCCAGAATGAAACAGATTGGCAGAGCAAGTGTTTTTGCATCATTCCTGACCCTTACCAGCTAGTCATTAATGATTTTGCCCAATACAGAATGCTGAGACTATTTCCCTTCTGGCTGTTTGAATAAATTACTTAGCAAGGTTAAAAAAATATACAAGAATATCTTTAATTGAACAGCAGGGACCTGTACTACCATGTGTTCATGAGAAATGAGGCAGGGGAAGTATTTTTTGACCTGTATTCTGCTGTCTTCCTTGAGAAGTTTATGTATCAAAGGAAGAGATGGGACTGCACAGGTCTGGTTTTTATACACTGAAAATCCACATACAATGTTATTGGAAAAGTAATCCTGCTGCTGGAATTATTTAAAAAATTCACTGGAGGAAATGAATATTTTCTACCATTGAAAAGTGTCCATTTTACATAACCTAGGAAAAAGCAGACTATAAAACTAAAAGAACAAAACCAGTCCTGTAAAAATAAAATTTAAAAAAGCCAAAGCAAAACAAAGACCAACCAAAAAACCAAAGAGGCTGAATATATTTACAAGATTCTGGGTGTGTGGGTGTAAGCTTAAAAACTGAAACAAAATAGACACCAAGACGTGAACTGTTTGTTCTGCTCCATTTGGCTAAGTTCTTAAAGGTTACAGGAAGAGCGTGTACTTATTGCTTAAGATGATGATAATTTATATTAAAAAATAAATACAGGCATGTGAGCAGGAAGGGGAAATTGCTTCATTAATTACCTGGTTATCTTATCAGGCCTCTATAATTTTTTTTGTTTTCTGGAATGCAGAGCAGGCTTCATGAGGAGTACTGAGTTGCTTTGGCAGCAGCTAGCCAAGCTGAGTGATTTGCAACACTCTGTTCACTCTGCATTTATGTTTCATAATGTGAGCATCTGCCTGGGTGTGTTGGTGCCACTCCGTGTACATCCCTTCTCTCAGCCAGAGATCCAAGGAGGGGCCAAACTGCGTCCCTCTGAACTTTCAGTTAGCACACAGTTGATGCTGCTCAATCCTCTGTGGTCAGGGCAGTTCCTGATTCTAACCCCCCACTCCATAAGGCAAGCTCTAGAAAGCAGGGTTCCTGAAAAGGAACAAGAAAGTGGTGATACCAGGCGAAACCATCAAAAGATGTTTGTGGTGACATAAGCCCTATGGGTTTAAGTGCCCTTCTTTCAGTTTATGAAGTCATGCAGTGGTTACCTCTTGCTGGGTGACTTTATTCTTTTATCCTTTGTAGAAATAAACATGTAGAAATTTTGTAATTCTGGCAAAAAGCCCACAGAATCTATGTTTAAAAAGAGAAACAAATAATGCGAAAATGCAATGTAGTGTATGTCATTAAAAATATTTATCTTTCCTTGAACTTGGACAAAATAAATTATTGTGTAAAAATTATTTATTTTCCTAATTTAACTGCAGATTTAAACCTTAATCTTATTATTACTTTTTTTTCCCCTGGAATCCCTATGTTCAAAACCACTTCTTGATCTTCCAAAGCTGTGATATTTGTGAACTCAATCTGCACAATCTCTAAATGATGCGACTGGTAGCCCAAATTAATCTGATAAATTACAGTTATTTCCATACATTGTAAATCTTCTCTTGATTTTTTTTCAGTCCAGAGATCTTTTTTTTTTTTTTTTTTTTTTTTTTTAATACCTATTATGACGTAAGGAAGAGGTTCCAGCACCACAGGCTCCTTCCCATTGCTTCTCACACAGTGTGATTTTCTGGATGGAGCACACTGGCACTTCAGTTACTCTTCTCTTAGGCTTCCTTCTCTTTCTGATCATTTTCCTTCACGTGTTTCAGGAAACTATCTTGGCTCCTAGAGTGCTTAATGTGCTCAGTATGCACATTAATTCTCTTGGCAAGAATCTTGTCCTTCATTTTTTGTTCACAACAATGCCAACAGCATTCTTGGTAACATTCTAGACTCTTCCAGTTTTGCTATGGCAACATTTGTGGGACGTTCCTTTTTGAACAGTACCCATTCCCTGGATGTCTACAATATCACCTTTTTTTTTTTTTTTCTTTACAGTTTCATATGGATGTGGCCAAAGGAACAACTCCATGTTTCCTAAAAGGCCGAAATAATGTACATGGGGTGCCTCTCCTCTTCCCCTTTGTGTTTCCCATTTTGGTGCATCACTGGAAGATGGCAGTTCTAGCTAAAGGAAGACTGTCTCTTGATTTTAAAGGATGAGGCTTTATAATATCTAGGCAAATGGCCAGAATGGAAAATAATCTGTACATCACAATAATAATGATAAACATAATAATAAAAATAGTAACAATAATATTAAATTACTCCACATTTTGTGGTTTTTGAAAAGAAAATAGAGGGGAGGAAGAATATGTTTCCTCCTCCTCCCCCTCATACGACTTTCATAAAAACATATATCTCAAATGTGATCCATACACAGCCAACCTGTGCCAGTATGTCAATACAAAATGACAATTGCAATCAGATATCCCCCACAGGCATTACACAGGATTACCTGCATTTTCTAAGATGCTGTGTTTTAGAAAATTGACACAAAACTGACATAGGACAATCCTGGTAAGTAAGATTGGTGATCCATTTAATAGAAATCTACAGTGGAGGAATGGTTTACACTGGATGACTTCTTGATGTTGCTGGCCATTTAAGTGGGAGAGATTGCCAGCTAAGAGTAAATGTTACACACATATATATTTCTTCTTTTTTTTCTTTCTTTTTTTTTTTTTTTTTTAATGATAGAGACAGGGTCTCACTATATTGCCCAGGCTGGTTTTGAACTCTTGAGCTTAAGAAGTCCTCCTGCCTTGGCCTCCCAAAGTGCTGGGATTATAGGCATGGGCTACTGTGCCCAACCTTAAATATTATATGTTTTTAAATAACATTTTATATGCTTTTATATACGTTACTCCTTTTTAGTCACATGTAAACCCTGTGAGACAGATGGGGCAGAAATTACATATTTTTACACAATAGGTTAGGCGATTTGATTACAATCAGTACTGGTATGTGTAACCCAGAGCTAGGATTAGGACCAGGCTCTCAGACTTTGATCAGCACATCACACTGCCAGGATTCTTTTGGCTGAGCTGGTGGGGCTCCTCTGCTTCCTCCTTTCCTTGCTCTCAATCTCTGTGCTGTCATCAGCAGCTGGGAGCGGCAGTGCATTCTTTTCTTCCCTCTGGAAGAGTCCCACGTTTCGTAGGAATTAATAAGAAGCTCCCCTCCATGAAAAAGTTAGAAGTCCATTGCTTTTCCAAGCCCCTTTTACTTCAGTTAAAGAAACTGAGATCTAGATGCAAAAGGAGGCCTGAGCTACAGACTCGGTGCTCTTTCGGCTCTATCACATTAGCTGACATCAGTGTCACTATAAGAAACAAAAAGAATCTATTTAAAAACACAACTGATTACAGCTATGTCTGCCCCTAGAAGAGGAAAGCTCCTATGGCTAGAGATGATGACTTTTTATTTGGAAAGCTTCCTTGTTATTGCCTTTAAATGAAAAATGTTAGGCTTCCATTCCCTCCCCCCTTGCATATGGTGGTGCTGGAAGGTCTGAGCAGCAGGACAGCAGGCAAAGCGTTGCTAGAGACGTGCCAGCCAATGAGAAAGCCATGTGGACTGGGGTGGCAGAGTATTTTTAAGAAGAAGATGTGTCAAAATGAATATTAATGCGAAGGGTTCTGATGCCACCTCCCTTGTTAAAAAAACTTCAGTATAATCTGCTAAATAGATACTCCAATGCCTTCATTGAGTGTTGTTTGTAGGGTAGAGGAATTGAAAGAGGGGACACAGGTACATCAGAGTCCTCATTGGAAGAATGAAAATAACAGCTGCTTGAGGCTAAAGTCTAGATTTTAGTGGGTACAGAAAACTTGATGTAGACTGTAGGGCATATGCCACACAGATCTGCAGAGATTTTGAGCATAGCAACAGCCCTCTCATTAGATGTGCATTTGTTGATTTGATGGAAATCTCAAGGTCACTGTAACTTCAGTTGACTTCTCCCTTACACAAAGAAGAGACTAAAAACCCTTATTGATTACCCTCAAGAAATCAGAGGAGAGGTCGTGGCCACCAAGTATCCTAAAAAGGCTTTTGGATTTATGGAACTGTGGAAACTAAGAGACTTTAAATATCAACTGGTTCAGCCTTTCTCTACTTCCTTCTCCTTCTCATCCTTTTTGCAATAAAGGAATCGAAGACTTAGATTCAATATCCAGTGTACACAAGGCTGTTGAGTGATCACAGATGCAAGACTAGAATCTGACTGTGGATTCAGAGTCAGAAGCCCTGGGTTCTGGTCCCTGCTGCATTTTCTTGTTTTCTATACCTTCTTGAACCTCAGGTCCCTCTCTGTAAAAAGAGGAAAGTAAAATCACATCTCATAGGGTTTTTGGAGGACGCTATGAGTTAATGTGGGATTTGAAAACTGTAGGAATGTTAAAACATTTTATTGGTATAATTTATGAGGTTACGTGTGGTGCCAACAATTATATGAAGAGGATTATTTTGGCCTTCCTGAAAAAGTAGCAGTGCTGTAGTTGAAGTGACTTCACTGTTCCGCATGTCTGTGTGTGCACATGTGCAGATCCAGGCCAGGGATAGGCAGTGAAGTTTATGGAGTGTCTTTTGGGATAATGAGCTTTTGGGCTCTTGGTAGGCCTTCTAAATAATACATTGTTTTTCTTCTTTCTTTTCTTTTCACAGGAATCAGAATAATAGCTAAAATTTCTCACTTTTTTCTTAAGGAAGTTAGGAACACATCTTAATAAATCAAGAAGTTCAAACACATCATCCATAGCAGCTTGAAGTAGACTCCTATTCTGTTTAACCATGGCTTTTGAGAATTAAAATCCAGGGACGCTCCCTAGAGCCAGTCGTGAAGAACAGAAGGGGAACTACATGCCACCAGTTTATGGGAACTGTTTCAGCAGCAGATCATCAACTAATCTCTTCCTGTCTCCCCGTTAGAGCTGAACAGTGCCTGTGAGAGAAAAAGGCAGATGTTAAGGGGAGGAGAAAGAGGTATAGGTGTAGGGACTAAAAGTTGATGTGGTATCATTCCCATGAAAAAAATAATCAGATTCATTTTTATCTTTCCTAAGCACTTTTATATTTGGTGAAAAAAAAAATGAGCATGTTAGAGACATTATTTATAATGGTCATGCCTCAAATCTT
This sequence comes from Rhinopithecus roxellana, assembly GCF_007565055.1. Classification (NCBI taxonomy): domain Eukaryota; kingdom Metazoa; phylum Chordata; class Mammalia; order Primates; family Cercopithecidae; genus Rhinopithecus; species Rhinopithecus roxellana. The sequence continues at coordinate 192,415,242 of NC_044550.1, forward strand.
GTCTTTACTTACAGTTTCCGTATCCAAAACTGTCTTAAAGCTTCCAGTCTTTTTAAGCCTGAGTATTTTAATAGAAGTAAAGTCTCTCCTGTCAGAGTGCTATTCCCTAGACATGTTTGCCTCCAGGGCCTGAAAAGAAAGGAGTCCATTTTACACCCTGAAGCAGAGAGTACCCTTCTGTTCTCTTCAGACAGTGTGGGGAAGGATGTACCCCTTTAATCTCAAGAGGCAAGAAAATATCGAAGCAGATGACTTTGGCAGGTTTGCTGAAGGCTGGCGGCAGGTTGGCCGGGTCGCAATCAGTGGCCTCCAGAGTTCAGCGTGACAGGAAGTGGGGGCTGCCGCTCTGCCTGGTTGTTAGTGAGGAGCAAGAGAGCCTGATGATTAGTCCTTGCAGCGCTGGAGAATGTTCTCATATCTGGCCCAGGGGACAGAGAGGTCCCAAAACATCCCAGACATTGGGTCGTCAGCCTTTCATTCTCTCATCACTCAGGAAGTTAGAGAGAAAATAAAAACAAATTAAAGCATTTTTTTTAAAGCACTCAAGTTGTTTCTTACATTTTCCATTTCCTTTTACAGCACAATTTTTAAACCTTGTGATGAAATGCTAAGTCACAGATGTAAAGGTGTCAAGAAGTGTAATTGCACGTTCCACACACAACCTTAGCTCCTCTGAGCATGCAAAAAAACCAGGAATTAAATAACTTGCTGATTCAACTTTGTCAATACACTGAATCATATTAACAAAATGTTAATGAATTAGTGAACTTCCCCAAAAGGTGGAGAACAGCCATAAGCGTCAGCATTATCTTGAAGTGATAGGGAGAAAGGGTGGTGGGAGGGCTTGGGAGGTAGCAGCAGCAACAGCAGAGAAACAAGGGCCAGGAAACAGGCCTCCTGCAGGGTCAATCACTTCCTCCTCCTGCCTGCTTAGCCCTGCTCTGCAGACACACAATAATCACCCCAGCGGGTCTAGGGATCAAATGACGGCACTGCTGAAGGATTAAGAGCAACTCTATCCTCTTGGCTTGGACTTTGGAATTTTCATTAAAATGACCTTGGGTGTGGTGAGAAAGGAATTCAGACAACAGGGATCAAGTCTTAAACATCTCACCTGGGAAAACAACCGAAGGGCCCCTTCAGAGAGAGCTTTCTTTCTGGGACTCAGGCAAAGTTGTCACACTTGTTTTCCTAAGTGTTTCTCACATGGGATTAGCTCCAGATATGTGAAAAGTGAGGTGTTGAAGGGTCTGAGGTAGGCAGAATGAGGCAAAAAAATAAACTACAATGTGCTAGTGGCAGGCTGGACTTTTTAACGTTCTCAAGGCTCTGTAATGGTTGACTTGTTGAGAGATTGCCCTCTTCCTCTCTTCATCTCATTGCTCTCATTGGAAGGAGCTGGAGGGCTCCATCTGCAATTCATAGTGGGTTATTGTAAAAAGCACTGTAGAGACTGGGTTGGTCTTATATAGGCAGCAGCCTGTAGTCCAGCAGACATGGATAGATGGCTGCAAGCTTGAGACTTAGAAAGGTAATTGGTGGCCAGGCACGGTGGCTCACGCCTGCCTGTAATCCCAGCACTTTGGGAGGCTGAGGAGGGCGGATCACGAGGTGAAGAGATCGAGACCATGCTGGCCAACATGGTGAAATCCCATCTTTACTAAAAATACAAAAATTAGCTGGGCGTGGTGGTGCATGCCTGTAGTCCCAACTATTCAGGAAGCTGAGGCAGGAGAATCGCTTGAACCCAGGAGGTGGAGGTTGCAGTGAGCTGAGACTGCGCCACTGGACTCCAGCCTGGCGACAGAGTGAGACTCTGCCTAAAAAAAAAAAAAAGTAACTGGAGAAAGGGTAGAGGCCTCAGAAATTTAATAACAGAAATGGGAGAACTTAGGAAACAAAATAATCTGCTGATGACTACCACAAAGTATGTAAAAAGGGAATAGATTTCTCAGTATGGCTCCTATGTCTATGGGCTCCTGAAGTGGGCTTAGCTGAAGTAGGAAAAAATCAGAGAAAGGTCCTCTTGCAGCATCACCAGCAAAATCAACAGATGCAGGCTAAGAAATGGCAATGACTAGATGTCAGAATAAGGTTAGACAGTGAAGGTTCTGCTGAGACAGAATTGCAAGGACGTTTTGTTGGTCTTTGTCCATGCCCAGCAAGGTGTGTATCCTAATGTCTATCACATTTAGGATTGGCCATGCTTGGTTCTTAAACCAATGGAGTCCAGTCTGATCATGTAAAAGATCCTCTTCTCCCATCAGTGCTTGGAGTAGTGAGGAGATGGGACCTGGTTCTCATACTTGTGATCAGAGTGCTGGCAACTAAATTTGGCCCTTGAGATTTGTAAATTATTACATAGGACTGCAAGTTTCCAATCTAACCACTGCCATCATCATCATCACTATCATTGTCATCATTATAGCTACCTATTAAAGGATAAACTCCATTAGGCATGGTATGTACCATTTGTAATCTTTTCTGATTTGGGAGACCAAGGAAGTGAGTATCCTTATAATGGCTGATGCTCTAAAATACTAGAGCTCAACAGTTTTTTGAGGTCAGATTTTTAGTGATGTGTACCAGAGAGCTAGAAAAAGCACTTTGTAGAGTGTAAGAGAGAAGAAAGCAAAATTATATAGACAGGCAATGGGGATGACTAGAGAGTTATGAGAGTTTTGGTTGTTCTTAAACCACAGACTCCATTTTATTCATAGGTTCTATGAAACATTTTTTTATAATAAAATTTTCTTTTTGCTGAAACTACATAGGTTTATGTCACTTGCATAAGATAGTCTGAACTAGTAAATGTTAATAAAGCCTATCCTTCTTGTAAAGAAAAAGTTACAAAGAAAGAATAAAATGATTGTAAAGGTTAATGAAAGGATATAGGAAAATAATGTCTTACCATTCCATTCTTGCCTAGAGCAGAGCTCCATAACCTGTGTTAGGAGGAAATAATTTTATCTCCAGTTGCAAACCAAATTAAAAATACCATATATTGATACCTAAAGAATTGTTCTCCATAATGTCTCTGATTCATAAGGCTAAATGGTATGTATTCCAAAGAGTATAAGTAGACCTTCTTGCTTTTTTAAAAATTTGTGAATGTCTAAAACTCTCTATCTTTTTTGGTTTTGTAAGTTTGGAAGAGGAAGGAAGTATTTAACTCTTTGTTTTTTAAACTATATTTCACACCATGTTTACATGATAATGGATAGAAAATTGTAGCTTAATGAAATCTTTATATTCTTCTGTTTCAATGTGGGGAAAGAGTTCACAGATTTATATTGAAAGAAAGCCAATGCTACATGATGTATACTTAGAAAATCTAAAAGAATCTACATGTATACTATTATAAGTGAATTTAAGACATTCCCTGGATATAGTATCAATGTATAAAAATCCATTGTATTCATATATGCCAGTAAAAGATGAATAGTTAATAAAAAATTTAAAAGGTGCTGTTCAGAATATAGTTAATATACAGCACATATAAATGCTTATTTCTAGAATGGCCTACTTACAAGGTTGGCCCTTAGCTAGCATCTGGGAACTTGGATTTCTAGAGGGTTCTCATGATCCCAGCTGATAAGAGTTTTTCACTGTATCTATACTGTGTGCAAACAATGTGATATATTTTGAACATCTATTTCCTCCTGGGAGTCTGGAGTTTTGGTACAGTGGGCACTGAATCTCCAATGAGTTTTCCTGGTAGACAACATTTTACACATCACAACTTATTACTGGGGGAATTAAGCTTATCCTGTGAGATTCCCCTAGGAGAGAACTTTTTGAAGCATGTGCTTAGTGTAATCTGGACTTCATCCAATGCTCCCTTTCCTTTTGTTGATATTGCTTTTTATCTATTTGTATCTTTAAATCATGTTTATGAATATAACCATATGCTGGGTCCTTTGGATCCACCTAGCAAATCATCAAACCTAAAGATGGTCTTGGGGACCTTAGATAGAGAAATCATTTACTGTGATAGTAAGAAACATAAAAAACTGAAAACAAGTATGATACAAGATATACAATATCATTACATGTAAAACTTTAAAATATTATTGAGAACAATTAAAGAAGACCTAAGTAAATGCCATGTTCATGGATTGGAAGATTCAATACTGTTAATATTTCAATTCTTTCCAAATTAATTGATAAAGTCAATGTAATAAAAATAAAAATTCCAGCAGATTTTTAAAGGAAGTTAAATTTGATAAGCCGATTCTAAAATTTGCATGAAAAGACAAAGGGCTAAGAATAACCAGGACAAACTTGAAGCAGAATAAAGCTACCTAATGTCAAGATTTATTCTATTTTTTTTTTTTTTTTTTTTTTTTTGAGGCGGAGTCTCGCTCTGTCGCCCAGACTGGAGTGCAGTGGCGCAATCTCGGCTCACTGCAAGCTCCGCCTCCCGGGTTCATGCCATTCTCCTGCCTCAGCCTCCCAAGTAGCTGGGACTACAGGCGCCTGCCAACTCGCCCGGCTAGTTTTTTGTATTTTTAGTAGAGACGGGGTTTCACCATGTTAGCCAGGATGGTCTCGATCTCCTGACCTCGTGATCTGCCCGTCTCGGCCTCCCAAAGTGCTGGGATTACAGGCTTGAGCCACCGCACCCGGCCCAAGATTTATTCTAAAGATATAGTAAGTAATTGAGAGAATATGACATTGGCATAAGAGTGGACAAACTGACCATTGGAACAAGATAGGAAGTCCAGAGACAGACCTACACGTATGTGGTCAAATAGCTTATGATAGAAGTATAGATGGGAAAAGATTATCTTTTTAGTAAATAGTGCTGCATTTATCAGATAGCCACATGGGAAAAAACATATCATGTACACAAAAGTCAATTCCAGATGGACTGTAGATCTAAATGTGGGAGACAAAATTATAAAACATTTAGAAAAAGAATAGATGAACATCTTTCTGACTTTGGAGTAGGCACACTTTTTTTTTTTTTTTTTTTTTTTTTTTTTTTTTTGAGGCGGAGTCTTGCTCTGCCGCCCAGGCTGGAGTGCAGTGGCCCGATCTCAGCTCACTGCAAGCTCCGCCTCCCGGGTTTATGCCATTCTCCTGTCTCAGCCTCCCGAGTAGCTGGGACTACAGGCGCCCACCTCGTCGCCCGGCTAGTTTTTTGTATTTTTTAGTAGAGACGGGGTTTCACCGTATTAGCCAGGATGGTCTCGATCTCCTGACCTCATGATCCGCCCGTCTCGGCCTCCCAAAGTGCTGGGATTACAGGCTTGAGCCACCGCGCCCGGCCGGCACACTTTTTAAGATAGGAATCAAATACCCTCACATGCAAGAAAATAGTGATACAATAGAGTAAATAAAAGCAGGACCTTCTGTTTCTCAAAAGACCAAATTATAGGGTGGAAAAAGTACTTGCAGTACACATATCTAACAAAGGACTTATCTCCATAATATATTAGCAAATTTCACAATTAGTAAGAAAAATCAACAACAACCCAATAGGAGAGTGGGCAAAACTTTCACAAAAGAGACAATGAAGTGTATAATAAACATATGAAAGGTGCTCAGTTGTATTAAACTTAAACAATACTGTAAACTAAAACCACAATGGGATACCACGAAAATGGCTACATAAAAATGATGGAAACCATCAAGTGTTGGTGAGGAAACTGGCCCTCTTATACAGGACAGATCAAAGGAAAAATTTGTTACAAAGTGGTTTAGCAGTATCTACTAAAAGGGAGCATATGCATATCCTATCACTAGGTAATTCTCCTCTTAGGTATATACCCAGGAAAAATTCATTCATATGATCAAAACATATGTCCTAGAATATCACTGCAGTACATTGATAATAGCCAAAAAATTGGAAAATAAACAATGTTCGTCAGCAGTAGAATGGATAAGGAAATTGTACTGTCTTCAATTAATGGGTTACTATATAACAATAGCAGTGAATGGTCTACAATACATGCAACAATATAAGTGAGTCTCATCATGCTGAATGAAGAAACCTACACAAGACTACATACTGGATGGTTCCTTTTACAAAGTAGGAAAAAGGTAAAATCCGTCTACCATTTTAGAAGTGAGGTTCATAGTACTTTAGGCATTAACAGTCATGGGGAAGAGAGTGCAGGAGTGGTAGAGATTTTTGTGATACTGGTGAGGTTTGAGGGCTACTTTACAGGGTTGTATTTAGTTTCTAAAATTCAGCAAGCTGTACACATATGACATAGAAACTTTTCTTTCAATATGTTTTTTTTTTTTTTTGTCAAAAAAATTAAAAAGACAGTATTGGTGGTTTCAAAGTGCTCTGTTTTGGTTTCAGAATTCTGATGTAGTCATTTGATTAAACTGGTTGTTTAAGGATTGTGTTTGAGGAATTTTATCACTTTTTGTTAAACTATTAGTCCCACGGTGAACATCTGATGTAAATGGAGGAGATATGTTCCAAGCGCTTCAGGAGTACTGAGAATGGAATGACTAATGTGCAGGAGTGGGAGCAGGAATTCGGGGAGAGCTTCGTGGAGAATACGATATTTAAGGAGAGCTTTGAGAAGAAGGAGTTGGAATAAGCAAGTGCCTTTTCTACTTTGTTCTTTGATATCATTACGTTTTAACTTTGGCTGCACATTAAAATAACCTGTGCAGCTTTAATAAATTGAAGCTAGAAATTCATCTTCAAGAATTCTGATTTAATTGATCTGCAGCTGGGAGCTGGGCATCCATAAGTTTTCATAGTTTTCAAGTCATTTTAATGTGCAACCAGGGTTGCGAATTACCGATTTAGGCAGACAGTGAGAAAGTCAGCCAAGGAGTAGAAAGGAGTGCAGGATGGTGGCAGGAAACTCTACGCGACTTAGCAAGACTTCATCACAGAGAATTAGCAAGGCAGGTTAGGAAGGGTCTGAATGGAGAGCCAGTCTAAGGAGCATGACTCTTCAGTAGGCAAAGGGGAGACAGTGGAGTATTGTAGGCTGACGGCTGAAAGGATCAGATTTTCAATGAGCTCTTTAGAAAGATCACACTGGCTGGAGTCTGAAGAATTAACTGGAAGGAACAAGACTGCTGGCAAGAAAATCAGACTTTAGCCTTCTTTATACTATTTTTTCTTTATTTAACAGACAGGGGCTTGCTCTGCCACCCAAGCTGGAGTGTAGTGGCGCAATCCTAACTCACTGCACTCTCGAAATCTTGGGCTCCAAGGACCCTCTCAGCTCAGTCTCTGTAGTAGCTGGGACTGCAGGCAGCCAGCATGTTGCCTGGCTAGTTATTTATTTATTTATTTATTTTTTTAATAGAGATGGGCTATCGCTTTGTTGCCTAGGCTGGTCTCAAACTCGTGGCTTCAAGTGATTCTCCCACCTTGGCCTCCCAAAGTGTTGGGATTACAGGTGTGAGCCACTGCATCTGGCCTTTAATGCTATTTTACAAGTTTCTGGGTCCTTATCATTGTCCCTAGTTATAAATGCATTTCCTTTCCTTTGGTGAACATGCACGTCCCTCACCCAGGAATGCTCTCGCCTGCCCTTTGAGACTGCTTGCTTGTCTTCTAATCTTAGTTTAAACATCATCTTCTTTGGAAAACCTTTCTTACCCCTTCTAAGAAAAATTTTTCAACACAAAGAAATAAGACAAAACAGAGGTGACATCAATGGCATTATTTGTATCATTCACGGATTATTTACTTCTTTAAAAGACTGCACTTGTGTTAATTTTGTTATTTACTAATTGATTAAAGCTTAGACACCGTGAAGTTACATGGTAACTGTGTAGTATAAATGATAACCCAAAATTATAATTTTATTGCTTTCTAGGACATTAATCAGTTTTGTATCTAACTAACAATCATATTCTAAATTCATCTTTTAGAGATGTCCACGAATTCCCAATTCTTCAAATGACCTTTGAGCCAGCTTTATCTCTTACTGGTTCCCTCATTAATGAGCTAAATAAGACTTTAACACCAATTCACATAATTATATGAGAATCCTGGTTTAGATTTTTGAAAATTTTACTTTGTCATCCTCTAAGATTGAGTTAGGTCTTGTTTCCCACAGACTGTTCAGCCCCATTATAGCTTGAACTTACTGCCTTCAGGCACCAGGGCCATTTTGACCACTCCGAACCCTCTTGACCCACCGTTGTTTCTCAGGGTGCCAGGTTGTAGAATCATGTATGTTTTAAAATTTAAAAAAAGCATTAAAATATCCACTTTTTTGAAGTCTAGGACAGTAACCTAAATATGCCTTATACTTCTTTCCCTGGATTTTATGAACACTAAAGGTGACAAGATTTCTCTTTAACTTTGCATAACCGTTTTCATCATTGATTAGAATTTTGTCAAGGGTAATGATTGTTTTAGTTGATGCTCAACTCTATAAATTTAACGTAAGAAGTGGCTTTCAAAAAATTTATGGTAATTGACAAGTGCATTGTTAAACTCTCTACTGGTTAAGTTTCTTTATGAATAAAACTTGGAGGTCATTCGTCTTGATAACACATAAATATTTCAGCTAAAAAAAATCACACGTGCTTATTAGAAAAGGGGATGGAGGGTAAAAAAAGAATCAACCGTATTTTTTTTTTTTTTAACCTAAAGGAAACCATTGGTTAAAATTTAGATGTTATTTTGGTGATTTTTTTCTATGTGTAATTTTTCAAAAAATAGTTGTAATATTTCAGTTTTTTTCTATGTATAATTTTTCAAAAAGTAGTTGAAATATTTCAAAATATTTCATTTTATTATTTATTTATTTTTTCTGAGATGGAGTCTCATTCTGTCACTCAAGCTGGAGTGGCGTGGCACGATCTTGGCTCACTGCAACCTTCGCCTCTCAGGTTCAAGTGATTCTCCTGCCTCAGCCTCCCAAGTGGTTGGGATTACAAGCATCCTCCACCACACCTGGCTAATTTTGTGTATTTTTTTTTTTTCGTGGAGCCAACCATGTTGGCTAGACTGGTCTTGAACTCTTAACCTCAAGTGATCCACCCACCTTGGCCACCCAAAGTGCTGGGATTATAGGAGTGAGCCACAGCCTATATCATACATTTTAAAACTTAATTTTGCATTATGACCCTTTTCCATATTATTATACTCTTATAGATACATTTTTAAATAGCAAAATTCATAACCCTCAAGTGAATTAAACAAGATTCTTAATTATTGCTCTTTCTTGAATTTGGTTGATTTTAGTCACTTATAAAACCAGCATATTGTCATTCAAAAGCACAGTGAAAAATTCCTTCTGTGTATGAAATTCATTGTATGAAATATTTAATGGCTAAAGTGTAAATTCTGTGCCACTAATAAAAATTAGAAATTTTGGGTATCTTCTGCAATATTCCACTACTGTGATGTTCTTTTTATTATTCTGGGTGAGTAGGTTGACTCCTTCCTTTCACATGGTGTCAGGCACTGCAGGGGTCAAGGAAGAGTTATAACCAATATAATTTAGAGTGAATGAAAGTTATGTCACATTTCCAGTCTTCTTTCTCCCATTCCATGTGTTTCTTTATTCTTGAAATATTAATTCCCAGATTCATTATTATTCTTGTCTTAACTGTCACCAGGGTCAAGATTAGGGTCAGGCCAGAGAGGTGCCAAGGGTGCAAAATAAAGGAAGCACTCACTTTCAGGGTCGCACAAGTTCAGGGCCGATACCTCAGAGTGAGTGTCTCCTCAAATTTTGCTTACAAGGTATCTGGCTTTCCTCAACCTAGTCCTAGCCAATATCTACTCTATTCAGAGAGGTGACATTCCTGGAAAATAAGGCATGATGTTAGTTTGAACTTATCAGAAGTAATTATCCATCTGAATTCTACACTTTTGCTCCTCTAAATGTGGAGTATGGATCAGTAGTACTACCTGGGAGCTTGTTAGAAATACAAAATCTACAGCCTCATTCACAGATAAAGCTACATTTTAAGAAGATCTTTTGGTGACGCTTGTACATATTATATTTTGAAAAGCATTGCTCTAGGGAATTGTCATTGTGACAGAGATTGCTGCCACAGGTCTTGGGTATTAGGGCATCACAGGTTTTTTTGGAAGGTAGTCATTGTGATGGGGGCAGATTCCAAAGAGTTTAGAATATTTGCACATTTTACTATAGGCTCATGTATGTTCTTCATGGAAACAAAAACTTTAGTTTGTAGGCTCCTTTTCAACATTAGGCACTCTTAGCTTTGAAAATGTCTCAATTTACCTAAGGCATTTTTTTTTTTTTTTTTTCTGACTGTACTATTAGCTTCAATAGTTGCATTGTTATTTCTCAAAATATGTTTTAGTTTTCTGTCCCCACATGTTTGGAAATAACTTACAAATCATGCTTATTTTTACATGTAATTGTAAGCTAAAATGAAGGTGGTTAGATTCCCTTCCACCACAAAGATGGATGCTGTGTTCTTTTCACAATTATGCATGAGAATACACACACACACACACACACACACACACACACACAGACACACACACACAATATAATTCCAGTTTTGTTATAAATACTAGGGAAAGACTCAGAGTCAAGGTAGAAAACCTGACTTAAATAAGGATGCAGAATTCCAAATGAGATTTAGCTAGTCCCGGTGTTAACAATTTTACCTTCCCACCGTTTTTGTTTCCACATTGATTTATAATGAAATAAAGAATGGTTTTAGTTATACTGTTAATCCTGTCTCCTGCAGAGTGAGTTATATTGGGTTGTTTCACCCGTTTTGTAGATGGCAGATAGGAAATTTCCTTTTCCTTGGATTATCTTGTATTTCAATTTTTTATAATGCAAATTCATTTATAATTACTTTTTTGGTGTTTTAAGTACCAGTGGAGTTAAGTTCCTGTCCCTGTGATGGCAGAGTAGTTTGTGTCAGACTAACTCTTCTAGAGATAACAATCATAGACTCTGCAAAATACATGAAAGGAAAAAAAAACATTATTATTTGAAGACACTGGAGAGTTACCAAAGCAAGCAGAAACTGAAAGGAATTTATCCCTTGAAAGACAGGAAGTTTGCTGGGTGAGATTTACATTTTTATAATTTTTTTTTTTCCTGAGTGGATAATCCAATGTATGGAGTATTGTCTGGGACAGCTAGTACTCAAGGAGAAAGCTGCCATCTTACTGACTTGATGTATAAGGGTATAGAGTTTGGGACTGCAAGAGTGATTAGAAATTTAGAGAGGAAGTGTTATGAAGGAGAGAGTGCTAAATTCTGTGAATAAAGTCTCTCAAATCCTTGGCTGATATTTGATCTTGATATGCACAGAGGAGGCTTCATGGATTCCAGTAGAAAGCAACAGCGGAAAGGCTGAAGGAGCTGAAGAGACATTTGAACAGACTCCCACCAGAGAGGAGATAATTTAGAGTCCTGCTTATTTGGAAGGGCTTGATATGTGCCTTGGTGCCTTGGGCTTTCTACTGAAACCCCAAAACACTTTAGAAGTAAAGACAAAAGTTCTAAGACTAGATGATTTTCCCTAGCATGAAGGCTAAATTAAGACATGCACTAACAAACTCCCCACATCTATGGAAGTTCTATTTTAAAAAGCCTCTTCAAAATCAAGTTGATCAACCAGTAATTAAACTGCATGCCAGAAAAAAAAATCAACACTCTTCAGAGTATATAACAGAATCAAGTGTCTCTTAAACGTATTATTCTCAATATCATATGCAATAAAAATGTTTATACGTGTGAACAAACAGGAATATATAACCTGTAGTCATGGGAAAAGGCAGATTACAGAAATAGATGGACTTGATATAAATGTTGAAATAAGTAGACAAGGACTTTAAAATAGCTTTATATGTTCAAAGACTTAAAGAAAAGGATGTTCATAATGAGAAAACAAATGGGGATTCTTAGGAGAGGAATGAAACCTACAAAAAAGAAGCAAATATAAATTCTAAAATAGAGAAGTGCAATAACTGAAAAGAAATATTCCATGGCTAGGCTTAACAGTAGATTGAAGACAGCAGAAGAAAGAGTCACTAAACTTGCATACAGATTAATAGAACTTATCCGTTTTGAAGAACACAGGGAAAAATTACTGAAAAACAAGTGAATGGAGTCTTGGTGACCTATGGTGCAAAGACCAGATAGACTTCCACTTTATTATGTAAGATTCAACATCCCTAAATTTGAAGTTTTTCTTCTGTATTACAACGCACTGCATGTGCAAGCATATCACCTGGTCTTCTTTACATCACTATAGCGGAATTAGGTTTTAGGGAACAAGCACAAATGCTAATACTCTTGCTACTATTATTGTTGTAACTGTCCTTCATTTCTGATTTGCAGTCTTGTGTCTTCTGCCAGCATCAGCAAATTCGTGTCAGGTTAACTTATTAGCTTTCAAGTGAGGTAAATTCTCAGACCTCTCTTAATCTTTGTTCTCTGATCATAATGGAATTAAACTGGAATCAATAACAACAATATAATCAGAAAAATCCATGAATATTTGAAAATTAAAAAAAAAACACTTCTATATAACTCATGGGTTGAAGAAGTCACAAGCTAAATTAGAGAATGTGGTTAACTAATGAATGCATATCAAAATGTTTGGGGATAGAGATAAAGATTGTATGGAGGGAAATTGATAGCTCTGATATTAGCAAAGAAAAAATTATTTACAATCAATGAGCCCTGTTTAAGCGAAAAGAAGAGCAAATCAAAGCCAAAGTAATTAAAAGGAAGGAAATAAAAAGGTAACATTAGCAATCAATAAAATATAGAACAGAATAGCAAAGGGACGTAACAGGTATGATTAAATTAAGGGTCTTGCGATATGGAGATTATCCTGGATAATCTGAGTGGGTCCCGAATGTGACCATAGTTGTTCTTAAAAGTGAGAGGCAGAGGGATATTTGATGACAGAAGAGGAGAAGGAAGTGTGATAAGGAAAACAGATTGCTGTATGTGGCCAGAAGCGAGGAATGTCGGCACCCACCAGAAATTGGAAGAGGCAAGGAATAGATTCTCCCTTGAAGCCTCCAGAAAAAGCCAGCCGTACTGACTTTGGGTTTTAGACCTGCAAGACTCTTTTTGGACTTGTGGCTTCTAGAACTTAAGAGAGTAAATTTCTGTTATTTTAAACACTGTGATTGTGGCATTTGGTTATAATAGCAATGAAAAACTAATACAAACCTCCACCAAGACTGATTAAGAAAGAATGAATACATAAATTACCAGTATCATAATTAAAAGAGAGTATGTAAATGCAGATTTTATAGATAGTGAAAGAAGAGTAAAAGGATATTTGTGAAATAATTTATGCTTGTCAATTCCAGAACTAAGGCGAAATAGACAAATTCCTGGAAAAATAATAAGTACCAAACTGAGTTGAGAAAGAGAAATGGAAAAGCTAAGTAGCCCTATACCTATTTTAGGAATTGAGATATTGAAAAAATTGAAATTCAACACGCTGTTATGATAAAATTTCTCAGGAACTTAGAATAGGAGGGAACTCGCTCAATTTGTGACAAGCCTTTAGGAAATATCTTACTTAACATCATACTTACATTTTGAAAGCTTCTCCCCAAAGACTTAGAAAAGACTAAGAAGTTTGCTGTGGGCACTTCTATTTAACATTGTTTTAGAAGCCCTGGCTTGCAAACATGCAAGAAGATGACAAATAAGAAAGGAAGGAATAAAACTGTCTATTTACAGGCAACAAGTTTTTACACAGAAATTCTAAGACACCTACACAATCACTGCTGGAACTGAAAAGTAAACTTATCAGGATTGCCAGATATTAAAAATATCAATAACATTTGTTTAAAGTTGTTGTAAACAATTAGAGAATGTGTTTTCTAAAATTAAAGTAGCACTAAAAATATATGGGGAAAAATAAAACGGAACCTTACCTTATACCAGGAATAAACATTTATTCAATATAGATCATAGACAGAAATATAAAAGTTAAAATTATAAACTTTATAGAGAAACACACTGGAGAATATCTTCAGTATTAGTACCCACACAAGATTTTTAGAGTTCTACAAACCAGTAACCAAAAAAGAAAATAACAACGTTAAAAATTTCTGTTCATCAACAAACATCATAAGAAAACGAGGTCAAATGACAGACTGACTGTCAATAAATATATTTTACAATGGACTTGTAATTGGTATTTATAAAATAATAATAAAGAGAAAATTCAATTAAAAATATTCAAAAGACTTGAACAGCAACTTTTTAACAGATGTATGAATGTTCAAATATTGCTCAAGATCAAGTCAACAGGAAAATGTAAATAAAACTACAGTGAGATATAAAATGATATGACATTTTATTTCCCATAGAATAGACACAATTTAAAATACCACCAAATGTTTGCAAGGATGTGGAGTAATTCGAACTCTAACCCTGGAGGATATATAAGAGGGTACAATCACTTTGTACAACTATTTGGCAACTTCTTGTAAAGGTAAACATATATCTGCCTAAGACATAGCAATTCCACTAATAAATATTTATGCAAGAGAAATGAATATTTGTCTCTAAAATTTGTCAATAAAGATGCTATAGCAACTTTATTCATAATATACAAGTTATGGCATAGTCATACAGTAGTATGTTACTCAGCAATATAAAAAACTACTAGTGCATACAACATAATAGATTTATTTATATATTTAGATTCCATTTATATGAAATTCCCAGCCCCGCCTGGTAAATCTATTCCATGGTGATCAGAATCAGAACAGTTTTTACCTATGTGGGATATAGATTGACTGGATGGGGGCACAAGAACACCTTTGGGAAAGGGGAATAATTAATATCCTGATTTGGGTGGTCTTATTTGGGTATATATATTTCTCTAGACTCATTGAATTGCACATTCAAGATATGTGCATTTCACTCTATGCAAATTTTATTTTAATTTAAAAAAATGGGAAAATTGAACACTTTAATAAAATATTTTCTTTAAAATTTAAATTTTGTTATTACTTTCCGTTAAAAATACATCAAGTCCTAAATGAACATTTTATCTTTATGCCACACTGTCAAACTGAGAAAGTATGCTTAAAATTTTTTTTTAAATTTCCATAGGTTACTGGGAGAACAGGTGGTGTTTGGTTACATGAGTAAATTCCTTAGTGGTGATTTGTGAGATTTTTGGTGCACCCATCACCCGAACAGTATACATTGCACTTGATCTGTAGTCTTTAATCCCTCACCCCCTTCCCATCCTTTCCCCATGAGTCCCCAAAGTCCACTGTGTTATTCTTATGCCTTCGCATCTTCATAGCTTAGCTTCCATTTATGAGTGAGAACAGAGAATGTTTGTTTTTCCATTCCTGAGTTACTTCACTTAGAATAATAGTGTTCAGTCTCATCCAGGTTGCTGCAAATGCCATTAATTCATTCATTTTTATGACTGAGTAGTATTCCATTGTGTGTGTATATATACACACACACATACCACAGTTTCTTCATCCACTTGTTGATTGATGGGCATTTGGGTTGGTTCCATGTTTTTGCAATTGTGAATTGTGCTGCTGTAAATATGCATGTGAAAATATTTTTCCTTTTTTTTGTATAATGACTTCTTTTCTTCTGGATAGATAGTCAGTAGTGGGATTGCTGGATCAAATGGTAGTTCTACTTTTAGTTTTTAAGGTATCTCCACACTGTTTTCCATAATGGTTATACTAGTTTACATTCCCACCAGCAGTGTAGTAGTGTTTCCTGATCACTGCATCCATGCCAATATCTACTATTTATTGATTTTGGCCATTCTTGCAGGAGTAAGGTGATATCACATTGTGGTTTTGATTTGCATTTCCCTGATTACTAGTGATGTTGAACATTTTTTCATATGCTTGTTGACCATTTGTATATCTTCTTTTGAGAATTGTCTGTTCATGTCTATGATTTCTTTCAGCAGTGTTTTGTAGTTTTCCTTGTAGAGGTCTTTCACCTCCTTGGTTAGGTGTATTTCTAAGGTTTTTTGTTTGTTTGTGTGTTTGTTTTTTGTACGTTTTTGTTTTTGATGGGATTGTTGTTCTTTTGTTGTATTTTGTTTTTTTCTTGCTGATTTGTTTGAATAACTTGTAGATTCTGGATATTAGTTCTTTGTCAGATTGTGAAGATTTTCTCCCGCTCTGTGGGTTGTCTGTTTACTCTGCTGATAGTTCTTTTGCCATGCAAAAACTCTTTAGTTTGATTAAGTCCCAGGTATTTATCTTTGTTTTTATTGCATTTGCTTTTGGGTTCTTGGTCATGAAATCCTTGCCTAAGTCAATGTCTAGAAGAGTTTTTCCAGTGTTATCTTCTAGAATTTTTATAGTTTCAGATCTTAGATTTAAGTCCTTAATCCATCTTGAGTTGATTTTTATATAAGGTGAGAGATGAGGATCCAGTTTCATCCTCCTACATGTGGCTAACCAATTATCCCAGCACCATTTGTTGAAAAGGGTGTGCTTTCCTCACCTTATGTTTTTGTTTGCTTTGTCAAAGATCAGTTGGCTCTAAGTATTTGGCTTTATTTCTAGGTTCTCTATTCTGTTCCATTGGTCTATGTGCCTATTTTTATACCAGTCCCACATTGTTTTGGTGACTATGGCCTTTGAAATCAGGTAATGTTATGCCTCCAGATTTATTGTTTTTGCTTAGTCTTGCTTTGGCTATGTGGACTCTTTTTTGGTTCCATATAAATTTTAGAATTGTTTTTTCTAGTTATTTGAAGAATGATCGTGGTATTTTGGTGGGAATTGCATTTAATATGTAGATTGTAGATTGCTTTTGTCAGTATGGTCATTTTCACAATAATGATTCTACCCATTCATGAGCATGGGATGTGTTTCCATCTTTTGTGTGGTCTACGATTTCTTTCAGCAGTGTCTTGTAGTTTTCTTTGTAGAGGTCTTTCACCTCCTTGATTAGGTATACTCCTAAGTATTTTTGTTTGTTTGTTTTTGCAGCTATTATAAATGGGGTTGAGTTCTTGATTTTATTCTCAGCTTAGTTGCTGTTGGTGTATAGAAGAGCTACCATTTTGTGTACATTGATTTTGTATCTGGAAACTTTACTGAATTCTTTTATCAGTTTTAGGAGCTTTCTGGAAGAGTCTTTAAGGTTTTCTAGGTAAACTATCATATCATCAGCAAACAGCAGCAGTTTGACTTCCTCTTTACCAATTTGGATGCCCTTTATTTCTTTCTCTTGTCTGATTGCTCTGGCAGGACTTCCAGTACTATGTTGAATAGGAGTGGTGAGAGTGGGCATCCTTGTCTTGTTCCAGTTCTCAGAGGCAATGCTTTCAACTTTTCTCCATTGAGTATTATGTTGGCTGTGGGTTTGTCATAGATGGCTTTTATTACATTGAGGTATGTCCCTTGTATGCTGATTTTGCTGAGAGTTTTAATCATAAACATCTCAGGTTCCCAGGCTAATTGTAGAATGCTAGTTCATTGAGTAGAGTACAAGTTCAGTGTAAAAAGATGTGGGATATAACGTTTAGGAGAAGGCAAGAATAAAAGCAATCAAATTCAATTATAAGAAGGATTTTTTTTCTAACTGGTATTGAGATAAAAAAAAAACCTTATCTCCTTGTGCTTTACTAACTTTCTAGGGTAGTCTGGATCAGCCTGTATATTGCTGGATCATTTTTCACAAGTTTTAACATTTTTTCAGCTGGTACAGTCTCATCTCAAAAATCAGTGCCAAACCACTACTTATTTCAAAAGTACAATATGATGATGAGAATAAAATAAAACCAAAACTTTTATGAAATCCTGGGGTTAATTTTAAAAGGTGGTAAACTGGGATAATAATAAGTGATTCTTTACTTTTATTTAAGGAGGAATTTGAGTAATTAGCCCAGCTGAGATTTTTATATTTGTCAGGAAAAAGACTGATTGACAGACTGTCTTGGTAACTTCAGGACCTGGAACTTTTAAAGAAAATAATGGTGTCTTATTCTCTATAAACTTTAGGATACTCTGAGAATCTTTGTAAAAGTCTGTTTTCATGTGGCCTTATGTGGAGAATAGACATGATTGTTATGATAAATATTACGTGAATGGATTGATTTGAGCAGTCCTAATTTTATTTTATTTATTTTTATTTTTATTTTTAAATTTAATTTCATTTTACTTTGAGTTCTGGGAAACATGTGCAGGAGGTGCTGGTTTGTTACAGAGGTAAATGTGTGCCATGGTGGTCTGCTGCACCTGTCACCCCATCATCTAGATATTAAGCCCCACATATATTAGCTATTTATCCTGATATTCTCTCTCCCCTGCCCCCTGACAGGCCCCAGTGTGTGTTGTTCCCCTCCCTGTGTCCATGTGTTCTTATTGTTCAGCTCCCACTTATAAGTGAGAACATACAGTGTTTAGTTTTCTGTTCCTGTTTTAGTTTGCTGAGGATAATGGCTTCCAGCTCCATCCATTTTCCTGCAAAGGACACGATCGTGTTCCTTTTTATGGCAAGCAGTCCTAATTTTATAATGATCATTTTTATTATCAGTTTTTTTTTCAAATCATCTCTTTGCATGCAAAGAGATGGTAATATATTTATAGACTTTTATGTGGCACATATATACCATGGAATACTACACAGCCATAAAAAGACATATCCTTTGCAGCAACATGGATGGAACTGGAAGTCATCATCCTAAGCGAACTAACACAGGGACAGAAAACTAAACACCACATGTTCTCACTTGTAAGTGGAAGCTAAACATTGAGTACACATGGACATAAAGAAGGGAACAACAGACACCTGGGCCTACTTGAGGGCAGAGGGTGGGAGGAGGGTGAGGACTGGAAAATGACCTATTGGGTACTGCGCTTATTACCTGGGTGATGAAATAATCTGCACACCAAACCCTCATGACACACAATTTGCCTGTATAACAAACCTGCACATGTAACCCTGAAGCTAAAATAAAAGTTAAAAAAAATATAGAATTTTTAAAAAGGAAAGATTCCTCAAGTATTATTGATTCAAATTCTCCAGTTTTACATTTGACTGAGGGAGGTGAAGTTACTTGCTCAGGATTACATGGTTTAGGGGTTACAGAAAATGTAAACAATTACTTAGTCGTATTTGTTTTAAATGTATGCAACTGAAAAGTGTGGTTACTTCACTGACTCACCAGAACAATTGTGACTGCATAAACCGTAATCTCCTTTCTTGTTCTAAGGTTATAAATTGGAAAGCTATAAAGGGAAAAGAATTTGAATATGATATTTGTGTTTCTATCTGTATTTTGGAAAGGACACATCAGCAGTGAGTTGAAGAAAGAGTACTTCTGCACCGAGGGTCTTGGAAGATGGCCCGAGGAAAGACAAAGAACAAGAAAAAGAGTTAGAATGAGGATTGCAAAGCATTGCTCACTAGAGATAAGAATCATTTTAAGCATGTAGGTTTTCATAACTAAACTCCATGGTAGATTTCTTCTGAATGCAGTGACAATGCTCTCCTTGTGCTTGCATATTTGCATATGAGAAGTTTGTGATATGAGATGATTTTTTAAAATCAAGAATGGTAAATGAGAATGTGAAAATCACCTATATTTGCTTGCTTACAGGTGTCTGTGGAGATCATGCAATTAATACTACCTTCACAGTTTTATATAGTTATGGCAAAAAGCCTCTAAAAATAGAACAGCAAACATTGGCTCTTTTACTGGTCATGAATCCGGGTGTAATGGATGTTAAGAAAGGGTGTTACAATGGATCAACTCGGGATAAGAAATACTAACAGTACAGCACGTTTTGAATTCAAGATGAAAAGTAGAGAAGAAAACTTCACTATTGAACCATAGAATGTTATACAGTTTTAAATAACTTTAAAGATAATCTTGGCAGGGCGAGGTGGCTCACACCTGTAATCCCAGCACTTTGGGAGGCCAAGGCAGGCAGATCACTTGAGGTCAGGAGTTCGAGACCAGCCTGGCCAACATGGTGAAACCCCATTTCTACTAAAAATACAAAAGTAGCCAGGCATGGCAGCGGGTGCCTGTAGTCCCAGCTACTAGGGAGGCTGGGGCAGGAGAATCACTTGAACTCTGAGGCAGAGGTTGCAGTGTGCCGAGATCATGCCACTGCACTCCAGTCTGGGTGACAGAGAGAGACCATGTCTCAAAATAATAACAATAATAATAATATTAACTCCTCATTCCAAAGATTTGAAAACTCAGGCACAGAGACAAGAAAAGACTTGCCCAAAGTCATATAGTGACAGAACATAGATGAAAAGCCAGATCTTTTGACTTCTATCCAGATTTCCTCTTGATAATATCACACTTGGTGCACATTCCACAGCCATCATCAGGCACTGTTTTTGTGCTAGGTACTGTGTCATGCACTAGGGATATCCTGCTTTCTACGGGTACTTAGAGAAGTCATATTGACAATTACAACAGCAGGCAAATGGGTATCGAAATAAGCAGAATATTAAGGCAGTGCACATTCAACTCAGCCAAGAGAGTTTGAGAAATTTCGCAGAAGTATTGACATATGTGATGAGTCTTCATGTTAAACAGGCAAGAGATGAGAAAGAGAAAGGAGAGCATTTTAGAAAAAGGAACAGCATGGCCATGGGTGGGCAAAACTCCACTCTCTCGCTCAAATTTACTGTCATTTTGCTTTCCAACATTAACCTCATTTCATTATTCTTCTTGGTTCCATGCATAGACACTCATAATCACCTCATAGATGCTTTGCTTTGAAGTGGTTTTGGGCATCACTGAGTGATACTGAACACTTTTTTTCCACTTGGATGTGTTTTGTTACTTGCTTTCTGGCTCTAAGCACCTGCTGCCCATCCCAGCATTAGGCTCAAGTGATCTGCCCACATTGGCCTCCCAAAGTGCTGGGATTACAGGCGTGAGCCACCACACCTGGCCTGAAGTTTTTTTGTTTTTTTTTTTTAATGAGTAAATGCCAGCTAAGAATTTGTCTTTGAGAGGCACTAAGTGCCAGCTAAGAATTTGTCTTTGAGAGACACTAAACCTACAAAGCTGTTTGGAATCTTTTTCTTGTATGTAGGTTGTTAGAATTGCTTCCCGAACTTGTAAGTAAAGACACAGGATGGTTGATCGCTACAAGGGTAATTTATTTTTTTGTCTAAGGTGAACTTGGGTATTGACTCAGGATTTTTTTTTTTATTTTGAGATGGAGTCTTGCTCTGTCACCCAGGCTGGAGTGCAGTGGTGCGATCTCGGCTCACTGCAACCTCCGCCTACTGGGTTCAAGTGATTCTCCTGCCTCAGCCTCCTGAGTAGCTGGGATTACAGGGGTGTACCACCGCATCTGGCTAATTTTTGTGTTTTTTTTTAGTAGGACAGGGTTTCACCATGTTGGCCAGGCTGGTCTCGAACTCCTGACCTCAGGTGATCTGTCCACCTCAGCCTCTCAAAGTGTTGGGATTACAGGCATGAGCCACTGTGCCCAGCCTTGACTCAGATTCTTATTGCTTAGTTTAATCTCTACTTTTTTGTTCTATCTATATGCTTTTAAATTTTTAAGTCTCTATTTAGAAAAGTTTAGTGCATGTTTTATAGGAATCATTTTCATTTGGAAGAATAGTTTTAAGAATAAAATACTGGGCTTCTGTAGTTGTTCTGATGTAATTTTTATTATGTTGTTAATGGTAAAAGAACAAGGACAACTGAAGTCTTTCTAATGATAATATTAATACAGTTTTCCTTTACAGACAAATTTTAAAAGTGAACGATTTATCTTAGATAATTTTTAGTTCTATGGGCACCTGCATCGCTGAAAACAAAGCTAAAACGAAAAAAATCCCATAAGCACAAAGCCAACTTTGAAAGTGAGAACCTACTGAGCTTCAACCAAACCCACTGACAATGTACTGCAGGTGGATACCACATGGGAGGATGAAAAAATGTGTTCGTGAGGGTCATGTTGACAGTTCCATATCCATAATCTATTCTTAAATTTGATCTATGCATCTGGTATATATTTATGCATGTATTTGTGCTGTAGGAGCTTAGAGTTCTTTAAGTAGGTCAGGGGTATTTGTGCCATGAAACCTCCTGCTGGGAAGAGATGGTGACTGGTGTGAGTGGGCTGGCAAATGCCAGTGGCCTTGGATTACACGGGGCCCTATTAGAGTAGGTTTTGAGGTTGTTTGGGGATCTCCGCCTCTGAGAAGAGGATTAGTAGGAACTATACTTCAAAGAGGACCAGGAATGCACCATTTCCTATAACCTGTAAGAGCCAAGGAAAATTCTGCTGTTGCAGATTCAGTTCAGGACAAGAGTTGAAAACCACAGTTAGTACCAAGCCAATGATCCTCTGCTACTATTGCTTATAATATGCTAAGAATAAATAATTTGATAATGGAAGATTAGGAGACACATAAAATGGATACCTACATGGCTTACAGTGTAGATGAAGGTCTGTTTAAGGGCACATGATCACCTTTTTGAGCACATTTCAGGTTGGTGTCTTATTCTGTTTAAATTACCTTTCAACAAATGTAGCATCTTATTAACTTCTGAAAGCATGATTAACATAGATATCTATCCAAGTTATCATCTTTCTGAATGATGAAATAGCCCCTTAGGGAGAGCTACTATATTTCTTATATTTTCTAGTAGAAGGTATGGTTTAGAGTCTTAGGAGGCATGGCTTGGTCTTAGAAAGTGTGACCCAAAGCAAGAGTTCATAGTGGTTCTTCAACTCAGATTGGACTACTGTCTGAATGTCAAGAAGTAGTTGATTGGATAGTTTCAACAGCTTCAACGTTCCTTTCTTTTTTTTTTTTTTTTTTTTTTTGAGGCGGAGTCTCGCTCTGTCGCCCGGACTGGAGTGCAGTGGCCCGATCTCAGCTCACTGCAAGCTCCGCCTCCCGGGTTTGCGCCATTCTCCCGCCTCAGCCTCCCGAGTAGCTGGGACTACAGGCGCCCGCCACCTCGCCCGGCTAGTTTTTGTATTTTTTTAGTAGAGACGGGGTTTCACTGTGTTAGCCAGGATGGTCTCGATCTCCTGACCTCGTGATCCGCCCGTCTCGGCCTCCCAAAGTGCTGGGATTACAGGCTTGAGCCACCGCGCCGGGCCAACGTTCCTTTCTTTATGTTGAGTCCTTTCACCATCCTGCTGACATCATCTGGTTACACTGACAGGAGTCTGCTTTGTGTTAAAACATATCATGTGTCATTTTTCTTAATTTCTTTCTTTCTTCTCCCTTCCTTCTTTCGTTCCTCCATTCCTTTCTTCATTCCTTTGTTCCTACCTTCTTTCCCTCTGATAAGCTTTCTAAAGTTGTAATTTTGCGGTTTTTAAAAATGCCATTTGTTACTCAGCCAGATCTGCCATTTGATAAATGTTCAGTCTTGGGCCACTTACTAACCATTTTGTGCCTCAGTTTTGTCATCTAAAACATTGGAAAAATAAATGCCTTGTAACGTTGTTCTGGGTATTAAAGGAGCTAATATAGGGAAAACTTTTAGAACAGTACCTCACATGCGTCAAGTGCTGAATAGGTGTCAGCTCTCATTTCTCCTCATATTGAACAGAGATGAGCAATTGAAAATCTGTGTTGGAATTTTGTGTCAACAATTTTATTATTCTTCTACCATTTCACCAGTGTTTTGGTTTTACTACCTTTGAACACACAGGCTCAAGAGCAGATATAATCTCAAGCCATTAAAGACATGTATTAGCCATCTGTTATCCATATTATATAACCAAGGGGTTCTAAACTGTGGCCTGGTTTAGAAGCGGGGTGGTGAGTATGACCTCCCAGTAGATGTGTTCCCCTGGCTTTACACATGCATGGGGGCATTCAGGGCTATTTCCAGATAAAATTTACATCTATGTGCCCAATGGTCCCAGGTGGACATATGGAGATGAATGTGTTGTAGGAGTCTCCTGGTTTCTGGGAGCTTGAAAGCTCCCTGTTAGAAGGGACAGATGATTCGTTCCATCCCACGTTATGGAATGTGAGCCTCAGCCAGACCTAAAAGAATATCAGTGCTCTGTGAGCACCACCATTATCAAGCTGTGGAGTGACGTTGGGAGTGGAGGGCATGCACCTGACATAGTGAGAGAAACTTAACACCCCTGGCGTAATCCTGGAGGTAACGGCGCTTCCAGAGTCACGTAGTCCCTAAAATGACACTAGAGGGCGCAGGATGGGCATAGCTGTGAATTGCGCTCTGGATTTGAGTGACTTAGCCAATCCAAGGCTGGGCTCCATAGCTCTTTGAGGAGGTGAAAGAACTGAAGAAAAGCAAGAGGGACTGGGGAATCTAGAAAGGAGCGTTCTTTGAGAGAAATAATAGTGATGATGGCTACCATTTATTGAGCACTTCTTAAAGCTATGATTTAAGTACATTGTCTCATTTGATCCTCTCGATTATTCAGTGCCAGGCTATACTGTCTTCATACAACAGAGGAGGAGGCCCGGCACGATGGCTAACACCTGTAATCCCAGCACTTTGAGAGGCCGAGGTGGGCGGATCACGAGGTCAGGAGTTCAAGACCAGCCTGGCCAACATAGTGAAACCCCATCTTTACTAGAAATACAATAAAAATTAGCCGGGCATGGTGGCAGGAGCCTGTAGTCTCAGCTATTTGGGAGGCTGATGCAGGAGAATTGCTTGAACTCGGGAGGTGAAGGTTGCAGTGAGCTGAGATCACACCACTGCACTCTAGCCTGGGTGACAGAGTGAGACTCTGTCTCAAAACAACAACAACAGCAACAAAACAAAAACAAAAAACTGAGGAGGAAATGGAGGCTTAGAGGACCTCACCCAAGGTCACACAGCCTTTCAGTGGAGGAGCTGATGTTTAATCCAGAGCTATCTGAATTCAAAGACTTTATCTGTATTCTTAAATCTTAACCCTAATATTCTCAGTGAGGAAGGACTGAGGTTATCTCTGAAAAAGAGCAACAAATAACAGTTTCAGGGCTTCTGAGGTGGGTTTCAAAAGTCTCACAACTCTGAAGTGTATTTCAGACCTCCTGTTCTTGGTGATTTGAGCAAAAGGTTTATTGCAAATTATTATCCAGAAACTATGTTTGTAGACTGAGAAATGGGTTTCTGTGAAATAGCATTCATCTAGAAAAGAGGTCTTTTCTGCAAGAAAGAAGTTAAAACAAAAACCTGGGGGAATTTGACTCTCTGATTTTTTTATCACTGAGTTTTCATAGATTCTGGTAGTATTGGATATGTATATGTTGGTGAATACAGTTCCAGATTGCGATAATAGAAGTTGTATCATACATGTTCACCTGAGAGCCGTTGCTTGACAGAGGCATCTCCAGGTCTGAGATCTTAGGGGAGAGGCCTTCACCAGTGTCTGTGAGAGTTGCCATGGTTGAGAACACCAGAATTCTCTCATTGTACTGCTTGCCTGCCATGAAGCCTCTGGAGGGATATGGTGGCTGAAACAAGGCATGAGGCATGGATACAGATTTCCTGGCTCAACTTCTGGTGCAGATAACATTGTTATAGTACACAGATTTATAATGCCCTTTTGGCCAAGTTTTCATAGAGATCATTTTCATTTTTTACTGATACCAGTAAGCTCAGTTAAGACTTGGCAACCTTTCTCATCCTCGTCTCCCTCAATATTCAGTAACAATGGTAAGCTACAACAACCTAAAATATTAAGTAAGACTCTACAAATGACATAAACAGAATCTTCACAAAGCAAAAATAAAATTTGTTTTCTTAACAGATAAGCAGTGATTAAAAAAATGAATAATATTCAGTGCCAGTAAGGGTATGGGGAAATGGGCACTAGAGTTGTAAAATCAACACCTTTTGGAAGAGTGCTTTTGTATTAGCTATTAAAATTAAAATACTAATTTCCTGTATCTCAGTTATTCCACTTCCAGAAATTAACCTTTTATTTCTTCCTTTACTTGTTCCTGATTTTAACGAATACTTTTAATGTTTCACCATTAAATAGCTTTTGTTGAAGTTTCCTTTTCTTCTTCTTCTTCTTTTTTTTTTTTTTTTGGTACTCATCATCTCTTTAAGGAAATATCTTTCCTTTGTTAGTTTTTTTTTTTTTTTTTTTTTTTTTTTTTTTTTTTTTTTGAGACGAAGTCTCGCTCTGTCGCCCAGGCTGGAGTGCAGTGGCCGGATCTCAGCTCACTGCAAGCTCCGCCTCCCGGGTTTACGCCATTCTCCTGCCTCAGCCTCCTGAGTAGCTGGGACTACAGGCGCCCGCCACCTCGCCCGGCTAGTTTTTTGTATTTTTAGTAGAGACGGGGTTTCACCATGTTAGCCAGGATGGTCTCGAACTCCTGACCTCGTGATCCACCCGTCTCGGCCTCCCAAAGTGCTGGGATTACAGGCTTGAGCCACCGCGCCCGGCTCCTTTGTTAGTTTTTATTATGAATCAGATTTGAATTTTATTGTTGCTTTTTCTCTTTCTATGGAAATGATCACACCTTTTTCCTCCTTAAATTTGTTAAAGTAATTCATTTTATTGATAGAATTTCTAGTGAAAATCATTCTAGCAGTTTTGGGGTACACTAAATTTGGTATAGCATATTATTTTTATTAATTTCTGGATTTGGCTTGTTTAATATTGGATTCAGCATTTTGCATTAGTGTTCATATCTGTGATTAGCTTGCAATGTTCCTTACTTACACTGCCCTTCTTTAGTTTTGGTATCAAAATGAGATGAAAACTTTTGTCCTTTGAAAGAGTGTGTATAAAATTTGAATAATCTGTTTCTTGAATTTTTTGGTAGAATTTACCTGTAAAATTATCTGATCCCAGTGATTTTATTTTTCCCTCATCATAATTTTTTACTTATTGTTTTGCTCAATTTCTTTAATGTTATAGGACTATTTAAATTTTC
Source organism: Rhinopithecus roxellana (assembly GCF_007565055.1). Taxonomy (NCBI): domain Eukaryota; kingdom Metazoa; phylum Chordata; class Mammalia; order Primates; family Cercopithecidae; genus Rhinopithecus; species Rhinopithecus roxellana. Next base: position 192,442,034 of record NC_044550.1, read on the forward strand.
TCTTTTTACATCAGACAATTTTTGTATAGATTTTTTAAAAATAAAATTATCCAGTTTTTCCAAATGATAGGCTTTTCTTGGTATTCTCTCTTTAGTTTCTATTATATGTGTAGTAATGTCATGCACTTCTCATTCTTAATGTTGTATATTTGTGGTTCTCTCTATCTCTCTTTTATCTTTTTCATTATTACCAAATACATTTCAAGGCTGCCCCTAATATTTGTGGGGCAAAAGTATGAATGGAAGTTCATGTAGTATATGTCTAAATACTTAAAAATTACAAGCCAAACTCATAAAAGCTTAAGTAAAATCTATTTTTTCCTTCTACTTTGACAAATATACCTTTATAATGACTGGGAAAGCTTATTTAAGCTTTCCTGAATTTAAAATTCTTGGAATCCTTGAAGTTCCTTTCAGGAAAGTGGAAGCACAGGGACATCTGGCCCCTGGCCTATAGCCTATTCTTGTTCTCCTTCTCTTCCAGTCCCAACTCTCTTCCACACCATGATAGGCATCACACCATGCCGGTGAACTTACTAACCTGTGCTTCAAACTCCATTCTCACTCTGCAAATATATCCTTCTTGACTATTTCTCAGGAGGGCCAAGCCTTGGGTCCATTAGTTGGGAATCCCAGGGAACTGAGTTGAGTTGTGGCCTAGTTTAGAAGGAGTCCGGTGAGTATCAGCTTGTAATTTATTTAATCTCTGTTCTATCACTAATCTGTAAACTCTAGAAGGCTAGGGACTTTGTTGCTTTCCTTACTATTCTATCCCAAGTACATTGTACATTGCAGGGATTGGGGAGATGCAAAAATAGAGTTGTTTAGTAAATGAATGAATGAATGAGTAGGCAAGAATGACTCTTAGATTTCTAGCTGGAGACTCTGGGTAAATGCTGTGCCATTCACTACATAGAAAATGTAGGATGATTGTAGCCTTATGAGGGATGGAGAGCTGAATATCTTAAGTTTGAAGAGTTTGTGTTCATGTGGGTGCAATTTTTGGCAGGCGTTGCACAAAGGAAACTGAAACTTATGAGAAAGATCTAAGCTGAAGACGTTGCTCTAACACATACTGTTAAGTAGGTGTAGCTAAAGTTTTGAGAGCAAGGAACAGCAGATGTGATGAGAGAGAGAGAGTGCCTGGATAGGAACCTTGGGGATAATCAACATTTAAAAGGCAGACAAGAGGAGCCTTGAAGAAAACTTTGAAGGTGCTTCCTGAGGGGTAGAGGAAAAGTGATACTACCAAGACAGAAGACAGCAAGGGAATCAAAAACTGCTAAGAAGTCTATTGAGATGTGTTCATTAGATTTGTCAACTCACATCTTGGCAAAAAACAAATTTAATTATTTGAGCAAAAGCCAGATTTTCCTGAGTTGAGAAAGTTAGGGAGAGGAAATGGTGAGTGTAGATAGCTTTTTTCTGGACACTCCTCTGTGAAATTATAGGGACTGTGAATGTGGTACTATGAGGATATATATGTTGAAGGCAGAGTACTTGTTGAAGATTTTACAGCTAAATTATGAATCAACTACCCCTGCTAAAGAGAGATTATGAAGTGAGGTTGAGTACTACTTCCAGTGTAAGACTTCGTGGTTTACAAAGAACTTGGGAATGATTCTGAGGAGAATCACACAGATGGTGATATGATCATAAAATAAGACCTTGGAGATATTAAATAGGATGACTACCTTCAGCTATGAGGGACACAGCTTCTCAGAAGACAGTGACTATAATATGCTTGATGTCCCCAAAGGGGACAACATGGAAAAGGACTTCAGTTGTACCAGGAGGAATTTAATTTAGAAAGCAAGATTTCCTGACATTGTGATTGAATGTTTAAACAGGTTACAAAAGTTATTATGAAATCTCAGAGGTCTCTAAAATGTAACATTAACAGTTTTGAAATAAGACCTTGAAGAACAAATGTTGATGATTTTGATTAATCCTTTTTGAGAGAGAATATTTGGTCAATGGCTCTGGTAGCTAAGGGACTGGCAATGCAACTCCCTACAGCTGCACGGTCAGTCTCTTGCCAGCTACATTGAGCTAATTTGACACAAAGTGGTTATTTGTAAGCCCTAGAGAGCCTTTCCACATCTCAAACCCTGGAGCTGCTCACAATACTTCCTGTGGGCTTCAAGTTTAGACCAAAATAAACTTGAAAAATCCATCTGGTGTGGGCTGATTCTAGAATTCTGGAATGTAAGATAATTTGGACAAAGGCTGAAGCCAAGTGGAACTCTCAGAGCACTGTATATCCTTGTAAAGGTTGGAGGCTTAAAATCCTATTTATTTTTCTCTTAAATTGAACTGAATGGATGAATAGCTCAGTGTAGATGGTTTATATACTGTTAACCATCTTGCAGCATTGAGAACCTCTGCTTACTCTTAGCTCGAATTGTATTTTCTGGTGGAAAAAGAATCTAAATCAACCATGCTATTTTCATTCAAACACCCATTGATTCTCTTAAAAATGTACCTTTGTGTTAGAAACATTTTGTTACTTTTTTAAATGAACGATTTTATGAAATGTCTTTACAAGATCATTTGTATCATATTTAAAGCTTTCATTGGTATTATGCTTCTTGCATCTATAAAGATGTGTGTGAAAATGTAGATATTATTAAACTTAAATACCTATAAAAACAGAAAAAGAGAGAGGGAATTTTAGTTAATATGAACTTTGGTTCATGATGGTCCCTAAGTTTAAAATTGTGGTAAGTTTAGAAGGGTGTTGATTTTTCTTTTACCTAATATAAACTGTGATTTAATCAGTAATAAACAGGATAAGTAGCTATTTCCATGGCTAATTTTGTTTGTATGTTTATCTTTGTATATGTTTTCTATTACATCTCCCATTTTAGATTGACTTCGTGTTTAAATTCGTTACCTTAGCACCTCTTAGTGACAATACACCAGTCATAGGCAGGGTAGAGATATTGGTTGCTGCTGAATTTAATAATGAGTTATTCTTCTAGATTCATTAATTCATGGCATATTCACTCAACTCATTCATTCTATCATTTATTTATTTACTTGGCTTCTCTGTGCAACAAATCATGTTAAGGACAGTGGATAAGTAAAAAATGTCCCTTGTTGATATAGTTTGGATATTTGCCCCCACCCAAATCTCATGTTGAGTTGTAAGCCCCAATACTGGAGTTAGGGACTGGTGGAAGGTGTTTGGATCATGGGGGCAAATCCTTCATGGCTTGCTGCTGTCTTTGGAATAGTGAGTTCTTGCAAGATCTGCTCATTTAAAAGTATGTGGCACCCCCAACCCAATCTCTCTCTCGCTTGTTCCTGTTCTCACTATGTGCCTGATTCCCCTTTGCCTTCTGCATAATTGTAAGCTTCCTGTGGCCTCCCTAGAAGCCGAGCACATGCTAGTACCATGCTTCCTCTAAAGCCTGCAGAACCATAAGCCAACTTAATCTCTTTTCTTTATAAATTATCCAGTCTCAGGAACTTTTTATAGCAATGCAAGAACAGCCTAATACACCTGCATCCCAGAAGCTTGCAATTGGTGAAAGGGGAACAGGTATATGAAAAAAATGAGGGCAATTATATGAGTTAAAACTCTTTGAGTTGCATGTGACTGAGACCCAACTTCAACTATTTTAAGAAAAGTAGGAAATTTATTGGCTCATAGAATCCAGTGATGTTCTGGACAAAGCAAGCATTAAAAGAGAGGGATGCAGCCAAGTTTTATGGACAACCAGCAACAATAATTTCTCTTAGGCCTAACTTTCTTTCTTTTACCTCTGTATTTCTCCTAGAATGACACCTTTTTTTGTCCCTCACTACAGATAGGATTTATTGTCTGTGGTGGTAAACTCACTACTGCAAAGCATTGACTACCAAGCATAGGCTTTCCACAAGGGAGAGGAACCAACTCATGTCATGTTAGAAGCTTTGGTTTAAAAAATTCTTTTTTAAAATTATACTTTAAGTGCTAGGATACATGTGCAGAATGTGCAGGTTTGTTGCATAGGTATACATGTGCCATGGTGGTTTGCTGTACCCATCAATCCGTCATCTAGGTTTTAAGCCCTGCATACATTAGGTATTTGTCCTAATGCTCTCCTTCTCCTTGTCCCCCACTCCCCAACAGACCCCGATGTGTGATGTTCCCCTCCCTGTGTGTCCCGACCTGCAGGACAGTCGAACGGGCCCTGGAAGGGGGAGTGGGAATGGAGGAGACAAGAAAACACAAGAAATGGAGACAAGACAAACAGCCTGATCAAGTCTCGTTTATTGAGTGTAGGGTCATGCCTTATATAGGCTGGCAGGGGAAGAGGTTGGGCCAGGGCGGTGACGGGGGCCGGATCTTCTCAAATTACAATCGCGCATGCGCCGTGGGTTTGTACTTTTCCGGGGCGCGGGATCGCACCTGCGCCCTGGGCTGCATATCTTCCTGGGCGGGAAAATGTTTGCGCGCGCGCGGGAAAGGTTGGCGCGCGCGGGAAAGGTTGGCGCGCGGGAACAGTTTTGGCGCGCGCGGGAGAAACTTAGGCGCGCGCGGGAGAAACTTTGGGCGCGCGCGGGAAGGGTTTATAAATAAAGAACCCGGGAATGCGCCCTCTTGTCTCCGCTTTGCGGAGATCAAGCAACAGAGGTCGGCTAATTCTGGGCCTCATGGCTCCGGACAGGTCCCCCTTTTTTATATATAATTATGGCTAGAGGATTGTCCCTCGGGAACTGCGCCTGTCTTAGGTTGGAGTAATGCATCTCATCACTGGTACCCGTCATGGGATTAGGCAGTAGCTTATGACGGCCCTCCTGTCTTAGGTTAGTGAGAGATGATACTCTCTTACCCGTCATTGGCTGTCCAGTTCAGCGCATAGGGAAGGTGGTCATAATGGGTGTGAGTATGAACCACCGCGATCTTCTTGTTCTAGGCGATGATAATGGACCTGTATAGGCTTCGCTTGGATAGCCTCGACTTGTTGCTTAATGAATGTCATGAGCTTATTGAAAACCAAAGGTCCTACAGAGAGTAAAAGCAATAGGCAAAGCAGGGGGCCCAGGAATGGCATAAGATAGGGAAGGAGTCCATGGAACCCAGTCCAAAACGGGTTATCGGTTATTTCCTTTCGTCGTTTTTCTAGGTCTTTTTGTAGACGCCTGATTTTGTCCCTGACGATCCCGGATTTGTTGGCATAAAAACAGCACTTCTCCTGTAAAGCCAAGCAGATGCCTCCCTGTTCTGCAGTTAGTAAATCTAGGCCTCTTCTATTTTGGAGCACTACTTCTGCCAGAGAATTTACCTGATCTTGTAAATCTTGTATAGTACTCGAAATGGCCTGCATATCTGAGATCAGTTGGCGAGACAATTTGGTGTATTGAGTAACAGAAACCCCTAGGCCTGTAGCCCCAGTTGCTACGGCAGTAGTTATGCCTAATCCTGCAAGTAAGGGGATAAATTGCATTGCCCTTTTGTTTCTTCCTAAAAAGTGATCTATAGCTGGGATAGGTACAGGTTCATCTCCAGGGATAATGTCTATGTCAGGTAAAAGTGTGGCTAAGACACAGCGTCCTGTCCAGTTAGTAGGTAAATAGGTATAAGCCCTATTATTGCCACATATAAAAACCGAGCTGTTTGGGGCACACAGCGATTGGAAAATATTTACTATGGTGGAACAATTATTGAATTGATTGAATCCTACATCGAGGTCGTAAGTGTTATTAAGGGGAGGGGAGTAGATGCAAGAGGAACTAGGAAATTCTAAAGGCTGTACTTTAAGGGGAGGAATTATGGTGCAAGGGGTATTGGATGTATAATTTAAGTTATTACTGGGTATGGCAAGAGGAACGGGATCTCCTGATTGCAGACACAGCCAGCAGTCATCAGCCAGACTAGAGTTGGAATTGTTAAGCAGGTTATGAGTAGCCGTGAGGAGGGCAAAGGTCTGGGCATCAATTTTCTCTTTCCCTCGGGCTTTGGGCAAGGCCAAGGGGTGGTAGTGAATTTCCGGGTACAGGGACCTTTGCAACTCTTCAAGTTTTTTGTATACCCTAATTTCTCGGACCTTGTCTTGTGGTCCTCCTCCGTCAGAGGTATGAAGAGGGGGGTGAATATTCCAGCAGACAGGCTGTCCTACAGTTCCAGTACAGCCAGCTGATATAAGGTTATTGGTACTTCCTACAACTGTAGGGACACTATTGGCCCCTATAGTAGGGGTTCTAGATCTTGTTAGGATAGCAGTATAGTATGTTTTACCGCCAGAGGTACATTTTAAATAAGTAGTGTAGCAGGAACTATGCATAGCAGTCTCAAATGTGTCACAAGGGCAGGTTGTGGTATCCCCTCCACTAAATATTTTTGGGGTTGACACACACCTCCACTTAAGAGAGTCACTAGACAGGTATGCTGTGTAAGCGGAGCAGGACACAGCTGAGATGTACGTATTTGGAAGGGAGGTCACATATCCCCCCAAACAATCACAGGGCTTACCGTATCGTTGTCGTATATATTTACGGGCCTCATGGGGATTACCAAAGCCGGCATATACCTGGAGTGCTTGGCAAATCAGCACCATGGTCCAGAGGGGCTTGTAGTTGAAGTTCATCTCTGCAATAGAGGAAAAGAGTACTCTCAGGGAGAAAATCACTCCCTGGATTGGTTATTATTAGGTACCTGTCTTACCAGTCGCTCTGGTAGCCATCTGGCTGCATCATGAGTTTGAGAAAAAACACAAACTGAGCCTCTTCCCCAGATTAACACTGGGTCTGGACCATGCCATGTGTTGTCTAAGGGGTCTTTCCATTTAACCGTGGCAAATTGTTTTTTGGACTCGGAATGCCAAAATCGATCGGCTGCTGATCTGTTCAGGTTGTCCAAATTTAAAAAATTTAAAATAAAAAGTGTGTGATTAAGGATATTTCTAGGGGTGCCCTTAGTAGGGTACCATTCTCCCCTTTTTATTTTGTCAATGGTGGTTTTTAAGGATAGGTGTGCTCTTTTAACTATTTTTTGTCCTTGAGGGTTATAGGGAATTCCAGTAATGTGTTTTATTTGTAATTTAAGACAAAAGTCTTGAAAGGCTTTGGATGTATAACCAGGACCATTGTCTGTTTTTAGTTGTTTAGGCTTTTCAACTATGGAAAAACAGTGTAGTAAATGAGCTATGACATGTTTGGTAGCTTTGCCTGTTTGTAGGGTGGCCAGTATAAATCCACTAAATGTATCTATACATACGTGGATGTATTTTAAGTTACCGAATTTTGAATAATGAGTGACATCCATTTGCCAAATCATGTTGGGAACTAGTCCTCTTGGGTTAATTTCTAAGTGAGGGACTGGCAGGTATGTTATACAGGTCTGACATTGTTTAACTATTTGTTTTGCTTGTTCTCTAGTTATTTTAAACATCAGTCTCAAAGTTTGAGCATTAAGATGGTGTAAGGTATGAATAGCCTGTGCTTGGGCTAGGTTTGTATTTGTAGCTATGGCTACCGTTTTGGTTGCCATATTAGCCAGTTGATTGCCCTGGGATAGAGGTCCTGGTAATCCTGAATGAGCTCTAATATGTCCAAGAAAGAAAGGTGTTGATCTGTCATGTATTAATTGTTGGCATTGTAAAAATAACTTGGCTGTGTCTGAGACATGTTTGATTTGTGCTACGGTCTCAAGTAAAGATATTGAGTGAGCTAAATATGCACTGTCAGTATAAATATTAAGGGCCTGATTAGGGAAGGCTGACAGTACTGCGATTAGGGCCTGCAATTTTACTAGCTGAGCTGAAGTATGGCTGGTTTTGAATTTAACAGTGGTGTTTGTAAAGGTGTATGCAGCAGTTCCTGTGGATGACCCATCAGTGAATACTAATAAGGCATTGTCTAAAGGTGTTTTACTGGTAACATGAGGGAAGACAAAAGCATGCAGCTTACAAAATTGAATAAGCCTGTTTGGTGGATAATGGTTATCTAAGTTGTCAGCATAAGAGGCGCAAGCAATCGGCCACGTTTTAGTATTTTGTATCAACCAATGGATTTGTGGCTTAGAATAAGGTTGTATGATCATAGAGGGTTTAATTTCAAAATATTTTTTGCTATTGTCTTTCCCTAGAATAATTAAATCTGCTATGGCATTATAATAGGGGAGTAATACCTTTTTGGGAGATGAAGGCAAGTGGACCCACATAATAGGGTTATTTTGCCAGAATAAACCAGTAGGTGTTAGTGTTGTGTTAAATATTAAAAGGGTTAATGGCTGTGAATAGTCTATGTTAGTAACAAATTGCTCAGCAATGGCCGCCTCTACTTTATTAAGTGATAAAAGAGCTTCTTTTGATAACGACCTAAGGGACTTAGGGCTGGGGTCACCTCTCAGGGTGTCGAATAAGGGTTTTAAGTCTCCTGTGGTGAGTTTTAAGTAGGGCCGAAGCCAATTTATGTCTCCAAGGAGCTTTTGGAAATCATTGAGGGTTTGTAACTTATCTTTACGGATAACGGCCTTTTGATTTGTAATTTTAGGTCCATTTATTTGAAAACCTAAATATGTATAAGGGTCTTGTAGTTGTATTTTTTCTGGAGCTATTTGTAAACCCGCCGTGGTTAGTTCTTGCTTGAGTTGAGCAAAACACTGTAAAACTTGTTCTCCCATTTTTCCTGTTATAAGAATGTCATCCATATAGTGTATAATATACATTTGTTTCCATGTTTTTCTAACTGAGTGTATGGCCGTAGCCACATATTTTTGACACAAGGTGGGACTGTTGGCCATACCTTGAGGTAACACTTTCCATTGGTATCGTTTCATTGGTTCTTTGAAATTTACAGATGGTAAGCTAAAGGCGAATCGTTTTTGGTTAGTAGGATGAAGGGGAATTGTAAAAAAGCAATCTTTAAGGTCTATGATAATTTTAAAATATCCTTGAGGGATTGCTACCGGAGAGGGTAGCCCTGGCTGTAAGGCGCCCATAAGGACCATAGTAGCATTTACTGCTCTTAGATCTTGTAAGAGTCTCTAATTTCCAGATTTCTTTTTTATGACGAATATGGGGGTGTTCCAAGGAGAGTTGCTTTCTGTGATGTGTCCTGCCTCTAATTGTTCCTGCACTAACTGTTGGGCAGCGGCAAGTTTCTCATTGGTTAGTGGCCATTGATTAACCCAAACGGGTTTATCTGACTTCCAAGTGATTGGATCAGCAAATTTTTGGGGTGCAGGCATGTCAATGGCCACGGTTAAAAATTTCCAAGCCTCATTTTATCCAATTTTTCTATGGCTGGGATTGGCTGTAAAATGCCATCTTCTCTTTTTTCTAACTCTTTTCCAGGGTGGTAGCCCTGAGCCAACATTTGTGCAGTGACTATATCATTTGGGCTACCCATCATGACCCTCATTTGGGAGAGAAGATCTCTACCCCAAAGGTTAACAGGCAAATCAGGGATAACAAATGGCTTAATGAGACCGGAATTACTTTCTTGATCTCTCCAGGTGAGATATTTGGAACTTTGTCTAGGGTTATTACTTTGCCCGATTCCTCGTAAATTTGTTAAGGTCTCTGAAGTGGGCCAACTGGAGGGCCAATCTTGCTCTTTAATAATTGTTACATCGGCCCCTGTGTCTATCAGTCCTGTAAATAACTTTCCGTCTAGCCACAAGGTGAGAGAGGGTTTTTGATTAGTAATGGGCTGTACCCAGTAGATGTCTGAGGATCCGAATCCTCCCTTTCCCCTTAGGGGCGATTGGACTTTATTAACTGTTTTTAGCAATGGTAACAGGAGTAACTGCGCTATTCTATCCCCTTGAGGAATGATAATGATGTTGTCAATAGCCTTGGCCATGATTTTGATTTCTCCTATATAATCACTATCCACTATTCCTGGAAAGACCTGTAGGCCTTTCATGATGACGCTGCTTCTTCCCAGGATTAATCCAAACATGTTTGAGGGTAGGGGCCCATATATACCCGTACTTAGGGCCTGAGGTCCCATTTCAGGGGTTAATACTGTGTGGGAGGTGGAACAGAGGTCCAATCCTGCGCTTCCTGGGGTTGCTCTACTAAGCTGTGAAACGGATTGTTGTTGGTTGGTACAAAACTGACCGCCCCATAAGCTTGTTTCGGGGCCTGGGGCCGGCCCCTCAATCCGTTTCCCTGTTGAGGTGTTAGGGGATTTCCTTGATTGTCAATTTTAGATTTACATTCATTGGACCAATGTTTTCCTCTTTTACACCTAGGGCAGAGGCCTGGAGCTTTTGCCTCTAAGGTCTTAGCTAGCTCTCCCTTACAATTCCTAGCGAAGTGTCCCAATTTTCCACACTTGAAGCACCCCTTGCTATTCTTATTTTTACTGGCGAGGAAGTCTTTTACGGTTTGTCCACTAAAGGCAGCAGCCATAGCCAAACCCTGTTGATATGAGGGCCCTATGTCTGAACAGAGGCGGATGTAACCTGTTAAGTCTGTTTTCTTTCTATAAGGTCTGATTGCTGCCTGACAAGCCGGGTTAGCGTTTTCGTAAGCTAGCTGTTTTACATAATCCACCCCTGCCTCGGCATTTTCAAATATTCTGCTGGCTGTGGTTAAAAGTCTATGTACAAAGTCTGCAAAAGGCTCATCAGGTCCTTGTTTGACCCCCGTGAGCGAGGCTCCTGGATCCCCCTTAACAGGAAGTTTTCTCCAGGCTTTGGTAGCCGCTGCCTGGATTTGAGAAAACAGTCCAGGATCATACTGCATCTGAGCATCGGTTTCTGTGTAATTACCCGAGCCAGTTAGCATATCAAAATCCCAACCATTTCTGGCTTGTTGGTTTCTCTTGGCCGTATCTCTACAATTTTCATAAAATTCTGACTTCCAAATCAGATGGTCGCCTCCGGAAAGAACTGCTCTAACTAAGGTATTCCAATCTATGGGAGTGAGCCAATTTTTGGCCACAGATTCGACTATGGCCAGGGTGTACGGGGCAGTAGCTCCGTATTGCGAGACAGCAGTTTTTAGTTCTTTTATTACAGTAAATTCAAACCCATTGTGGTGTCTCCAGGCTCGACCCTGCGTATCTGTAGTTTCCGTTACTGGAAAAACATCTCGAGGAGAGGAATCCTCCCTATCCCTACTACCAAGCGACCTTCCTTTTGGGACATGCTGTCCGGGTCTCTGAGGGTGAGAGGGTTTCTCTATTCCTTTAGGGTATTGAACGCTCTCACTTTCTGTCCTTAATTTCTGCAATCTAGTGATTAAAGACTGATGTAGTTCTTCGAGCTTTATTTGCTCTTCAAGCTGTGCAATTTTTTCTCTAAGCTCCTCTTTTGGGTCTATTACTGCCATAACTGCGGGGGCAGAAGCCTTATTATAGGGAGGGGGATAAGTAAGAGTTTGTGGCCAGTCAGAATTATAATATTTTGCTGCCCCTTCCTCTAAATTATCCCAGTTTACTTCTGAACAGTTAAGGTTATTTTTACTTTTGCTTTCATTAGTTGTAGGTAAAACTGGGTATTTTTTGAACTTTTCCTTATTTGATGTTTCTATATTTGTCATTGAGGGGACCCCAGCCTCTTCCTCGTCACTTTGTAGAGATATAAGGTCTATTTCTTTATTAGGTATGGGTTTTTCGAGGTCGGTTTGGGAGCTGCCTCTTAATATTTCCTCAGTCTGAGTAACCACTGCCATTACCTCAGGATCTTTTTCTTTTTCCTTTTTATCTATTATATCTCTGATTAGATTCCAATAAGAAAAAGCTGTCACCGGAACCTTTTCTGGTCCAAAAGTACTATAGTAATCTTGAAAACAGTCTCCCACTCTACGCCACCTCTTTACGTCAATGGTCCCTTCTTGTGGAAACCAAGGGCAGGTTTCTTTTACAAAATCAAAAAACTTAAACAAATCATTACTTTTAACCTTTACTCCTCGTGTTTTTAAAGCCTCTTTTAATTGCCCTACATAAATTTGATGCTGGCTTAATTCTTGTCCCATAATCAGACACTATTACTCACCTCTGGTTCCAACGCGGCAGGCTCCTGCGACGTCCGGGGGAATTTCTTTCCACTTTCACTTTCGGCCGACTTTAGTGCCTTCTTCCTCACTTTTTCCCCCGTGTCCAGGTCCCTGTTCGGGCGCCAGGTGTCCCGACCTGCAGGACAGTCGAACGGGCCCTGGAAGGGGGAGTGGGAATGGAGGAGACAAGAAAACACAAGAAATGGAGACAAGACAAACAGCCTGATCAAGTCTCGTTTATTGAGTGTAGGGTCATGCCTTATATAGGCTGGCAGGGGAAGAGGTTGGGCCAGGGCGGTGACGGGGGCCGGATCTTCTCAAATTACAATCGCGCATGCGCCGTGGGTTTGTACTTTTCCCGGGCGCGGGATCGCACCTGCGCCCTGGGCTGCATATCTTCCTGGGCGGGAAAATGTTTGCGCGCGCGCGGGAAAGGTTGGCGCGCGCGGGAAAGGTTGGCGCGCGGGAACAGTTTTGGCGCGCGCGGGAGAAACTTAGGCGCGCGCGGGAGAAACTTTGGGCGCGCGCGGGAAGGGTTTATAAATAAAGAACCCGGGAATGCGCCCTCTTGTCTCCGCTTTGCGGAGATCAAGCAACAGAGGTCGGCTAATTCCGGGCCTCATGGCTCCGGACACCTGTGTCCATGTGTTCTCGTTGTTCAACTCCCACTTATGAGTGAGAACATGTGGTGTTTAGTTTTCTGTTCCTGTGTCAGTTTGCTGAGAATGATGGTTTCCAGCTTCATCCATGTCCCTGCAAAGGACATGAACTCGTTCTTTTTTATGGCTGCATAGTATTTCATGGTATATATGTGCCACATTTGCTTTATCCAGTCTATCATTGATGGACACTTGGTTGGTTCCAAGTCTTTGCTATTGTGAATAGTGCTGCAATAAACATACGTGTGCATGTATCTTTACAGTAAAATGATATATAATCCTTTGGGTATACACCCAGTAATGGGATTGCTGGGTCAAATGGTATATCTGGTTCTAGATCCTTGAGGAATCGCCCCACTATCTTCCACAATGGTTGAACTAATTTACACTCTCACCAACAGTGCAAAAGCGTTCCTATTTCTTCACAGCATCACCAGCATCTGTTTTTTCCTGACTTTTTAATGATCGCCATTCTAACTGGTGTGAGATGGTATCCCAGTTTGGTTTTGATTTGCATTTCTCTAATGACTAGTGATGATGAGCTTTTTCTCATATGTTGTTGGCCACATGAATGTCTTCTTTTGAGAAGTTTCTGTTCATATCCTTCACCCACTTTTTGATGGGGTTGTTTTTGTCTTGTAAATTTGTTTAAGTTTCTTGTAGATTCTGGATATTAGCCCTTTGTCAGATGGGTGGATTGCAAACATTTTCTCCCATTCTGTAGGTTGTCTGCTCACTCTGATAATAGTTTTATTTGCTGTGCAGAAACTCTTTAATTTAATTAGATCCCATTTGTCAATTTTGTCTTTTGTTGCGATTGCTTTTGGTTTTTCAGTCATGAAGTCTTTGCCCATGCTTATGTCCTGAATGGTATTGCCTAGGGTTTTTAGGGTTTTAAGTTTTACACTTAAGTCTTTAATCCAGCTTGAGTTAATTTTTGTATAAAGTATAAGAAAGGGGCCCAGTTTCAATTTTCTGCATATGGCTAGCCAGTTTTCCCAGCACCATTGATTAAGTAGGGAATCCTTTCCCCATTGCTTGTTTTTGTCAGGTTTGTCAAAGATCAGATGGTTGTAGATGTGTGGTATTATTTCTGAGGCCTCTGTTCTGTTCTGTTGGTCTATATATCTGTTTTGGTACCAGTACCATGTTGTTTTGGTTTTTGCATGGCCAGTCCCTTAGCTACCAGAGTCGTTGATCAACTATTCTCTCTCAAAAAGGATTAATCAAAATCATCAACATTTGCTCTTCAAGGTCTTATTTCAAAACTGTTAATGTTATATTTTTGAGACCTCTAAGACAAGATTTCATAACAAGTTTTGTAACCTGTTTGAACCTTCAATCACAATGTCAGGAAATCTTGCTTTCTAAATTAAATTCCTCCTGGTACAACTGAAGTCCTTTTCCATGTTGTCTCCTTTGGGGAGATAGTCACTCTCTTCTGAGAGAGTATAGCCTTGTGTAGTTTGGAGTCACGTACTGTGATGCCTCCAGCTTTGTTCTTTTTGCTTAGGATTGTCTTGGCTATATGGGCTCTTTTTGCTTCCATATGAAATTTAAAGTAGTTTTTTCTAGTTCTGTGAAGAAGTCAGTAGTAGCTTGATGGGAATAGTATTGAATCTACAAATTACTTTGGGCAGTATGGGCATTTTCATGATATTTATTCTTCCTATCCATAAGTATGGAATATTTTACATTTGTTTGTGTTCTCTTTTATTTCCTTGAGCAGTGCTTTGTAGTTCTCCTTGAAGAGGTCCTTCACATCCCTTTTAAGTTGGATTCCTAGGCATTTTATTCTCTTTGTAGCAATTGTGAATGGGAGTTCACTCATGATTTGGCTCCATAGGTTTGTCTATTATTGGTGTATAGGAATGCTTATGATTTTTGCACATTGATTTTCTATCCTGAGATTTGCTGAAATTGCTTATCAGCTTAAGAAGATTTTGGGCTCAGACGATGGGGTTTTTAAAATATGCAATCATGTCATCTGCAAACAGAGATAATTTGACTTCCTCTCTTCCTATTTGAATACCTTTATTTCTTTCTCTTGCCTGATTGCCCTGGCCAGAACTCCCAATACTATGTTGAAGTCTGGCATTTTGAAAACAGGCTTATGCATGTGTATGTAAAAGAAACGTGTATGAATTTCTAAGTTATAAATTACATTTGCCTATGAACTTTGTATCGTTGGCCTGTATTATTAAAGATGTTAGAATTTTGCCTTGAAACTAGAGTCTGATATTTGGGAGGAGGAAGGACTTAAGTAATGTGCCAGGAGGTTGGGAGAGACAAGAACTAGATCAAGAGGGGGATTTGAAAAGTAGGGCTGAAGATAAAGCTCCAGTTTTAATTTGGAAGTGGAAACTACTTCCAGGAAGAAGTGATTCTAGGAAAAGAAAAACTTGTTCTATATGTGGGTAGAAATTTTGAGTGGTGACAATAAGGCTTGGAGTCCTTCCAAACATATAAATTAGTTTCATAATTATATGATTTGAATCAATTGAACTTGAGAATTGGAATTGGTAGACATGAAATCACTGCATTTTTATTAAGCTTTTTGACTTGAGGTTTCCAAATATTAACAGCTGCTTACTTAATTAGGCAGTCATCGTGATGATGGGGCTGTCTTTTATGTCTTTCAACGTGTCTGGCTCAGTGTTGAATATATAGAAACGTGACTTACTTACTGATTTCTAATAATTTGACAAGTACATTACATAGTATTTAGCAGATATGTACTTAGGTAAAATACATTTAAATTGACTAATTTCTCCACTGGAAAACTAAATTTATGTAATCAGGATTTTCTCTAAATAGCAGACTGATTCCTTACCTTTATGGTCACTGCAGTGGACCAAGACCAATAACATAGTGTATGATAAGATACTTGTTTTTGGGTGGGGAAGATTTGCTCAAAGTGGAGAAGATTTCAGGATGACAAAACAAATTTCCCCACAAGTTTGGTATCAAGCTTTTGTTTTGTTATACTTGATTATGTACTTTGGCTGAATAATCCAAACATATGTTCCAATCCAATTTAGTCCCTGCTTAAAGCAGCTCTTCTTATTTGTCCAAGAATTCAGAACTATTTTTTTTTTCCACTTCTTCTGAGCATTCAGCCTTTATGTATTTCAAGGACAACAGACTCCAGGGATTTCGGTTTTATTCATGACTTCTTCAAGAAGTGGACCATGCTATTTCAATCATTTTTAACGAAGGGCAAGTTGGATGCTCATTAATTCAAAGGAGAAAATAAAATAACCTAGTAGATATATTTCCTGGCATAGATGATAGAAAAGTCACTTAGACTCCTATATGCTATAGTTTAATCAAAATGTATTCGGTTCACTGTCTGTCCTTCCATTAATGTCATACCTTAATGTACAGGTCTTTAGCATATCCTATACTTTACCTAAGAGAAAAATGTATTTAACATCTCAGTGTATATACTTATTTAATGCAGCTCATAGATTCACATGTTTGACAAAGAGTGAGAAATTTTAGGTAAAATGATTTTCACAAAAGAGAATTGTATTATATATTAAATTTATAAAACTATTTCCAAGAATCATGGAATCATAAAAGTGAGACAACAAACTCAATTCTTTTGTGTGAATTCTTTTGGCATTTGCTTAATGATTTTCTCAATCCTCCTGTTAGTTATATGAATCACAGGATTCCCAATGATTTAATAAATGTGAGTATGAAGCTTAACATATTTAGATTGGAAAAAGCTATCCAACATGTGAGTCACAAGTGAGAAATACCCAACACAAATGTGTTATTTCCCCTAAATTCTGATTAATAAAAAAAGAAATATGTGTTTAATGTTTTTTCTCAATTATTTTAAGAATCATCATAACACAGTAATTGAACTTTAAAGTTGAACAGAAAGTTCCTAGAAATGACCTGATCCAAGCACTTAGTTGTCAGATGAGAAACACAGACCTGGAGAGTTGGCCTGATGCATGCTTATTTATCTACACAAGGACCTCAGCCAGTGAGGTCCCAGATGGGCCCTGTGACCACCTACCATGAGAACTTGTAACCATTACCATAACCACCACCATTTGTACACTTGCATACTAGCCAGACAGTATGCTAGTGTTTTATTTAATTCCTTCAATAATTCAGTGAGGTACTTAACATTAACATCCCTGTTTAACAGGAAAAAAAAGAGGGGTAAAGTCGCTTATTCAACTAGTCTAAAAGGAATTTTGATCCCAATTTTTCCTGACTTCCAAACCCAATCTCTTTTCAACTATTCTGCCATTAAATAATGGTACTATGGTGGGCTGATTGCCAAGTGTGGGGTTTAGAGCAAGTGCATGATAATACCAAAGCAGGGTTTTTCTAGAATAATCAAATGCTGCTAACTGGGTATGTTATCCTAGAGGATATAAAATAGAGAGCCTATTTTCCATGTCTGATAGAGTTCCTTTGAATGGAGAATATGGAAGATCCTGTACTTTATTAGGTGGCCCTCTCTACTTTAATTATCCTGATGCCTGTCCTCTGAGTCTTTCTTATTCTCCTCCCTGATCTTAATCCTGATTTAAAAGGAGGATAAAAAACATAAGCAGATGAATAAAAATAGCAGCCTAGGAAGCTTTGCATTGATTCATTCTACAAATAGTTATCAAATAAATACATGTGCCAGACACTATTCCTGATCTTTTAAAACCTGCATTCTTGTGTGTGTGTGTGTGTGTGTGTATGTGTGTGTGATGCACATAAATGACAAACTATTTGATCACCAATAACTTTTCACAGTAGTATCTTCTCACACTAGTGAAAATTTTTGGGATAGTTTTGGTGAAGGCATTTAGGTTGATTTTTTTTTCCTTACAAAGTTCCTAGTAAGTTTGGAGGCTGGGAATTTGATTCTAGAAGATATTATTAGTGCCTATCTCTTAATTGATCAGAGGCTTTGCTATACTAAAATGACCGTTCTTAAAAAAGTGTTTCCGAAGATCTCTCAAGCTTTATAAACACTTAATTTTTGTACGTGCTGTAACTATTTGCTGAAAAATTCATTCTGTAGGTGGCTGAAACCTCCAGGGGGCTATGCACTGGGTGAGAGAGGTAGGATGTGGAGAATAGGAGAGTAAATGGCAAAACAAGGGAGAGGAAAAAACTTCTTAGTTTTCTTCTGCCTGGAAATAAACATGCTGGAAGCTTTAATATCAGTAGTAGCTGTAGATTTTTTTTTTTTAAGTTAAAAGCTTTAGAGATATTTGGAAAAACAAAAACAAAAACAAACCACATCTGGAAACATTTCAAGCAAAGGCAAGGTAAAAAACGTGTTGGATGATATATCAGGAGAAAAGTTGGTTGCAAGTAACGCTAAAATTTAAAATGAGATCACTTATTTCTCTTTTATTTTATGCCTGGAGGAAAGAAATACAATGCAAGTAATCAAGGCTTTGTGGAGCAAAGCCTCAAGGATCTAGGTGCCTCCTGGCTTGGGGTTTTACTACATAAGGCCTCTATTTTTAAGATAACATCAAGGTCCAAGAAAGTTGCTTCAGCTCTAGCCATCACATCACTTTCCAGGTGGCACGAAGAAGAAAGATGATGAGCCTACTCTCTCCCTTTAAGGTTATTTGGCATAGGTTGCATGTATTACTTCCATTTGCATCCAGAATTTAGACAAATAGTCACAACTAGGTGCAAAACGGCTAGGAAATAAGAGTATTTCAAATACCCAACTAAAGTTAAAGGATTCTATTACTGTAGAAAATGAAAAAATAATCAGTGACAACTATTGCAGTTTCTGCCACAGATAACTTTCATTCTTCTCTCTGTCCCAAGTCTTACAAGTCTATAATTTTAAATCCAGTCTGAGCATGTTTTCAATGAAACATATTCTTTCCAATTTGTTTCTGAGTTGCAAAAACACTTTCTAATGCCCTGAGACACATTGCAGGTGAAGAATGAAATTAGGAAAAAAAGGAATGGCAAATGGATTTTTCAACTTGCTCTGGGCATCACTAAAATTCCACAGAAACAGTAGCATCATTTCAGCATGACCAGTTCCCCTCATTCACAATGACTTTAATGTTGCAAAACAATTCAGATTCCTCAGGCACCTGGAAGCTGTGTGCCTGACTCAGTCTTTCAAATTGAGACACAGTTGGGACGTCAACTCCTGCTGCCTGACCTGCAGAGCATTTCTTCTCTGTAGTTTTAGGAGGTGTCATCAGCCCAGTAGGGGAAACTCTTGGCAAACCCAACGCGTTTTCCTTCCAGAAACTCACTGATCCTGCCTCTGTGAAAGGGCCAAATTTGTCAGTGGGAAAAGAATTTTAAGAAGTATCATGAAATAAACTGTGTTGCCATGCTCTGAATATTGACCCTTAGTAATAGAAGGCTCTTACATTTTCAAACATGGCATGGAATCATCTCTTTAAATAATTAGCAAGAAGGGAGACAAGATGCAGGAGTTCACTTAGCTCTTTGAAAAGGAAAACTTTAAAGTCAGGTACGTTGGAAAAAAGTGAATCAAACAGAGGTACCTATAATCTTTCATAGTAAAATATTGGGGTTGTTTTTTCTAAGGTCCTACATGTGAACAAAAGAGGAGTGCCACAGTCTTGTCTATGCCTATATAGATGATATTTATTCTTAGGCATTTTTCAAGTTAAATATTTATTACTACTATAGAGTTGCCCTGTTGTTCAATTATTTTTTTTTCTTGGTTTCTTCCCTCACACAATTTAAAAATGATTCAAATGTTCCAATCACTGAGTGTGGGAAGACACAGAACAGAAGGAGGGGAAGAATGACAGAAATTCAGTGAAGGCCGTCAGAACCCTTTGCCAAGAAACGTTTTGGAGAGATTAATGATACTTGAACACTAATGCTCTTCAGTTGCTTTTACCTTGAAGACATCCAGCTACTGTGTGTAGTTTAAACTACCTATCTACAAGTAGCAATTCTAATTATCATTGTCTCTTCTCATACCCAGAAATATTTGGCTAGATCAAGTTAATTCTCACACGTTGGTCAGTTTTCTGAGTTTTAAAAAGCGTTACTCATCACACCATGTGGAACCTCCGTTCTTTGTCCTTTATGGACATGGTAATATCAGTTTCCAAATTCAGAACTGTGACAGCATTCCAGTGGAGTATCCAAACTTGTTTTTATAGTCTTCAACAGAGAAGAAAAGAAAACATACGGGGTAAAGTATGAGGAGTTTTTCCTTCTGCTAACTCCCCCCACCTCCCAAACTCAACCAGAAAGAAACAAAATTAAAAACAAAGGAACCAGAAAATAAATGTGTGTCTGGGAATCTGACGGATTAGTTTCCTCCTATATACCTGCTTCAGTAAATGCTTGCAGGAGAAATGTTTGCCTGTTCCTCAAATGTCATAGCTTTCCTTTGGTCTCTCTGGGTGGATCCAATTTCTCAGCAGTGTGATGTATTCCTTGTTGTTTCCAGTATTTTCAATGGACAAGAATCATCTGGTATATAATCCATTGCTGGGCTGAAGGCTGAGTGCAGCTGGCTACAGCTGTGCTAGAGTAGCCTGAGAACAGAACTGCTCATATAAGGTGGTTTAAGAAGGTATTTGCAAGTGGAGCAGACAATGGGCGTGGTGCCAATCTCAGTGATGTGGCTTAACCTTCTGTAGGCATTATGCAGTCGTTGGTGGCCACAGAAATGGACTTGAAAAGAAAGTGGAGTGTTCACTACCTGATGGCCTGTTTCACAGCTGAGTCTCAACCTCTCTGTGGCCAAACAGATGAGCCTAATATAGGAAAAACTTTTTCATTCATTCTCGCCTTTTAAAGCTTTTCACTACAAATTTGTCTTTGGAGAAGTCTCAGCAGTGACACCACTTTTCCATTAATATTGGAGTGTGTATTTACATAGACTCTTTAAATAATTTGTGTGTGATTGATTCTGAAAAGCATGCAATGTCTTTTGTATGGGAAGAGCTAGTTCTCATAGAGTACAAATTCATGGCATGCTGACACTCTGGGGCAGTAGGAGAGCAGGAATGATTAAGTTAAAAAGAACAAAGAGGATGAATTGGCAGAGAGGGCATGGAGGGTATGTTTGGCTTAGACAGACTAAAGGAAGGACACTTAATTCACAGAGTAAGGTGGTGTTGGGTGTCATTAGTTAGAAAGGAAAAGGTCAAGTCCCTAGAAAAAGCTATACACTAGCAAGAATTCTCCATACTAAAGAATTAAGGAGCAGGGGCCTGGACTCGAGAAGACATAGGGGGTCCCTGGATGGAGGAGACACTGAGACAATCTTTTGGCAAAACAGAGGATGTTTTCATTTTTCCCTTTTTTGTACTGATGACTATGTGTAGGTGCTTGCTGCCAAAGGGAGAGTTGTGGGCTGTCCCCTCCTGATTTAACAATACCAGAGGTAGTCAACCTTCTGGGAAGAACTTATACACATCTACTGTGAAGTTGGTAGTGGATCTGTGATTCTCTTATTTTGAAAATTCACTGCTGGGTGAGTTTTAGAAGTTCTTTAGTACCTTACTTAAAAATTTTCCCCCAAATTAGCAGGGAATAATTTAAAATCATTTTCAAAATTCAGAGAAGTGGTTAAATTAAAGATTGTTTACCCTACCCACTGCTTTTCTTGCAACTGAGTAAGACAGCTTATTAGGAAAAATGAAGAATCAGAATTGAACAGCACTTTCTAGGAAGTTCAGTGTCTTCTGTAGTATTGTAGTGTACATTTTCCTGAGAATGCTAAATAAACCAAGCTCAACTGGCATGTGTAAAAAACAAAAAAAGGATATTGTAGTTAAGGAAAAAACTATGAAGATAAAGGCGGCTTGAGATAGAAATTTCTTGATGGCATTAATAAAGATAGTACAGCTTGAGCTAAATCTCTTAAACTATATTGGTAAGTAGTGTGGGAGGTAGGGGCTATTCCCTCTATCTACTGCTCTCTTTTCCTCTCTGTCTCTATCTCTCTCCATATTTTCAGAGTAGTTGACAAGTGCGTATGATGAGTACAGGTGGAAATTTGCCTACAAGCCCAGTGAGAGGGTCAGCACCTTCCCTGATTAGGTCAAAGTCAACAAGGATAAGGGGCAGAACAAGTTCTTCCTTCTGGATGGGTGCCCCAAAGGTCCAGGACCTCAAGCAACTCAGGCCAAGAATTTGCTTTCAGTGTCCTTGATACATATAAATACAGTTGAATTACATGGGCTGATCGTAGTGTTCAATGAGCAATAGCATTTCTACTCTTTTACACACACTTAACCTTCTGTCTTCATACAAAGAACTTCCTTTTAAATTCATGCCTCAAAAAATTATGAGAGTTTCATGCATCTTTCAAAAACCAGTGCTCGTTGACTGCGTTTGTGTGCACTTTACCAAACTCTTAACTTATGCAGTAGGAAAAATTTAAAAGACATAATTCTTGCCCAGTGAATATCTTAACACTTATAGTAACCTAAGGTATGTGTTCCACTATAAGAGCTGTAGAAAAAGTAACTATGGGCTAGAGTTAGGATAATTAGAAAGACAAATTTTTATGAAAACCAAACATTATATATACCAAGTTTTCATGGGCTCTGGTGTCTGATTATTTTTTATGTGCACCTTTCTTGATATTGTTAGTTGTAGGTACTTAAGCGTGGGTTGATAGATACACGTACAGGTTGAACGTTGATACACATTCTTATTTCTTTCTTTTAAGAGAAAGCAGTTGTTTTCTCTTAATTTAATGAGGCCACCAAAACCAGTGGGGAAAAGCCAATGTGGAAATTTTTGAAAAAAATCCCACATATAACATTTACATTTTGAATGAGAAAACCCAGAGGAAGAAAAGGTGCTCAGTACATGGGAGATGATGGCAAAATATTTTATTATGACGTAGCCTTGACCAGGCTACTGTTTTTGCTAGATTAGAATGTGTTTTGTTATAATTTTTCATTTTATTTTACTTTAAGTTCTGGGATACATATGCTGAACATGCAGGTTTGTTACATAGGTATATGTGTGCTATGGTGGTTTGCTGCACCTATCAACCTGCCATGTAGGTTTTAAGCCCTGCATGCATTAGATATTTGCCCTAATGCTCCCTGTCCCCTTGCCCCCAACTCCTTGACAAGCCCTGGTGTGTGATGTTCCCCTCCCTGTGTCCATGTGTTCTCATTGTTCAACTCCCACTTATGAGTGAGAACATGCGGTGTTTGGTTTTCTGTTCCTGTGTTAGTTTGCTGAGAATGATGGCTTCCAGCTTCATCCATGTCCCTGCAAAGGACATGGACTCATTCTTTTTTATGGCTGCATAGTATTCCATGGTGTATATGTGCCACATTTTCTTTACCCATTATATTATTGATGGACATTTGGGTGGTTCCTAGTCTTTGCTATTGTAAATAGTGCTGCAATACACATATGTGTGCATGTGTCTTTATAGTAGAATGATTTATAATCCTTCGGATATATACCCAGTAATGGGATTGCTGGGTCAAATAGTATTTCTGGTTCTAGACCCTTGAGGAATTGCCACGTTGTCTTCCACAATGGTTGAGTTTTGTTATAATTTTAAATGTCTCTTGATCTCCCTTGTAACTCCATTACAGCACCTTTTCTGGTCTTTAAAAATTATGCAGAGATACATATTGCATGCTATTCTGTATTTAGGTTGGCTGGGAGAATTTTAGGCAGAAAACTTGCAATTTTTCCACTAGGTTTTGCTGATGGAATTACAGAAATTCTCTTCCTTTGTTACCAAATGTGAGCCAGAAGACTAGAACCCTGGGTGATGGCATGGCACCAACTTTCATGGGGCTACATAACCACTATAATTTAATGAATTGCATTCCTGTGGACATGAATCAAACAGGATACTTAATTTGATTACTTATCAATTGTCACAATTCTTTCATTCTAGGTGATATGGCTGGCTTATCGGTATCACCAATACATTCGTTCTACACCTCTATCCTGTTTTTTACATCCCAAAGTATAAAATAAACATGAAAAAATTATTGGACAGTTGCTATGGAGAACAAGATTTTTCTATATGTCTTTGTAATAGAATTGCCCAGCAAAGAATTATGCCTGGGCATTTTTTTTTTTTTTTCATTTGGAGCAATTATATGGAACAACCCTTAGGTTTGGTTTTGTGTTTGTATCATAATACATAGCCAAGGTGTTGATACTGTGCCTCTATGGAGTCCAGATATCATTCTGCTGTTAATGACTATAACATGATGTGAAGGGTGAAACCAGAAAGTTCACTTTTGCAGTCTGAAAGCTGCTGCCAACAGATGGGGGTAACACAGCAAAGCTTGCCTCCAGCCTCCATTGTTTCTGCTGCCAGAACATTCTTCTTCCATTACTTCATATGGACCAGATAGGACCAAAGGTGCTCTGAAGATATCCACATGTTTCCTACTAATAAAAAGAGCAGGATATCAACTTAAACATTTAGTGCAACCACATAGTATGTGTTAAAAACTTGCTAGGGATATTTAGCTTTGTAAATTACAGCAGCTTCTCAAACTTTACTGCATCTGCAAATCCTTGGAGATTTAATGGACCTGAGGTGGCACCCAGATATTCTGCACATCTAACAAGCTCCCTGGAGATGCTGATGCTGCTGGTCTGTGCACCAAACTTGTGTAGCAAGGAACTGAAGCATAAAGCTGAAGTGACCCTGATGCCAGGTCCAATAACAATACCAACAATTTATCTCTGACCCATAGAGTTGACCATAGAGTTGAATACATTCTATGTCTTAGTTAACCTCCTAAATATTTGCTGTTGGCCAGGGGGAGGAGCTGGTGGTGATAGGGGAATGACTGGACTTGGTCTAGAGGGTATGTGGAATGGTACTGGGATAGCCCCTATACTCCCATAATTCCTTACGCTGTATCAGTTCATGAAATCATTTGTATTAATAGTCAATTTAAAATGTTAGCTGTTAGATTAAATTAGTTTAGCTAATTGGTTTGTTCAAAACAGGAAACTGCTGATAGGAGAGAGGGGTTGAGAGAAGCATGGGATGAGACTAAGACTTTAAGAACTGGGGAAAATGAGGAAAGATATTTTGGAGTATACAACATTTCAGAGAATAAACAACTTGCAAGGGACAAAGGACAGTTCAGTAGAGAATGAGAATGAGGTTTGGCTGGCCCAGTGGGGATTAGGGTATGTGGGCAGCCAGGTTGGAGTAGTTAGTCCTGGTACAAATGAATAACATCACTGATGACCAGGTCAGAATGTACATTCCATTGGTGGTGACCCAACTGCAACAGCATAATTTAAAAAATACAAATAAAAAAAAAAACCTAACAAAACATTATTTCTTTTCAGGTAGATCTCTTCTGGTTTAGCAAGGAAGAAAATATTTCTCAGGGTTTATACCTGCTTGCAAATTGGGAATTCCAGAAATCTCTTACTTTCTAGGCCAGTACAGTACCCTATTTTGAAAAGACAGAGAGATTAATTTTCAAATTTATGTGTTTACACTGGTTTGATTACAATGGGCACCAGGGTGACTTGAATAATTGAAAAGGAATATTGTTCCTAGAAACTTTTGGAAGACAAAAAACATCAAACAAATGTTTTGACCATTGTGTAGCTGGAATCCTTGATCTTAGTAGATCTGGTGCAGTTAATGGGCATGGAATTATTATAAATCATTGTTTTCTACTTCAAATAGATTTTTTAAACACTATTTTTATTTCCTAATTATTTTAAGTTCATTAAATGTCTAGCCTTCTCTATAAATCTATAATTACATAATCCTTGAATGAATTTTTAAAAATTTTATTTTTATTTTAATGGTTTTGGCAGAACAGGTGGTTTTTGGATGCATAGAAAAGTTCTTTAGTGGTGATTTCTGAGATTTTGGTACACCATCACCTGAGCAGTGTCCTCTGTACCCAATGTGTAGTCTTTTGTCTCTTACCCCGCTTCTACCCTTCCCCCTGAGTTCCCAAAGTCCATTATATCATTCTTATGTCTTTGCGTTCTCATAGCTTAGCTCCCGCTTATAATTGAGAATATACGATGTTTGGTTTTCCATTCCCGTGTTACTTCACTTAGAATAATGGTCTCCATCCAGGTTGCTGCAAATGCCATTATTTCATTCCTTTTTATGGCTGAGTAGTATTACATGGTATGTATATACCACATTTTCTTTATCCACTGGTTGGTTGATGGGCATTTAGGAAGGTTCCATATTTTTGCAACTATGAATTGTGCTGCTATAAACATACGTGTGTAATTGGCTTTTTCATATAATGACTTCTTTTCCTCTGGGCAGATACTCAGTAATGGGATTGGTGGATCAAATGGTAGCTCCACTTTTAGTTGTTTAAGGAATCTCCACATTGTTTTCCATAATGGCTATACTAGTTTACGTTCCCACCAGCAGTGTAAAAGTGTCCCCCTTTCACCACATTCACATCAACATCTGTTATTTTTTGATTTTTAACTTATGGTCATTCTTGCAGGAGTAAGGTGGTGTCTCATTGTGGTTTTGATTTGCATTTCCCTGATAATTAGTGTTAATGAGCATTTTTTCATATGTTTGTTGGCTATTTGGATATCTTCTTTTAAGAATTCTGTTAATATTCATTGCCCACTTTTGATAGGATTATTATTTTTTTCTTGCTGATCTGTTTGAATTCCTTGTAGATTCTGGATATTAGTACTTAGTCAGATGCATAGTTTACAAACATTTTCTACCACTCTGTGGGTTGTCTCTTTACTCTGCTGATTATTTCTTTTGCTGTGCAGAAGCTTTTTCCTTTAATTAGGTCCCATCTATTTATCTTTGTTTTTGTTACAATTGCTTTCGGGTTCTTTGTCATGAACTCCGCCTACGCCAATGTCTAGAAGAGTTTTACTGATGTTATCTTCTAGAATTTTTATAATTTCAGGTCTTTGATTTAAGTTTTTGATCCGTCTTGAGTTGATTTTTGCTTAAGGTAAGAGATGAAGATCCAGCTTCATTCCTCTCCATGTGGCTTGCCAATTATCTCAGCACCATTTGTTGAATAGGGCGTCCTTTCTCCACTTCGTGTTTTTGTTTGCTTTGTCAAAGATCAGTTGGCTGTAAGTATTTGGTATTATTTCTGGGTTCTCTGTTCTGTCCCATTGGTCTACATGCCTATTTTTGTACCAGTATCATGCTGTTTTGATAACTATAGCCTTGTTGTATAGTTTGATGTTGGATACTGTGATGCCTTCAGATTTGTTCTTTTTGCTTAGTCTTGCTTTGGCTGTGCAGGCTCTTTTTTTGGTTCCATATGAATTTTAGGATAACTTTTTCTAGTTCTATGAAGAATGATGGTGATATTTTGTTGGAAATTGTATTGAATTTGTAGCTTGCTTTTGGCAGTATGGTCATTTTTAATGACATCTATGATAATATTGATTCTATCCACCCATGAGCATGGGATGTGTTTCCATTTGTGTCATGTATGATTTCTTTCAGCAGTGTTTTTTAGTCTTCCTTGTAGAGATCTTCCACCTTCTTGGTTAGGTATATTCCTAAGTGTTTTATCTTATTTTTGCAGCTGTTCTAAAAGGGGTTGAGTTCTTTATTTGCTTCTCAGCTTGGTCATTTTTGGTGTAGAGCAGTACTATTGATTTGTGTACATTGATTTTGTATCCTGAAACTTTACTGAATTCATTTCTCAGATCGAGGAGCTTTTTATTTAATTCTGCTCTGATCTTTGTTATTTCTTTCCTTCTGCTGATTTTGGTTTTGGTTTGTTCTTCTTTCTCTAGTTCCTTGAGGTGTGACCTTAGATTGTCTCTTTGCACTCTTTCAGACTTTTCGATGTAGGCATTTAATGCTATGAACCTTCCTCTTAGTACCACTTTTGCTGTGTCACAGAAGTTTTGATAAGTCGTGTCCCTCTTTGTTTTTTTAAACTGTTGTTGCTTTAAAGTCTGTTTTGCCTGATATAAGAATAGCTACTCCTACTTGCTTTTGATTTCCATAGCATGGAATATCTTTTTCTACCCCTTTACCTTAAGTTTATGTGAGTCCTTATGCATTAGGTGAGTCTCTTGAAGACAGCAGAGACTTGGTTTGTGGATTGTTATTTATTCTGCCATTCTGTATCTTTTAAGTGGAATATTTATGCCAATTACATTCAATGTTAGTATTCAGATGTGAGGTACTGTTTTATTCATTGTGCTAGTTGTTGCCTAAATAGAATACCCATTTTTTTCCCCCATTCTGTTGTTGTTTCATAGGCCCTGTGAGATTTATGCTTTATGGAGGTTCTATTTTGGTGTGTTTTAGGTTTTGTTTCAAGATTTAGAACTCCTTTTAGTATTTCTTGTAGTGCTGGCTTGTTAGTGGTGAATTCTCTCAGCATCTGTTTGTCTGAAATAGACTTTATCTCTCCTTCATTTGTGAACTTTAGTTTCGCTGGAGACACAATTCTTGGCTGGCAATTGTTTTGCTTGAGGAGGCTGAAGATAGAACTCTAATCCCTTTTGGATTGTAGGGTTTCTGATGAGAAATCTGATGTTAATGTGATAGGTTTTCCTTTATAGGTTACCTGATGCTTTTGCCTCACAGCTCTTAAGAGCCTTTCCTTTGTCTTGACTTTAGATAACCTGATGACTATGTGCCTGGGTGATGATCTTTTTGTGATAAATTTCCCAGATGTTCTCTGAGCTTCTTGTATTTGGATGTCTAGACTGCTAGTGAGGCCAGGGAAGTTTTCCTCAAGTATTCCCTCAAATACGTCTTCCAAACTTTTAGATTTCTCTTCTCGCTCAGGAACACCAATTATTCTTAGGTTTGGAGGATTAACACAGTCCCGCATTTCTTGGAGGCTTTGTTCATTTAAAAAAAATGTTTTTCTTGGTCTTTGTCTGATTAGGCCAATTTGAAAGCCTTGTCTTTGAGCTCTGAAGTGCTTTCTACCTTTGTTTGATTCTATTGTTGGAACTTTCCAGTGCATTTTGTATTTCTCTAGGTGTGTTTTTCATTTCCAGAGGTTGTGATTGTTTTCTCTTTATGATATCTGTTCCTCTGGAGCATTTTTAATCCATGTCCTGTATTGCTTTTTAAATTTCTTTAAGTTGGTTTTCACCTTTCTCTGGCATCTCCTTGAGTAACTTAATAACCTCTGAATTCCTTATGGCAATTCAGAGATTTCTTCTTGTTTTGAAGCCATTTTTGGGAAGCTAGTGTGGTCTTTTGGGGGTGTTATAGAACGTTGTTTTGTCATATTACCAGAATTAGTTTTTGATTCCTTCTCATTTGGGTAGACTATTTCAGTGGAAAAATCTGGAACTCAAGGACAGCTGTTCAGATTTTTTTTGTCTCATGGGGTGATCCCTTGATGTGGTGCACTTCCCCTTCCCCTAGGGATGCAGCTTCCTGCAAGCCAGACTGCAGTGATTAATATTAGTCTTTTGGGTCTAGCCACCCAGTGGGGCTACCTGGTTCTGGGCCAGTGCTAGAGAATGTCTACAAAGAGTCCTCTGATGAGGTCTGTCTTCAGGTCTCCCAGCCATGGACCCCAGCAATGGGATTGCTGGGTTGAATGATATTTCTGTCTTTAGGACTTTGAGGAATCATTACACTGTCTTCCCCAGTGGTTGAACTAATACACCAACAGTGTATAAGTGTTCCTTTTTCTCCACAACCTTGCCAGTATCTGTTATTTTTTGCCTTTTTAATGATAATCATTATAACTGGTTGAGATGGTATCTCATTGTGATTTTGATTTGCATTTCTCTAATGATCAGTGATATTGAGTATTTTTTCACATGATTGTTGGCCACATTTATGTCTTCTTTTGAAAAGTATATGTTTATGTCCTTTGCCCACTTTTTTATGGATTTAATTTTTTTTTCTTTTAAATTTAAGTCCTTTATAGATGCTAGATATTAGACCTTTGTTGGATGTATAGCTTGCAAAAATTTTCTCCCATTTTTTAGGTTGTCTCTTTACTCTGTTGATAGTTCCTTTTGCACAGAAGGCCTTTAGTTTAATTAGATCCCACTTGTCAATTTTTGCTTTTGTTGCAATTGCTTTTGATGTCTTCATCATGAAATTTTTGCCTGTGCCTATGTCCTGAGTGATATTGCCTAGGTTGTCTTCCAGGGTTTTTATAGTTTTTGTTTTTACATTTAAGTCTCTTTAATACATCTTGAGTGAATTTTTACATATGGTGTAAGGAAGGGGTCCAGTTTCAGTCTTCTGGATATGGCTAGCCAGTTATCACAACACCATTTATTGAATATGGAATCCTTTCCCCATTGCTTGTTTTTGTCAGGTTTGTCGAAGATCAGATAATTGTAGGTGTGCAGTCTTATTTTTGGGTTCTCTATTCTGTTCCATTTGTCTATGTGTCTGTTTTTGTACTAGTACCTTGCTGTTTGGATTACTGTAATTCTGCAGTATGGTTTGAAGTCGGGTAGCATGATGCCTCCAGCTTTGTTCTTTTTGCTTAGGAATGCCTTGGCTATTCAGGCTCTTTTTTGCTTCCATATGAATTTTAAAATAGTTTTCTCTAGTTCTGTGAAAAATGTCAATGGTAGTTTAATGGGGGACAGCATTGAATCTATAAATTGCTTTGGGCAGTATGGCCATTTTAATGACATTGATTCTTATTAAAAAGCATGGATTGTTTTTCCATTTGTTTTTGTTATCTCTGATTTATTTGAGCAGTGGTTTATAGTGGTTTGAAGATCTCTACAAGGAGGAGAGATTGTCACCTCCCTAGTTAGCTATATTTTTAGGTATTTTATTCTTTTTGTCAACAGTTTTCTTTTGCATATTTCATGTTTCTATTTTTCATTAGAGAGATTGGCCTGTATTCTTTTTTGTGGTGTCTTTGTCTGGCTTTAGTATCAAGGTAATGCTGACCTTGTAAAATGAATTTGGAGGTATTCCTTCCTCTTTAATTTTTTTGGAAGAGTTTTAAGGATTGTAATTAATTCTTTATGTATTTGGTAGAATTTACCAAGGATGTCATCTGGTCTTGGGCTTTTTTTTTTTTTTTTTTTTTTTGATAGGAGGTTTTTAATGACTAATTCAATCTCCTTACTAGTTACAGATCTTTTCAGATTTTCTATTTCTTCATGATTTAGTCTTGGTAAGTTGTATGTTTCTAGGAATTTATCCATTTCTTGTTATCCAGTTTGTTGGCATGTAATTGTTCACAATAGTCCTTTATAATCTTATTTCTATGAAATCAGTTGCAATGATTCATTTTTTATTTCTAATATTACTTTATAAGTCTAATATAAAGGTTTATATTAGAGAAGATAATCAGTATGATTTGAGTCTTCTTAAATTTGTTAAGACTTATTTTATAAGCTGAAGTTTTTTCATTTTTTTCTCAAAAAAGTCAAGTTTTGTTGATTTTAAAACTTGTTTATTTATTCTCTATTAAAAGTTTTTTTTGCTACAATTGTCTTTCCTTTCTTCCTTCTTCTAACTTTGGGTTGAGTTTGACCCTCTTTTCCTGGTTCTTGGAGGTATAATGTTAGGTTCTTTATTTGAGATCTTTTTTGTTAATGTAGGTGTTTATTGCTATAAACTTTCCTCTTGGTATTGCTTTTTCTGAATCCTATAAGTTTGGTATGTTGTGTGTGTGTGTGTGTGTGTGTGTGTGTGTGTGTGTGTGTTGTCTCTAGATGTTTTCTAATTTCTCTTTTAATTTATTTTAAGCATTGGTTGCTCAGGTGTGTGTGTTTAATTTTCACATATTTTTAAATTTTTTAGTTTTCATTCTTTTCTTGATTTCTAGTTTTATTCTATTGTAGTCGGAGAAGATAATCAGTATGAATTCAGTCTTCTTAAATTTGTTAAGATTTATTTTATAAGCTAACATGTGAGCTATCCTGGAGAATGTTTCATGCACAAGAAAATTCAAATCAAAACCACAATGTGATATCTCCTTATATTTGTTAGGTTCTCTTGTTTGTTTATTGAAAAAATCCCAAAAGACAACAAATGTTGGTGATAATTTGGAGAAACTGCACATTATTATGGGAATACAAAATGGTACGGCCACTATGGAAAACAATATGGGGGTTCCTTAAAAATTATTAATAGAACAACCCTGTGATCCAACAATCTCTCTTCTGGGTATTTATCCAAAAGAATTGAATTCAGGATCTTGAAGAAACATTAGTACTTTCATGTTAATTTCAGTACTTTTTGCAATAGTCAAGATGTAGAGATATTCTCAAGTTCCGTTAACACAAAAATGAATTAAAAAGTTGTAGTATACACATACAAAGGAATATTATTCAACCTTAAAAAGAAAGAAATCCTTCACTATGCAACAACATAGATAAAGCTTGAGGAAATTATATTCAGTGAAATAAACCAATCACAGAAGGACAAATATTACATGATTCAATGTATATGGGGTATTTAAAACAGTCAAACTCATAGAAGCAAATAATAGGATCAGGATTGTCAGAGAATGGGGGGAGGGAAAAGTGGGGGTTTACTAATCAGTTGGTATGTAATTTCACTTATGCAAGATGAATAAGTTCTAGCAATCTACTTTACAACATTGTGCCTATAGATAAAATTTTGTGTACTTAAAATCTGTTATGGGCTGGGCATGGTGACTCATGCCTGTAATCCCAACACTTTGGGAGCCTGAGGCTGTTGGCTCATTTCGGATCAGGAGTTCGAGACCAGCCTGACAACATGGAGAAACCCTGTCTCTATTAAAAATACAAAAATTAGCTGGTTGTGGTGGCAGGCGCCTGGAATCCCAGCTACTTGGGAGACTGAGGCAGGAGAATACCTTGAACCCACGGGGCGGAGTTTGTAGTGAGCTGAGCTGAGATTGTGCCACTGCACTCCAACCTAGTGACAGAGCAAGAATCCTTCTAAAAATAAAATGAAATAAAATAAAATCTGTTATGAGCCTAGATCTCATGTTAAGAGCTCTTAATACTTTTTTAAATGAGAGGCTTGACTGTCCCTTTCTATTACACTCCTAATATCCTCAGACATAACCAACCACAACACATTCAATATCTAAGAGGAGAAACAGTATTCTACAACAGTACTGTCCTGGGTGCAGCTGTCATTGTGTCAAGGACTTAATCCAATAACAGCTCCAAATGACTAACTTTTGCTGCCACATATTCCATTTCATGGCCAAGAATATAAAACACAGTGATTGATAAAACAGATTATGAAATCTGTAATGAAAATTAAACATTCTTCTATTGGGAGCAAAGATTTTTTGAGCCAAAAAGAACTGGATTTGTATCCTAACTCACCATCTGCTGTTTCTATGACCTTGGGCAAGTTACTTACCTATCTGAGTCCCAGTTTCTTCACTTGTAAATTGGAGATAACAATAATGCTTATTTCACCAGGCTGTTGTGTGTGCAGAGGGTAAGTGCCAAGAGTTTGTGGTACATAAAATGCATGGCACATAAAGAGAACCCATGATAATTCATTACATGTTCATTCTCCCTACATACTTCTTGCTCTCTATAGTACAGCGGAGGAACATGAACAGCAGCATGCACACACGAACAGGTATGTGCACATGCAGACAACTTCTCCAGGGTTTGGCTACCTTTAGAGTTTCCATTCCATTTCTGGTTTTCTCTGAGACTGTTTTCCTTCTCTTCCTTTCCTCTCCACACCATTCTTCTCTCCTCCGTGTTCCTTCCTCTTCCTCCCCCTTTCCCTTTCTCTTTCCAAACACCTTTCTTTCCCTCTTCCTCTTTTTTTTCCTCCTATTCCTCCTCCAGAGATTTTCAGATGTTTTAACAGCAGCTACTGTGGGGAACGCGCGCACACACACACACAGTGAGAACTAGGGTGAAATTCAGTGCTTAATTGCATTGTTGAAAACACCTAACTTGGTCCTAACAGCACACTGGCTGTAAATAACACAAAACAGAACTCTCCTTCCCCCACCAAAGTGGCCATTCTACAGGAGGATGATGTCATGTCATTACTATCAGTGGAAAGACTCAAACTATCCCTTTTATGGCTGCATGCTGGATTATTTTCAGAAATAGTAGGGTCGTTGATTACTTTGATCAGGTTTTTATTTTTATTTTGCCACAAAGCTAAGGATAGCATAATCTCAATTTTAGGAGAATGAGGCAAATTTTCAGAAATATTTCTATCCTCTGATTATTCTGAATGTTTTCATGATCCTCATTTCATTCCTTTAGTTAATTTTTGATTGCAAAACAAGTACCCTTTGGAACCTCCAAAATTAAGTCAATAAAGGAGATTATAGATTAGGGTGAGGACATCAGAGAAAGTACCGTGCATAGAAGGGGAGGAGGTCCAGGGCAAGGGGTTTCATCTATGAGGTGACCAGCTGGCCCAGATCTGAGGTGGCAACAGGCCCTCGCCACCCTTAACCAGAATCTCTGCTTGGCTTTTAAAATCACTGATATATTCTGAGCCCACAGAACTCCACAATTTACTTATCAGAAAAATTTTTAGTTCAGAAGGGCTCAAGTTATTCTCGTTTTCTAAACTGCTGCAATGTGAACTCTGGTTAGAAGCTGCTGCTATGGGAGTTGCAGAAGTTTCCTAGGTCTTCAAAAAGTATGTATTGGATGTTTGTTGAGGGCTGATGTGACCGTGCATACATCAAAATTTTAAAATGCTATAAAGTGTTAGATGCAATACTGTTCTCCAGGATCCTTAAAAGTATGCAAATAGAGACATTAAGATCGTGTGGATGAACAAATATGTAAAAGAAATACACTTGTAAAGTAACTAACCTTGCATCCAAGAAAAGATATAAGTGCTTTCAATAACTACTGAAGGCAAAGGGAGAAAGTGCATGTTTAGCTGAGATAGGGAAAATAGTAAATTGCCTGGGTATGATGCTTCCAATGCTAAAAGGCCAAGAGGTAGAAACTTCTCCCAGAAGAGAAGGAGGGTATGGGGATATAGTTAGTGTCTTGGGAAAAGACCCAAAACAAGTGGGTACTCTGGCTAGTGTGAGAGGGGACTGATGCTGGCAAGGCAAGGAGGTAAGGGAACTTTGTTTTTCTGATATCATTTGCCACGCCCTGTGTGATGCATATGGAGATTGGATGCCCAGATCCCCATCAACTAAGGTTTGTTGCCCAGCCACTGGAAGAGCTGTTCACAGGAATTTTCTCAGCTACATGAGCCACTTTGCCTGAAGGTCAAACGCTTTGGAGTGTGGCCCAGATCCAGTGACTGACCAAGGAGTAAATATGAAAGGTTTGCCATTTTGGCCTAAGGGGAAAATTCTGATGGCCCATTTTAGTTCTGAAGCTCCCTATGGGGTCAGTTATGGTTGTCATCAGGCTTGCATCAAAGCTCAATTTTCCCTCTGACTAATTCTGTTTCCTTCCTTAACCTTTCATTGGTGCTGATCCTAAGAGCACTCTCTAATAAACCCTCCACATTCTAACTCCATTTCAGAGTTTGCTTCCCAGAGAACCCATCTGGGGCACTATTTCAATATATTATGTTATTTAATCTTCATAGTAACTCCTTGAGGTTGATATTATTGGCTCCATTCCATGATATAGGTGAAAGATCAAGACTTTGAGAGGTTGTATAATTTGCCAGAAGTCACAAACACTGGCATCTTCACTATGGTCTGTTTGACCACAATATCCATGATCTTTTTATTATACTATGCTGCCTACTAAAAGGATTAGCAATACACAGCTTCATGCATGTGTAGTAAAGATTAGATAATCACTTGTATTCCCTCCTTCAGTCAACAGCTATTTACTAAACATTCACCAGTGTGCCAGAAATGTTATAGTTATAGAAGGAAGAAATGTGAGATGTGAGAGAGATTTTCTATCTATATAAGGGCTGGGTAGACATAGACAAAAATCTTATTTTTGCCTGATAATGCCATTCTATAAGACTAAGGTCAATTTTGACAGTATCTTTAGAGAAAGACCTAGTCCAGATGTATTTTCTTTTGAAATTATGTAATTTAATTAGAGAAATTAATGGGATATAAGTGCAAAACAAACAAAAAAAGTGTTGCTTTGAAGACTCATTAAAGACAGACACTTAACAAAATTGCTGTCGAATTAGTTGAGACCAAGACAAACTGTAAAATATTGTAAGAAATTATAAACATCTAGGAAAGCTATAGACTTGGATTGCTTCTCAAATATATTTAAGTCTTCTCTTTAAACAGTGCAAATGGAAATCTTAAACATTGCATTTTAAGTATGGTTCATGCTAGAAAGATAAAGGATGGATTCCTTTATCTTATTTTAAATTAAAAAATACTTTGACCCAACATTAAAAGATATGCAAATGAGTATACATTTATATGTTTTGAGTTAGAACAAAATATTTAATGTATGTGTGCATTATTTTGTAGGATTCTCTGCTTTCTCTTTTGGCCACAACTGCTGTTAAACCAAGGTCCTCTACCATGTTCAAGACCATGTGTTCTACAACCAGTAGATTTCATAAAGAATATATCCAATACAAGTTTATTCTGTGAATGAATCATCCCAAATGTATATGAAAATTGTTTTATGTAATTTGTCATATACATTATATGCAAGCACCACTTGTAGATTTCTGTACAATTTTTTGTTCCATTAGGGACAGTATTCAACCTTTATTCTTCTGGAAGAAAGACCATTTACAATCTTTCTTTGTTAATGAAGTTCTGAATGAATTTTGCTTTCTTACTTTTATTGTATTAATTTTCAGTGAAACATTTTAGATAGTTACATGATGAGGCAACACATTTGAAAAATATTAGCTAAAATAACAGCAGAAACTTCCTGTTTCTAAGTTAAAATTAACCAAAATCAGAACAGAAACCCTGTTAATTTCATACAAAACTGCACTGTTTTATGTTTTCTATAAGAATACTGACCTTTAATCTGCAGTGGCTTGCCACTTTATTCTGTCTCTTTTATGTTTGACTTTTCTCCCAAATCTCTGAATAGTAATAAATTTCATTTTCATTGTGAGCTCACCATACTTTCCCACACATGGAATATCTACTTTTAGAATTACTCTTTTATAAACACACAACGAGATAAACACAGTATGCTAACTGGGCTTGCCCTAGGTTTGTAGGAATTTCCCCCATGCATCGGAGTGAGAAAGCAGACACAGAACTACAGAAATGTTTTCATCTGGGTGACTAAATAGCTTGGGCTAAGATCATTGGTTAGAATTCCTACATAGATCTAAAATCCTAGAATTGTGCCATGTTTGGTGAGAATAACAAGAGGGACACTGGTAGTAGGCAGTATTTCTTGTGAAAAAGAAATACTGCAGATTTCTTTTGTAAAAAAAATACAGGCAGATTTTTAAAACGACAATTATAGTATAAATATAAAGACTGTAAATTTTGACTGCTTTGTTTTAGACCTAAATCAAGATAAAAATGAATCAAATTTAAATAAAATTATTTAGAAATATATTGTTACTATCCTCACTAAACATCAATATTTGGGATCATTATTTATTATTGTGGAGCTAAATTAAAAACTGCCTTAATTATCCTGAATCTTTTCTTAGGTCAAATTTTTCATGGCTTATGTTTTGCTCTTAGTTTGTAATGGAAGTAACTTTTCAGAATAACTTAATTTCTTTTCAAAGCTTTTCAATCTGGCTTTTGAATATTTGTGTTGTCTAACTTACTGTAGCCACCACAGAGTGCTAAAAGTATATGGTTCCATGCAGGAGCAAAACTCCTTCATACCTATTTACATTATTAGAGAGAAGACAATTTTCCTTAAAGCAAACCCACAGATAGTTTTTGAGTTAATGTTATGTGTTTGGTACTGTGTCAGATGCTATAAGGTAAATGAAGATATGGAGATGTGATTGAGCAGTTAATCTAGTTAAAGAGATAAAAATATATCAAAATGCTCATATTTTAAATAACAAAAGAAATATTTAAAAGTCAAATTAACTGTTCTACAGGAACAGTTAAAGAAGGCCCTTCAGACCTCAATGATTAAGGGAGGTTAGGTTTAGCTGAGTCTCAGGGGACAGATAGGATTTGAGTGGGTGAGAAGAGGGGCATTAGCATTCCAGATTGGCCGTGGGGGGTGGGCAAATGGTGAGGGGCTGGGCAGAAAAAGTTGAATGTAGAAATTACAGAACCTATTCAGAAAAGAATTAATAAATAAGCTTAGCAGAGATTTTATGAAGGAAAATTGATAAGATGATGCAATAATGGAGGTTTTGCTCAGATTAGAGGGTTGAGGCAAAGACTATTGGGTTTCCGACTAGGTAGTTTTGTCTTCAGTATGTGCACCCGGTTTTTTCAAATTGTGTCCCATGGAACATCAATTTTGAAAGTTATGAAGAGATGTACTATGAGGGAGCCAAAAAACAGTTCTAGAGGGAATCATTTGGCAGATATTGAGTTAAATAAATTCTCGTTTATTTTCTTTAGGAATTATTAGTCTTTAAATAGCAACATGTTTTGTAAATTTCCAAGAAGGTGAGGGGTAGAGTATATAGTGTTTTCTAAACTTATGGATATGAAAAAGAAGGCTCATAGAATAAATATCTTGAATTGATGTGATTTGGTGAATGATTAAGCATATGAAGTAAGAAAGAGTATAAACAAAGATAAAAGATGTTGCAGTTGAGAGATGGTTGAAAAATCATGTTTTAATCATTTCTATCATTTGTTAAACTGCTATTACATACCATGTACTGCAGATGAGGGACTGGGACTCAGAAGTTTAAGTAATTTGTCTAGGGTCATATAGATAATGTGGGCTTGTCACAATAGTGCAATCACAGAATAGTGAAATGATTGATGGATAGGCACCAAAGACATAAGTTAAAGGATGTGAAGTTTCTTTAATCACAAAGGATGTGGAAGCTTATGGTACCAATTACACAAAGTAGGAGGCAGTTTAGCTGACTCCCAGATGGAGGTACAGGTGCACTCAATGCATGCTACACAGTATGATGATTCTGATTCTGCCAGATGAGCTTTTTTTTTTTTTTTTTTTTTTTTTTTTTTTTTTTTTTTTTTAATCTATGTGACCATCTTCAAGTCACTGGTACGAAATAACTTCAGCATATTTTTGAGTGCTTGTTGTGGGACTGGGTGAATCAAAGGTCAGTTTCCTAGGAATGGTATCTCTTACAAGGCTCAGGCCTATCTGAGGTTCACTCTTACAGTAACTGTTAGAGGCTGGATTTAAATCAAGGTATATTTTGCTTCAAAGCCTATGTCTGTCCTGTATACTTGACTGCTGATTTTGTGGTATCAATTTAAGAATGGCAGAGCCATGGGAGTACCATCACCTGTGATATTCCCTGTCCAGGTCTACTGAAGAGTTTGATTTCCTTTGTTCCATAGTGTGGGGATCAAACTGTCCCTACGGCTTCACTTACTTTTTCTAAGTTTTCCGCGCAAAAGAAGATCAGTATATGTTCAGATGGATTCGCTGGGTGTCACGTCCTGGTTGGTTTGTTTAAAGGAGGGGCTACTCTGTAGTTGTGAATCTTCATCTTGAGCTCCTAAGACTATGATGTTGCAACATGCACAGCACACACTTTGCCAGGACGAGTCCACCAGGAGGAAGATTCTCAAGATGCCTTTTGACAGGCAGTTTTCTAAATCCTTAAAAACTCTTCCTCTTTATCCTCTTAGCAATCAATGAGGTAAATGCTATCATTGTCCCCATTTTTATAATGTAAGTAATACAGAGGATAAGTAATTTTCCTAAGTTCACATAGTTGCTGAATGAGGGAGGTGGAACTTAAATCTAGAGGTTCAGACTTCAGTGTCAATATTGTTAACTCCTATTCTGTATTGTGGCCGTGAAAATCATGCTATGACACAGGTGTTTGTTTTGATTCAGTCTCATCCTTGCCTTTCTCTGTTGATGTACCTTCTGTTTTCTCTTAGAAGTCTTATGGGGCTGTTTCTGCAGTCACTCCCAACCTCATCGTGAGACTTCCCCACTTTTTCCCCTCACATTTAACCTTTATGTCCTTCTTTTGATGACAAAGTCTGTCTTTAGGGATCCTTTGGTCAACACTCTTACGTGGATGAAGGAGTATCCTCCTGTACAGTGATATGACGCTCTTGCCTTTTTTCTTTCTCTCTCTTTTTAAAAACTGTGCCTTTGCAATTCCAGCTTTTTAAAACAAATATACTCCTTCCTTTGTTGACAAACTTAGACATGTTCTATTAAGAGACAGGATTATTTGGTAGATGTTCAAGTATGTATGAAATCCTTTCTCTATTAATAATTTTTATTATAAATATTTTTTCTGAACTCTCTAAATTGCACCTTCTTTTTCTCTTATAAAACCAATACTTATTGATCTCTTGTTATATGCTAGGCACTATACTAGCAACATAAAGATAAATAAGAAAAAGTCCTGGTCTTCAGGTGCTCTGTGTCTCAGAGATGAATGTACCCAAATAAATAACTGTGTGGTATAGGTAAAAAGTGCAATGCTAAAAGAATGTTAAAAGTACCTGGAGATGGGGCATGGTGGCTCAAGCCTGTAATCCCAGCACTTTCGGAGGCCAAGGCAGCGGATCACCTGAGGTCAGGAGTTCCAGAACAGCCTGGCCAACATGGTGAAACCCCATCTCTACTAAAAATGCAAAAATTAGCTTGGCATGCTGGCACATGCCTGTAGTTCCATCTACTTGGGAGGCTGACGTAGGAGAATCACTTAAGACCAGGAGGCACAGGTTGCAGTGAACTGAGATCGCACCATTACACTCCAACTTGGGCAGCAAGAACAAGACTGCATCTCATCAAAAAAAAAAAAAAAAAAAAAAAAAAAAAAAAGCCTGGAAAATGGTGAAACAATAGAAAAAGGAAGTAACATTTGATTTGGTGCTTTGAGAGATGAACAGGAATTCACCAGGTGGAAAAGGAGCAAAGGACAGTTGAGGCAGAGGTGAACCGTATGTGCAAATGCATGGACTTATGAAATGCACATGGTACACTGGAGGAATAAATTGACTTCTGATGTGTGTAAAGCACAGAATGTATGTGCAAGAATGGAGAGAAGTGATGATAGACCAGCTTTATATGCTATGCTAGAATTTGAACTTAAGGCAATGAGAACTCCCTTTTCTTTTGTAACAATGCTTTCATCTCCCCCACATCCTCCCTTAACTCTTGCTCAGGTATAAAATTAATGGTAAAGCTGGGTAGGCTCCACAGCCAAGGAAGTTTCTGA
Organism: Rhinopithecus roxellana; assembly: GCF_007565055.1. Classification (NCBI taxonomy): domain Eukaryota; kingdom Metazoa; phylum Chordata; class Mammalia; order Primates; family Cercopithecidae; genus Rhinopithecus; species Rhinopithecus roxellana. The sequence continues at coordinate 192,482,776 of NC_044550.1, forward strand.
CTTCAAAAATAAATATTAGAAAAAATGCTCAGCCTTTACCAAACAAACCAGTAGTGGTTGTGGTAACATTTGCCAGGCTGGGCCAGTTTCCCTATCAATTATACTGCATGGCTTTCGGGATCAGGCTGCCTTCCACACAGGACTGTTGGTTTGGTGAAGGGAAGGGGTTATTGACTACTCCCCTTTTATATGTGAGTGTCTTTCTAGGTGACATTTGGATGCAGTTCACTTCATGTGTGTTTCAATTGTTGGGACCATCCTTCTCCTCCTCCAAATTATCAAGTGTGTATCTGGGTAGAAAACTGCTCCTTCCCAGAAACAATGCATTTCCTGGAAAGTTGGTCATTCCATCCCCAAATTTATGAGTAAACATTTCTGTCATTTTTTCTTCAAACTTTTTCTTAATAATGTCTTTATAGATTCATTTCATTGCCTGCCCTACTCACATCCTTTTAAAGGAAAAATGTTCACACCATAGTCTCTGGCAAAGCAACACGACCCCATGACTTCTTCCCCAGTCACTGGATGAACCCTGGACCCAAGAACCACTAATCCCTTTGCCAATCAGTGACAAATTAAAATCTCCTTTTTGAGTTTTTTTAAAAAAAATTAACAGAGATGAAGACTGTTGATAACATACATGTTGATCCTTCTCATTCATTCTTACACTGGAAACATTTTCCTAAAATTTCCTCCACTTTAGCTATTTTGGATTTAACTGAATAGACAACACACACACACACACACACACACACACACACAATTGTGTCTTCCTGATGTCTATTCAATAATTTAACAGATAGTTATTTTCTATTTTCAGTATACATAGTGCTGAATTTATTGTCATAAACCCTAATCCTCCATAACGTAGCATAGGTCATTTCTAAACAACCTTTGAAAAATGCCTCTACACATTTTTTTCAATGTTGTGGCAGGAGGGCAGATTAAATACTTCCTATATCAACGATATTTACCATGTTATTAATATGTTGACTCCCTATTGTCTGTCTCAAATCAGGCATGACTGTTAGCTTTGTATCATGACAATGAATGGTAAAGTTGGCTTTCTGCCAGGCAGAAGGGGCATATGCAACACACACACAGACACACACACATGACACTCTGATATTTTTATATTTCCAAGAAATTAAGTGAACATAGAAAGTTGCTAATGCTTTAAGATCTTGTTTTATATAAACAAGGAACCACAATAGGAGTGAGTCAGTTTATGTCCTTTCTTCGTGTTCAAATAAATTGCAGCTGAAATGATTACACAGCAATTTATACCAATTTTGCTCATGATTATAGTCTGCTCATTCCTCATTTATAGGCAACTAAAACTTATTTTTTGTAGTTTGAAGGAGAGGCTTAGGATACCATTTTATATATATGGGGGCTCTTTATTTTTATTTTTGCCAAACAGAAGCAAAGGTTGGAGTGTTCCACTGAGCAACAACTTAGAGTGGTTCCTGGTTTTGCCTGAGGGTGCGTTTGGCTCACTTTCACTTCAGCTTTTTAAACCTTTTTGTTCCTTTGGATTTGTGAGTCTTTTCCTTCTACTTCAGAGATTCACTTAACAGGGACGTGCCAGACCCTCAAGTTCCCTCGGTTTATGGTGTGGATCCAGCCGACAGCCCTGTACCATGCCCCGCCCCATGGCAAGCTTGCAGTGTAAAACTGCACCAATTGCGTGAGACGACATACAAGACCACATAATAGAGGGGATTATAAGAGGACAAACATTTCTTTGCTTCATTTACAGTATCATTGTGGAAGGATGAAATGCTATAAGTCTGCTTTGCCCGGGTGTGGACTTGTAATAATCCACCCAAAACTTTGATTGTTCCCTTCACTTTGCCTTGTAAAAGCTTCTGTGGCTTTTGTGGATTATTACTTCATAATGTTTGGACAAACATCAATTAACATACATCAAAACGTTTCCACTTGTGTCCCTCTATGAATGGAGGAGACCCAAAAGACACATGGGGTTAGAAACACTCACGTGGAGATGACAGGAGGCCAGGTTGTGCAGACAACACAGGTGTGCTGCTAGATATGTGTTGGGAAGGGGGCATTTCTTACTGAGCTTGGAGTAATTATCTCACTAGACCTCTAAAGAGTGGCTTTATTGGAGACCTTAGCTATTATAAGGACTTTTTCTTTAAACCTAGGAAATTAGTGGTTGAAAATCAGATGAAGTTTGTGAATCTGGCTGTTGAAATTGGAAGCAGCAGCAATTATGTTAGTTTTCATAGTCATTTGAGAACTTTTTAATCTTAAAAAAATTTCTTGAGAGAAATTTGAATTCATAAATATTAAAAATATTTATGTAATAATGTCCAACAAAAATATTCACACAGCCATATTATATTATGGAATTTTAAATATATGCCATCTTTTGGTGTTTGGCTTATTCTTGTAGGGATATTTTCTATCTATGAGGCCAATACTGTGAGTAGCTGGAACAAATTCGTGGTCAGACCTTTACTGGTCTGTATTGTCAGTTATAAAACATTGACAACAGATTCTTGTCCAGTTGAGAGTACTACAGCTCCAAATATCTCTCATTATGTGTTTATATGATAATAATGTCTGTATTTGTGTGGCAAATCCTCAGAACATACATGTTGTTATTAAAGACTGTGTCTAATTTGTAAAGGCATGATAAAATAACCCAAGAATAACTTCATTTTTAGGATTATTTTGTATGTTATTATCATCAAGGCCAAGTTCCTGAAGAATTTCATTAATAAGTTTCAATAATCACATCAGGCTAATTTGCTGTATTTACAAGTCCACTTTATGAGAGTGGTATTAAAATGTACTCATTTTCCTAGATTGTCATAAACCAAACTGAAGGGTTGCCTTTAGTATTAATTTCTTTTGCAAATAATTGTTTTAGCAAAAATTGCAATAATGTTCTTGTGTTGAGGAAATAATAGTAACTGAGTTTTGCTCAATAAGAGATATAAAAACTCTTTGTCTCTTTTTTTTTTTTTTTTTTTTTTGTATTTTTAGTAGAGACGGGGTTTCACCGTGTTAGCCAGGATGGTCTCGATCTCCTGACCTCGTGATCCGCCCTTCTTGGCCTCCCAAAGTGCTGGGATTACAGGCTTGAGACCCCGTACCCGGCCAAAACTCTTTGTCTCTTAAGATGACTTGTTAAAATGCAAGAATCATTCATTTGGTCTATTAAGCTAGGTAAATTCAGTGTTAAGTGGCCCACCTCGAGCACAGGGAGAAATCTTCGTGCTCTGGGGGGACAGAAACATAAACAGGACTACCTATGGTTCATATTAAAATAAAGGTGGATCTGACCTTATGGACACACCTGATTTTGAGAAGGGGTAGCATAACACTGGCATTTTTCACTTTCAGCTGACATTCTTTAGGTCTTTGCATGGGTAAAGGCGACACTGTATACTTCTTAGTCTTAGGTTGCCATTTGAGATGGATGCCTGAAGCAAGGCCTCGCCTGGGGCTGCTTGTGTACCCAACACTCTGTCCTCTCCACATTTAAAATTTCTGCTTTTCTTTTATGTACGTAACTGCAGCCACAGGCAATCTTTCCATATGATCTTTAAAGCCAATTATCTTCTATTATCTGTGTGAAGAGACAAACCTATTCCATAAAGTCATTGAATTGTATTTGTGTTGAGGACAACAGAACTTTATGAGATATATGCTTCAAAATGTGCAAGAAATTGTCTTCTACTTTTGGCTCTGTGGACTGTGCAAAGCTGTTTTGCTTACTCAGGTTAGCTGAACATTGCAACCCTGTACCCTTTTGGAGTTCCAATATGGGCCCTGAAGAAAGGAAATTTAATCTGGTGGAAAAAACATGGGCTTTGAAGTCTGAGAGACCTGGTTTTTGATGCTGTGTCTGCTATTTATATCACAAGCTTATTAGTGACAAGGAGGATTAGTGACAATGTAGGATGTGCCCAGCACCTTTTTTGGGCATTTGATAGGTTTAAATAGAATAAGAGAAAGCTATCTTGCTTGGGAAAATAGTCCCATTTCTTCCATTTCAGCTCTCTAATTCTGCAGTTTTAACTTTATTTTATTCAGAAGTATGAGGTGACATGATGTCTCCCACTTGTATAATTTTACTGTGGATGTAGAGGCGGGCAGACTGGGGAGACAATAATAATAATGAGGAAAAATATAGAGAACCAACAAGATATTACTGAATCATAGCCATTTATTTGTGGGATTCCTTTTAGAACTGTCACAATAGGAAAGTGGATTGAATTTAGCCCAAGAGGCAGTTGTATTTTTTCTACATTTAATACCCTGTCTCATGGATAAGGGGTGACTTTGATTTGATTATCACACACTCAAGTGAAACTTCCTATGTGGCTTTGAGGAGAGATCCCTGACCTGTTTAAGTTTAATCTGTTTTGGTAAAAATACTTATTAAAAATGATATTAGACTTCCAAGGTCTTTTCCTACCAACTTGCTTTTGTTGGCTGCCTATCACTTGGCTATCATTTTTAGACACTAAATGAAAAGCATGTGTAGCAAAGCACAGAAATGCGCTTCTATTCCATATACCATGGGTAATGTCCAATACGAAATATGGGTTTTCTTGAAGTAGGACACACTACTTTCATTATTACATCCAGTTTGGAAACATGAATATTTATACAATTAGAAACTTGGAAGCATAGCACAAATTCTTTCTAGTTGGACTCTGACCTAGTCATTTCCCCCTTCCCCCCAAATCTAGCCTATAAATGCAGCCCCAAAGATGAAACACCATGATAGCCTTACATTAATTGATTCTAGAGGAAAATACTAAAAAAAAGTAGTCACGTGAAATAACATTTTTGTTAGTACTGAGCTCCAAAGTCACTTAGATTATTTTTTTCCATTGTCTATTTTCATGTGAGTGATGGTAGGTGCTTTTGTTATTCGTAACTTTTCTTTAGTTCTAGCCTGAAATCACTAATTTTTAGGGGCAGTTTGGGGTGGTGAGTCAGTAAAGGAAAACAGTCATTTGGTTTGCTTCCTAATTGGGATTATCAGTGGCTACAAATACTGAAGTCAGATAGGATGATCTGAATACCATCTATCCCCCTTCACTTTCAACTTTTCTATACTCACATTGATACTTGCCAGTATCAGCAAAGGGAAAAGAAGCCCAGGGCTGGGAAGAAAGTTTATGCAATAAGTTGGTGAGCTTATGCAGCTCAATAAAAACTGATGACCCAGTGTTATTTCAAGGACATATTATTCTAAATCTGAAAGGAATGTTGCAACCTAATTCTTACCGTCTTCACTCACCTGCTTCCAGTGAGGACTGCTACTGACGACGAGCTTAAAAAGCCTTGAAGAGGAATTTAGATTTGAGCCAATACACAACAACACAACCAGGCTTGTATTCCCTTAAAAATCCTGTCTTCCTGAGTATGTATACCAATATTATGGAAAATTATATATGTGTTTCATCCACACTGATATGTTTTTGTTTTTGACTTAAGACATTAAGGAAATCTGACACGCTTTTGAGGCTTCTTAATCACGTGCTTTAAAAATATTTCAGAGACAATGGATTAAAATAATTGCGTAGAGGATGAGTGGTGACATGGGAGAGTTTTCACAAACTTTTGTAGTCATAGAAATTTTTTTACAAGAAGAACTTGTAAGGAGAGCCGTGAGGAAAGAGATAGAAGAGGCTGAGCATTGAAAGTGGGAGGTTACCTGCTACACCTGTCGGTACAACGGAGGGTATGTTGACCTGGAGGAGGATTTCTTGATGCTGAGCTTGAGTCCTTCTTCCCTTACCTACGTTTGTTGGGAATGTGGAACAGCTGCTCATCACCCATATGATTCCATTATTTAATCTGCCAGCTTTTTTCTGGGAATGAAATAATCCTGATTCCTTTAAGCTTTCATCATGGTATCTGGCCTCTGTTTCCCTGCTTTATAATCATTTTCACCAAGTTCTTCTCCAGCTCTCCTCATCACAATGACAACTGGGAGCTCCAGAAGGGAATAACGCTGCTGAATGTAATGGGAACATGACTAAGACTGTTTTCAAAAGCATCCTCCATGGGCACAGATAAATTACTGTACAGTTTTACTTCATTATGTGGTCTGATTTCAGTAATTGGGTTTAGAGGAGACATTGCCCAAAGAAGGGGAAGTAACCAGTTTCAATTATTATTATTATTTTTAATTTCTGAAAGGGGAAATTTCAGTAGTATTCTGTATTTGTCCTTCATTTCCCTCAGATTTTTTCTATGTGTTAATCTGATCTTTATGGACAAATACATTGTATTCTGCTTATTTTAATTGGAGTTAAAAGTATACTAATGGCTTCTGTCAGTGATGACGTTCATTTATTCATCCATTTATGCATTCAAGCCATATGTTTGAACTGCTAGCAAGAGAAAAGGTATATTCTAGGTGATAGGGTTAAAATGGTGAATAAAGATAGATATAGTACCTACAGTCTTGTGGAGAAAGGTATTATATAGATGCTTATGTAGTTGAAAATTGAAATATAAGAGATAAAAGAAAGAGCAAAGTTGTATGAGAATATAAATAAAGGAAACTCACTGGGGATAAAATAGGGCTTCTTTTGGGAAAACGAAGGCACTGGAGCTGACATTTGGTGGATGAATTAATTGGACCAAGAGGCAAAGGTGTTGGAGAACTGCATTCTTTGTAGAGGGAACAGCATATTCAAAAAGTATTATATACTTTTTATACGGTTAGCAGATTTAAATTTCCTTAAATTTTATTGTCTCCTAAAAATTCAAATTATTTTAATTTGAATTACCTGTTTTCCCTTCATTCTGTCATAAGGAGTCTCTCATTTGAGTTTCTATTGTATGCTGATCCTGTATTAAGGGATTTGAATTTTTCCTGATTAAATAACAAAATTTTGTATTGTGCTATACCATTCCTTAGGGCTCCACTTTGAATAAAAAACAGCCAGTGGCTTTCACTTTTCATCCTAGATTTTGTCTAGTGCAACACTTTCTAAACCCTCCGTAAATCCCTGTAGTCATGTCTGTGTAGACATACATTGTTACAGAGGCACTCTGTCCTTTTTTCTGCTTTTGGAGAATAGGTGCAAAATTTTCCCAAATTCTAAGACAGTTTTATTGAATAGGACAGTCACCTTATAAAATGGCGATAAGCATACATGACCCTCCTACATATCTCAGTAGCTGTATAGTTCTGCTTTGAGCTGCCTGATTAATTGACTCCCCAAGTCCCTCCGTAAATTCTTGATTAGTTAAGATTCACCACATTCCTGATTTTTCCTTGAATTCTGTAGTCTCTAAAATTTGACTTACTCATCCTGACTGTTGCCTACTCTTTAAATATCTTAGTTTGGAGCCCTGATTGACAGTCCCTGCATGGTTGTTCTTCAAGCACATATGAACGTTACATTCTCATGTGCCCTAGAACTGTGGGTTTGTTTGGTGTCTTTTAAATAATTCATAGAGAAAAAATGTAGGAAACTCAAACAAGATAGATAATATGATATAAAACAATGTTTAGAATATGGTCCTTCTTGGCTGGGCGTGGTGGCTCACATCTGTAATCCCAGCACTTTGGGAGGCTAAGGAGGATGGATAATGAGGTCAAAAGATCAAGACCATCCTGGCAAACATGGTGAAACCCCTTCTCTACGAAAACTACAAAAGTTAGCTGGGCGTGGTGACACGCACTACTCAGGCACTTCCCGAGTAGTCCCAGCCACTCAGGAAGCTGAGGCAGAAGAATGGCTTGCACCTGGGAGGTGGAGGTTACAGTGAGCCAAGATTGCACCACTGTACTCCAGCCTGGTGTCAGAGCAAGACTCCATCTCAAAAAGAAAAAAAAAAAAAAATAGCGGGCATGGTGGCACACACCTGTAGTCCCAGCTACTCAGGAGGCTGAGGCAGGAGAATCGCTTGAACCTGGGAGGGAGAGGTTTCATTGAGCTGAGATCGCATCACTGCACTCCAGCCTGGCGACAGTGCAAGACTCCGTCTCAGAAAAAAAAGAAACAAAAAAAGAAAAAAAAAAAAAAAAAGAACATGGCCTTTCTCTTCAAAAGAAGGACTGACAGTAAAAGGATTTCCATTTTCAGTGGCAATACCTTTGATTATTAAGGATGTTCATCACTTCACTTTGTGAGGCAGGAAGAATGACTTATCCAAGTCATTCATTTTGTTATGAAAAGAATATTTTATTCAAGTGGGCACATTCATTCTTCCACATTGAGCTCTGTGGACTCCTAGATGATATGAGGATACTAACTAGATCTAGATAACTCCTAATTCTCTAGTGTCCCTGTCTTCACCCTCCTGCTCTCAGGCTTACCAAATTATGGACATGACTCATTTTTCTCCATATTCTATTACTCATGCATCTTGATGAATATTCAAACAATATGGCAAAGATTGAGCAGCGCTTTTTCTTTTTCTTAACTCTAAAACTTCTTGATGGTCTGTTATCTTCTGGGCTTCCCTTCTTCATCCACCTGTTTCTCTTACTTGCTTTTGAGCTTCATTAGATCTCCCATTATGATAGTTTTCTTCTCTACAAAAGTGCAAAAGAGAAATGAAACATAAATACTTTCTCCTCTAACTAGATATAAGGAGTTTGCCAAATTGCAACATCAGAGGAAACAGTCCCCACAAGACTGCTCTCACCTCTGGATAGCAATTGCAAGTTCAGAGATTTCCCAAAACCACACTCAGTTTTGGTAACCTGCTATTATGACTCACAGAACTCAGGAAAGTGCTATATTTGTGATTAGTTTTCTATTGAAAGGAGGCAAATGAGAACTGGTCAAAGAAAGAGACACACTGGGCAAATTCTGGGAGGCAAAGTTTCTGGTCGTCTGCCGGTGGAATCCTGGATGGCATTACCTCCTCCAGGCTACTATGTGAGACAATACTCAACGAGTGCTGCCCAGGAGGGAGCCTCACTCGATCTTCAGTATGTAAAGTTTTCATGGGAGCTTCATTATGTGGGAATAATTTATTGCCATGTTTCCAGCTCTCCTCCCTCCCTGGAGGTTGGGTTGACACCATGTGTTCCAAGGGGTCCACCATAAATTACTTCATTAGCATAAACTGTTCAGGTGTGCTTGAGGGTTAATTATGAATAACAAATACACTCTTACGCGCAGAAGTTCCAAGGGTGTAGAGATCACCTCCTGAAAGCCAGAATTCATTCTTACACAGTAGTTAATATAAGTTAAGAAAATCTATCACTCTTTTAACTAACATATTTTTATAATATATTAATATGTATTATATGATATATTATAACATATTCCATTTATAGTAAATAAATATGTATGATATGAGATCAAGATATCTGTGAAAATGATCAGTTGTTTGGATTATGAACTCCGAATGATATTTTCTTTTGAAGGATCTTTTACACAGTCATGGGACGAAGCAAGTTACCATAAGAGGTATCATTATATGTACAGTATTAGCACACCTACTTTAACCTCATTTTGTGGGAAGATGCCTCCAAATCTTTCATTTATTTATTAATTGGAATTATTTCATTCCTTTGCAATTTAAAATGCATTACTTGAGAATCTAGGGTGGGTCAGGCACTATGTTATAAATTTTGTGATGAGAACAACATAGTTCCTGTCTTTGAAGAGCTACCATTCTATTGCAGGAGACAGTGAGAAAAATTATAATACAATACCATAAATGCTATACTAGTCATGAACCATATACTATGGGAACTAAATGTAAGTACTTTCATTGAATTCATGAATAAGAAGTATCATCCTGGAAACAAGTTTCTTATGTCTGTCACATTGTATGTATAGTACTGGACAAATTCCAATGTTAAAATTAAAGTTTAATTATATAAGTTGGCATAAAGTTTTCATCTGTGTAGCCACTAAAATAGAAGTTGCTATTATATTTAATAGCTCCTTTTAAAAGCACCAAACTGTTTTATTTAACAAAAAAATCATGAACACATTTTTTCATCAACTGCCAACAAAGTCTTCTGTTTGTATCATATTTCCAAGGAATTTCATCTTGTTACTAAGTCTGTTTTGAGGGCTAATTTTGTCCTTACTACATTCTCAAAAGGAGAAAAATCAGAATTCTCCTTTCTGGTTATCTATGGAATCTAGTATCTTGTTAGCTTCGTAATCATGTTTCATTAACTTCCCCAAGTACGTGCAAAATCCTCTGAGAAACTGTACATTTCAGAGCTATATAAGAAGGGAATCATATATTTTGATCTTTAATTAAATGTGGTTAACATTGATTGTACAGTATTTTATTCTTTTATTATTTCATGTGTTAAACCTTTAACAGTTTCAAGTCTTAGCAATAAGATAAAAATCCTTGAAGAAAATTATCGTGTAACATTATATACATAGTAGTTACTCAGATATTATTGAATACAGGAATATGAAAGTATTTTGCTAAAAATATATTCTCCTAGAAGACTTTCCAAACAAATTATATCAGGATAATGTAAGAGAATGACGGAATATTGAAGAAGGTACTCTTCCAAGGGCTTTGTGTGTAATAACTTATTTAATTCTCTTAACAATGAGATAGATATTAGTCTTATAAATGCTATCTTAGCAGGGTCTCTAAAATATATGCTTTTTCCTCTACTTTTGACTCAAGTGACAAATAATAAGAAAATGTTATTATCCAAAACTTGGAAGTATAGGAAAAAATAACTGTGACTTACATTGTTAAGTGATGGCATTGTCTAACAAGCTCACCTAAAGGTCTTCTGTCTTAAGAATGTAACTTTCCTTGACTTGCTATTTACTGGTATCCATGACAACATTTTATAGCTTTGTAAGCACAGATCTTAACTTGCAGAAAGCCAAGAGGGTGCATGTGTTTATTTTTCTCTAGTAATGCAAATGGTTTCAGCCCAGTAACAAAGATCACCTCAAAGTTCACGTCTCTGGCCCTGTCAGACGATACTCTGTTTTTGTTGTTGTTATTCTAATGTAGCAATCTCATTCCAGATGTCTTCTTTTCTTTCACTAACTCTGTATACATGGGTCAGTATGTTTTAGTATAATGACCAGCAAAATAATGCCCTTGTGGATTTTCTTAACAAATTCAATAAAACTTTGACTATGCATCTACATGAGAATGATATTGTCTTAAGATTTTGAAAACTATGTTTGACAACAAATGACCACTTTCTTGAATTCTTACTGCATTAATCCATGTAGGCTGCTATAACAAATACTAGTAAACTAGGTGGCTTGTAAACAACAAACGTTCATTTTTACCGTTCTGGAGGCTGGGAAGTCCAGGACCAAGGTGCTGGCAGATTAGTGTCTGGTGAAGGTGCATTCTTCATAGACAGTGCCTAGCTGTGCCCTCACATGGTGGATGGGGCTAGCTAGCTTTCGGAGGTCTCTTTGAGAGCACTAATCCAATCATGAGAGCTCCACTCTTGTGACTTTATCACCTACCAAAAGTTCCCACATCCTAATTCCACTGCCTTTGGGGTTAGGATTTCAATAAATAAATTTTGAGGAGACAAATGTTCGGATCACAGCACCTGTTAACAGGTTAACTCTCCTATAATCTCTGCCCCAACTTGCTATCAATCTTGTATTTCACTTTTTTTTTTTTTTTTTTTTTTTTTCAGATGGAGTCTCACTCTGTCTGTCGCCCAGGCTGGATGGAGTGCAGTGGCACGATCTCTGCTCACTGCAACCTCCGCCTCCCAGGATCAAATGATTCTCCTGCCTCAGCCTCCTGAGTAGCTGGGATTACAGGCGCCTGCCACCACACCCAGCAAATTTTTGTATTTTTAGTAGAGAAGAGGTTTCATCATGTTAGCCAGGAACTCCTGACCTCTGGTGATCCGCCCACCTTGGCATTCCAAAGTGCTAGTATTACAGGCATGAGCCACCATGCCTGGCCTTATATTTTACTTTTAACCCAGCTCCAAAACAAAATAAAACCATTGCTCCCCAGGGCAAGCCAGGATTCAATGTGAAACTCCAGATACTCTGTGCTAGATTTTCAGGACTGCCATAACAAACTGTCACAAACTTAGTTTATTAATACGGTGGAAAATGGAAACTTATTCTTTCACAGTTCTGGAGGACAGAAGTCCAAAATCAAGTTCTTGGTAATACCATACTCCCTCTGTGGGCTCTAAGGAAGATTTTTTTTTTCCTCTTTCAGCTTCTGGGAGCTATTAGTATTACTTAATTTGTGGATGCAAAATTCCAGTTTCTGCATCCATCTGTGCAGTGCCTACTCCTCTTCCGTGTTTTCTCCTCCCCGTCTGTCAAATATCCTTCTGCTTTACTCTTGTGACATCTGTCATGGCATGTAGGTCCACCCAGACAATCAAGGATGATCTTTAAATCTCAAGATCTTTAACTTAGTTACATCCGCAAAGATCCTTTCCCCAAATAGCTAACATTCAGAAGTTGTGGGAATTAGACTATATTCATATCTTTTGGGGGACTACCATTCAACCCACTATGCTGCCACATCCAGCCACAGCTCAACTCTCTATGCCTACCTCCCAGTGTTTCTTGATAAGTATTTCTGTTTATTTCTTGATCCCTCTCCTATCCCTAACCCACAGACTTTACTCTTTACAACGTGTTGCTTTTGTTGATCATGGAGTTTCTCTGCCTAGTACAGCTCCCTGCTCCTTTTATGTATCTAGTGTCCAATCTTCCTTCAAGCGGGCTTCCCCTGTCCCCATCCCCAGCTTCCCCAATTCCAGGCCGAGTCTGGTGCTTTCTCAGATGCTCTCACTGCACTGTGAACATACTCTTATTCTGTTGCTTCCTGAATTTCATTGGCTGTCCCCTTCTGTGTATATCTGTATCCTCCATCAATCTTTTCCTCAAAGAGCACAAACTGTGCACAACCTCACTCAGTGTCTGTCAATAACAGGCATTTACTAAGGGTTATTAGATCGGTCTTTTACTCAAAACCTACTTGTTTTTAAAATTTAGCTGACGACTTTCTTTATGTTTAAACAAATCTAGCATGTTAATTATAATTTATTTTGTGTTCTGGTATTCCTCAGCTATCTTTCTTTTGCTTGGTTGGTTCACCTAAGTTATTAACTTTAGAGGATAAAATTCATGTCTTCTGTGGTAGATGCATTGGGAACACAGAAATAGCTCACTAGATTTGTTCACTTAATCCCCAGTGGAAATATAAAAAAATATACCTTGGGAGGAAGATAACCTGGCTTAAGTTTATCTTTTACTTTTCTCCCCATTAGAGAAAGTCAGCCTTCTTAACAGTTTACTAATGCTTTAGAACTAAGAAAAGTTGTGTTCCAATTGGAATTTCTAGTTTCTGGGTTTTAACAAACTGTCAGCTTTCGTAAAGCACATTGGTAGAATTTAATTTTCCTTCCCTATTTTATATCTTAATCATAACCACAGTACAAATAATTTGTTGTTTCAAAATCTCCATTCACTCATACATTTTATTCTTGTTGACCTTGGCTTATGCAATTTGGGTGGAAAGAATCACTAACTAGGAGAGGAATATTTGAACTTTGATTTTATGTTTCAGACAAAGTCTTAACTGAGACTTCAGCCACAGGAAAGCATGAAATTATTATCTGCCTACTTTGGAAAAACCACCAGTTTAAAATATAAAAGAATTGTATCGTGTGATAGCTTACTCTAAGAAGCTTTATTTTCTATTCTTAACTATTAAATGAATATTTGGGCAATGGAAAATTTTTGTTTTCTATGGCCTTATGAATGTTAGCCTTAAAATCATTTTAAAAAAATCACCTGGTGTCAGATATCATTAAAAACTCCATATTTGTGCCAGATTAACTGAAAACTTTGGCCCCAGATAAATTGGTGGATTTTGGCCAAGTTTTAGGCAAACTTGGGTCTTTCTTTATTTCAGGTAGAAAGAACGTAAAGCTCTATGGATTCTTGCCCTCTGAACTAAACCAACTAAAATTCAACAATTTGGCCATGATTCCCTTAAAGGTTTCATATATTTTTTTGGCTATAAAATGTAAACCCAGGTCAAGAGGCATATACTGAAACCTCAATTTTAGTAAGAAAAATATTTATGAACTAAAAGTGGAAATTCTACAGAAACTTGGCTTAGGAGAAAACTTTAAAACTGGAACAATCAACTTAGACTATTTGGGAGAAGTGAATCTTTCAATGTAATTTGCTCTCTTTTTCTGTTCTCATAATTTTAAAGAGCTTTACGCTAACAGGATTCTATGCTGCATTATAATATTTTGATAGGTTCTGTAGAGAAACTTCTCTTATTTTTTCCCTTTGCCTTTAATGTTTTGACTCTTTAATTTGAATGACTCTTTTATTTCTTTTTAATGCTTTTCTATTATGAGGAACTTAGCAAATTTCCCTCAAGGACTGAATCAGAGGGAACAGTGAGTGAATCCAGGCAATATTGCCCTCCATATTATGCTCCCTTGTGATCCTTGTGTTGACCACTTTTTCTAGACAAGGACACAGCTCTGTAACATAGCATGACTGAAGATGAGTTTCTTGTGTTTTGTGGAAACACCCCCCAAGAGGTGAGGAGGTGACCTCTATCCCTCCCCTTTGTCTAGACTTCTCAGTCCTGGAGCTCACAATTATTTCTAAAGAGTTTCTAGCTGTTCTCACCAGGAGTGTGTTGAGCCCTGATGCAAATAAAACCTCAAGAGGCACACCTAAACTTATCTGAAAAGTCTCCTGAAGATTCTTCAAACAACTTTTCTCTCCTTTCTTTTTTTTCCAGTAACCACTTTACCCCTTTCCATGAAGATTTCTATGCCTCAGAACAAAGTTGACCTCATCTTGAAGAGAAGATAGAGGGGAGATAATGCCTGTCAACATCTATCACAAAATGTTGCTCCACTTACTGACGAATTAATAAAAAGTCATCTGTACTCTCTTCTGATGCCCATCATCTGCTCCCATAAGCCTTATTTCCCACTGTTCTTCTTTGTAATGTATGCTCTAGTCAAAAATTTGACTCTTGCTATCATTCATTAATTCCTTCAATCAGTGAGTGTTTTTGAGTGTCTACTATGTGCCAGACACTATTCTAGCCTCCAAAGATCCATTAAAACAAGCGAAACAAAAACCAGACACATTTCATGGTCTCCTGGACCCCATATTTTAGTATAGCCTGGGCATTCCAGCTTTGTACCTTTCTCTTCTTTGGTGGTCCCTCCTTAAGTATTGCCAGTCCTAACTTTCAACTAGTCCCTATGTTTCAAAGTTGTCTTGAATCCACAAAGTGTCTTAATAAATAGACTTACTCTTAACACTTGCAAGGCTGCGAGGCCTAGGATTGAAGTATGAATGAAATCTACATACTATTTGCATAAATATTTAAAAGCTACAAGTTCAACTAAAAACCCTGATAGCTATGTAATTTCAAAATTTAAAAAATGTGTAAGGCTGTGGTGTTTATTTGTCTAAAAGTTGGCAAAGTATCCAAGATTACTACGTGTATTTTTGAGCATATCTGGGTATTCCGTGTTGATTAGCTCTTAAAAATTTTAGATGTTTAATATTGCAGAATGTTGCTCAGCTTCCCTGTGCACCTATTGCAAACATGCTAATTTACTAAAGTATGAATGTGTCCACATGCCACACCTGGAACCTGCGGAGAAGAACAGCTCAGCAACAGCTGGGAAAGATGCTTCATTATCAAGAATCCTTTGCACCCATACTGAGAAGAACTGTATAAGTTAATTAATTTGTGTTTTCTCTTACCTAACTCTTCTGCTGCTCACATGTTTCCCAACAAAGTAGTATCATCTCTGAAGTCAGCAGCAGCTGGCCTGATGCCATTTCATACCATTCTCATGCAGTCATCTTTTGTTCTGGGGACAAATGACAAGAGATTCGAGGAGTTGATTATTTGGGACTTGAAGGAGGTTTGACATGAGAACCTGCATTTAAAACCACAGGTTGGGCTCTGCTTGCTGGACCCCAGGTGACGATGTATCCATGTATTCTGTTATAAATCTGGGTTTGTATGTTCATAATGTGTAGCACTCTCTAAAGCATGAGACCCAAAGGAGGATATTCTTACACAGGCCCGAAGGTAATACTTTCTGAAGGAAACTTTACTTGGTTTAGGAGTGATCTATAATTCTGAAATCTCTAAACACTGCATTTTTTTGTAATGCCTGGAAAAATGTGAGAAATACTATAATACTTTGCCCATATGTCATATTGCCTCATAGAAAAAAAGTAGTATTTTATGAGTATGAAAGATACTTGTTTTTTTCCACCACCATCTATGCTCAATAGATTCAAGATTATAGAGCGTTATTTTAAAAAATATTGAACTAAACTAAGTACAAAAATGCGAATAAATGTAATTCATAATCCTTGTTTTCTTAAATTTAAGAATAAGTTTTCTACATCTCTGTGACGGGGTAATTAACAACTCCCAACACCACCAAATGGCAAATGTGAATTGCAGTGTGAGTGGGAGAGGAGTGAGGGAAGGAAGAAAAGTGAGAATCGGTTTAGTTTAAGAGGAAATTGGGAAATACTAATGGAAAAGCTCAGAAGGAAATAAGAGATACAGGATTAGAAGGCAAGGCAGAGAATAGGATTAGTGAATGATTTTTGCATTGTGGTTCAGAAATTATAATAATATTTGCCTCTGTGGTGATAAACAATACACTTCATAGGTGTTTCCTATGTGTTAATGATTCTATTGAATATTTTACACATACCAGTTCATTTAGTCCTTAGAACCACGTGAGGTTGATGTTACCACAGTCTTTCTCTTTGAGATCATGTAAATAAGACTTTGAGATGGTTACTTGCTAACAGAGCCAGGAAGTGAACCCAGGTGTATCTGACTGCAAAGCTTCCTTTTAATCACAAGGACATTTGAAGTCATTGGATAGGATTCAGGCTCCTTGGAACAGGGCAAATAAAAATAAAAGAAGAAAAGGACAGTTAGAGAATGGTAACATCTGGGAGAAGAAAAAGAAGCTTTATTAATTTGGCTAACTTATGAGTGAACAAAATCCCACTTGAATTGATTTAAGCAAAAGAGGAGATTTTAATGGAAGGCTAAGCTATGAAAGAGTGGGACAACCATGATTGGAGAAAGGTCAATATCTTTTATAGTATCAGGAACCAAACCCCAGCATCAAGCTTCTTTCCCTGTCTCTTAGCTATGTTTCTTTTCTCCGTATGTCAAGCTCATTCTTATCTCTTTCTAAAGAGTTTTTTTCCATGTGGCAAGAACTCAGGTAACCAAAATTTCCAAAATTTTATAGCTTATGATTTCAGTCAACAGAGGCACATTGGAATGACTCTTTGGCTCTTGAGTCCAAAAATCAGGACGAGGTACTAGTTGTCCCTGCCTAGGTCAAGACATACCAGTAGCATTAGGATGCTTTTTGCTGCATAACAGAAAACACGAATAACCTCTTATTGTATATTTTTCTTATATAACAAGAAGTCTAGAGGGAGGGGCTCTAGAGTTGGTCAGGAATAAATGATGTCAAGGGGCAGATTATCTAGG